>NC_047056.1:17814972-18131361 GCF_000738735.6 Corvus cornix cornix
AATACAAAAAACCCCAATGTAATTAATACTAACAAGCAATATGGCTGAGAAGCTAAATGTGTGGAGAACCAGTGTACAAAGGCCAAGGCATACAGCTGTGAACTGCTCCCAAGGGCCAGCATGAATCTCTAGGAACCTCTGACTTCCATGGGAGAATACAGAAGGTGGAAAAGGCATGAATACAGGGAAAAATTATGGTACTATGCTGAAGGACTTGGGCATTTGAAAATGAAAACTTGGGTGTTTTTGTTTAGCATACTGATGGAGAATAGCTGAATGTGGCTGCCTAAACCTAGAAGCTGTCAGCAGGAAAGTCAGGCAGGTGCTCTACTTTTAGTGAGTTCAGAGGCTGTAAATGAGCCTTTGTTAGCTGATCCAATGGATGCATCCAGGCAAGTTGTGGCTAAATCCATCCAGGGAGAAGTACTGTGTTTCTGAGGAATTTCAACTCCTGCATTGGAGATAGAAATACTGTCATCTCTCCCTACGAAAAAAAATCATAATACTTCCAACCTCTGTATGCTTCTCTCCTCGAGTCTTGATTCTCTGACCACAACTACTGAATAACCTAAGAACTGAATTTTCAAATCTCTTGTAGGAGGATGGTCCAGGATGTTCCAGGCCAGCAGAGACATATCTCTCTGTCCACTCCCTGAGTTCGCAGGGAGCTCCTTTCTCTCCCTACCTTCCCATTCAGCAGGTCCATCACAGCCCTGAGAAAACATGTGGTAAAAGCAGTTCTTTTGCAAAACCCCACATCCAACAAACTGGCGTTTTCCAGGAGAAAAATGAAACCAACATTAAGGCCCAAACCTCCTGTGACTGAGAACTTGCTGAGGTAGCTGGTACAATCCATCAAAACCCTGCACCTTGCTAAGCTAATATTGACCGTGCTATCAACTCATACTCCGACACATAAACCATATATGTGATTTCTATTTGTACAGGTCGTTCAACCTAAACTCCTGGATAACATCTGAGATCACTTGTTAATTCAAAAGGGTAGTCTAACATTTCCTCTTCTTTACCAAAAGTCAGAAGTATAGCTAAAGATCAACTCTTGCTACTCATGTTCAAACCTTTTTTTTTGCAGTTGCTTGAGCTCTTGAAAATCTTGTGTTTTCTAAAGTCTCCTGAGCAGTTCTACCAAAAAGGCCGTCTGGGAATAAACTGTAGCACATAGGAAATGCAGAGATGGGAGATGGATTCTTTGATGCAGTATGCAGCGCTGGCAGTGAATTTTTTTTTTTTAAATCTGGTCTGCTCTAGGTGTGGGACGCATTTGAAGATGAAGCCTTTGTTTGCAGAAGATGTATCTGCAGTACAGCTCATTCCAAAGGCATAGGTGCTCTGTTTATTCCTGCATCACCTGCCAGCACATTTATGATGCATTTGCCTGTGTCATGCTGCAAAACAGTTACGCAAGGTTGGATGCTGTAAGACAGCAGAGGTGCTCTTTACCAGCATAATGATTGAATTTTGAGGGGTTTGGGCTCCATGAAAGCAAAGTTTCTCCTGCAGATGATGATTCTGCTCTGTGTGGGACTTACTGTGTCCACCAAGGCTCTTGCCAAGGTGCTGCTGACTTGGGGCTTCTTGAAGAGCCTCTGTATCGAGGGTGCAGCTGTGCAGGGTCTGCCTCTGTGGTGGAAATGAAGATGTGCATCCACATGCTGGTGAGCCAGCAGGGAGGAGCAGTGGATTCAGAAATGCACTTTATGAAAGCCCAAAACGTTTTTTTCCCGTTGGGATATCCAGTTTTCCAAGAAGGATGTCACCTGGTGATCTTATCCCAAGCAATGCTGAGACTTGTTGCTTTTCATTTTCCCTCAGAAAAACAGAGGGCCTTGAGGCCATCACTGTGCTGTCTACTTATTCACTTATTTCCTTCTGGTTTTGTTTGTGTTTTCCTTCCCACAAGAGACTTGTCCCAACTTCCTGTAGCTTCCCAGTCCTGTGCTCCTCTCAGCTCCACTCTCAGGGTGGGGCCCTGTGTCCCACCTTCTATCACACTTGCTTCTTCAGAGTGAGGCATGTGAGTTTTTAGGCTTGCCATGTTTTGGATTGTCTCATTACCCAACAGCTGAATTGCTCAATCAAAGGAGTTTTTGTGCATTTTGCAAGGAAACCTTTGGAAAGAGGGAAGTAAATTATGCCTTTCACCAAAATCTCTCCTCCACAAACAATGTATGATCAAAAAAAAACCCCTCATTATGTTTATTTTTTCATAAATCTCCACCCTCTGGAGTCTTGCGGGTTCCTCAGTTTTTATTTCCAAAGATATTTTTAGCATTGTAGATTGTAGGCAAGTGCGAAGCCTCATAAATCAAAGAAAGAACTTTAAAAATATATCTTTTTTGTCATGTCAGATTTACCACTGAACTTGTCAGATGATTTCTCAGGGGCTGTCAGGCTTTCTGGTTGGGCTGGGGGGTGGTGGTAAAAATCTTGAAAGGCCTTTTTGCATGAATCCTCTTTTTCTCCCTGCTTTTATTTTTAGGAAAGAGAGCAATACCATGTCACACATTTCCCTCCCTACTGTAAACAGAAATTCATTATGAGAGAGCTGAGCCTTTGATGGAATGAATGAGCTTCACTTTGTATCTGCTCCCTTACAGAAACAAGAGCATGCACAACACCTCCACCCAGCTCCCATGAACCTTCCAAGGACCTGTGTCACTGACCTAGACACACACCTGAAAAACCCCTCTGCACCCTTCTCCACATGCTTGGGCTCTCACATAGCCTCCACATCCTCCCTCCTCCCCAGCAGCAGGTGAGACCTGCCAGGCAACAGAGTGCACTGCGAGCACAAGGGAGCAATCACTTCCCGTCTGCTGCACTGACTCCCTGCTGTAATTACTTCCCTCACAGGGGGATGCAGGGATGCAAAGCTTTGTAATTATTTGCTCGCATTGTCTCACTGGGTAAAGGATTTTCTACAGTTTTCGCACAGAAACAAGGTGTATGTGACCAGGAAAAAAGAGTAGCTTGTCCTTCTTCATGGTAACTTCTGAAATATTTGGTTACTTTTCATCCAGTTTTCAGAGACGGAAGGTTTGGAAAAAAATCTGTATTTTGACATATTTCAGTAGTCACTGGGGAGAAGAAGGAAATAATATCCATGTTCCCACTGGAAGGTAGCAGTCAATGTGAGTTCTAACTTTTATCAGAGTTTCAGTGTTCAGTATACATGTGTGGATTTCACTGTCTGTGCTTTTCTGGCATAATGTTTTGACACCTAGTCCCATTTAAAAGAAAAGGACAGAGAAATAGCAGCCAGATGTTATCTGCTGTTGGTTCATTAGAAAGGTGGCTCATAGTCCCCATATCAATCAGGAGCACATGAGTACAGCAGTGTGATACACCACACTTCACCAGACTGGCTGGTGATGCCATGCTCTTATCTGTCCACCCTGCTTTTTTTCCTGTCTGTCCCACTTTACTCCATCAAAAAAATGAATATGGTCTATTATAAAGAGCTTGACACACAGCCAGGAGCGTGTGTTTGTACAGGAGATGCTGCAGCCTCTTATATCAAAGATGAAAAGGCAAAAGAAAAACAAAAGTGTGGTATTTTTCTTTACTTGGCAGTGACATGCCAAGATCTATACTTGCAGGATATGCTGGTCAGCATTGCTGAAGCAGTGCTGGCAAAGCAGACAGGAGGCTTTTGCATTTTTAAGAGTTTTTTCAACACTGCATTATTTCTTGGTCGAAGTAATGCTTGGACAAAAGAACTGTCTAAAGATGATGAGCTTTAATGGAAATAAAAGGCCTTTGTTTTGCTGTCTTGGACCAGATACCAAGTCACACAATTCTTTAGCTTAAGCAGGGTGCTTTGAGTCACACAGACTGGGTATAGGGCACTGGTGTATTCTGGGGCCCAGTCTCTGCTGATTGTCACACAAAGGTTTGAGCTCTCTGTGCTGGTGACTCAGAAAGCAAATCCCTGAGTTCTTTATCCAGCTCTGTGCATGTGAGTACAGGCACATCCAGGTGCCCTTCTACCCTTCTGAAGTGCTGTAGTTTTTCTGCTGCAAAAGGTGATGTGTAGAACAATTGAACCCGTTTGTGCTAGGAATGAGTGAAAATAGGTTAAAATGAGTACCTCCTCACAAGGAGCTGTAAAGGTCTTTTGAGGCAGAAGTTGTCCTAGAAGAACTCTGTGCCATTGTCTTGCTGAGATGGCACAGGGCTGATGGTGTGTCCTGAAAGGAGAGCACTAGTCCTGGGAGGTCACCAGGCTGTGGACTTCTTGCAGAAGGTCACTGCTGGCTGCCAGCCCACACTGCTCCCCTTACTCCCATCAGGCAGGTGACAGATTTGCCAGGCAGAGGAGAATGAACTAGCAAGGCTTCTGTTCCCAGCCATGACACAGAGAGAAGCTGCCTGCTGAAGTAGCCAGCTGCACGTCACTGTGTGAGAGTGCTGGCTTTCCTGTGCTTGGAAAAGAAGCTCAGAAATAGATGACCCTGGCCCCTGATTAGGGGCATTTGGATGGCAGCCTTTGCCTCTGCAAAAAGCTTATGGCGCGGTTTAAAACATTCAAGAAGTTTGCAACTTCTGCTCCTTTGAGAGAAGAGAGGAAAGCTTCGTCCTGGATTGGGTAAAAGAGGATCTCATGGCCCTCTTCCCCCAGGCAATTCCACAGACATAGATAGCTGCTCTGAAGTGGGGCTGATGAATTACCAGCATCTCCAGTTCTCATCTTTCCAAGCGGGAGCTGGCTGCCAGCCAGTGCTTTGCGTGTGCATAGACGTAGCTCCTGCCAACTTCTCCCTTTGGGTAGATGTCTCTGGAGAAATGTTTGTCTGCACAAGAAAATGGCCATTTAGAGTGTGTTGTGTACCAGCAGAGACTCTGCATCCTCGCTGAGGTCATGGGCCAGGGAACTTTATAAGTGTCTTGTATAATTTCCTCTTCATTCCTCTTTGTCCTTTTGATCTTGTAGTTTTATTTCCAAGTCACGAAGTACAGCTACAAAAAGGAATTAAATTAATGAATGACCTGATTGCTTTAGCCCTTAAGCTAATTTTAAATAATTGAAAAAGTAGCTGGCAAATAACATTCCCTGGAGAGTTTAATTCATTATGCAGGTGTTTAATTACAAGGAAGTTTTGAGACAGAAGAGAGACCAACTTGAAGTGTTAGAGAAGATGAGGTACCTTTTTTTATTTTCAAGCGCATCCTGCACAACAGCAAGTATTGTACATGAATTTTTCTTTGCCAGTTATTTATGCCTCACACATTTTGCTGAGCCAGACACAGCCCCAGAGACATGTCAATATAGTCATACTGCAAGGGTATAAAATATCCTGATGCCAGAAGGGCACCCTCTTCATACTGCAGTTACTTTTTGTTACTTTGCTATTGACTTGTTGTGTCACAGTTTTATGAGAATGTGAGGGTTGTTTCAGCCCACAGCTGCCACTAAACTGGAAGTGTCTATAGTGTTCACAAATTCACTCAGAGGCCTGTCTGGTGGAGACATCTGAAGAGTAGGGCAATAAATCTTCCACAGAGTTGGTCGGGGTTCAGTCTCCCTGACATTTAGGCAATTCTGACTAAGTTTAGAGAACTTTTTAGCTCTTTAAACAGTGGGTTTTTAGTGTTTTGCTTTTTTTAAATTTTAGAGAGCAGGGATGCTGTTAGTAGGATTATGGAAATAGACTTGTTGGCAGGAATATGGAGGGGCTCTTGTTAGTAATCATCACTCGTCTCAGCTAAATACTTCAACTTTTGCATCTGCAAAGGTAGATTTTCCAGGAAGAATGATATTTCAGGAGAGGAAACGGAAGGAGCATGTTCACAGTCTGAGGGCAGAAACAGGGCACATTATTTTGCACCTCCTGAAAGAGGTTTTGCCCTGCTGAAAGAAGCATGAGAAAAAGAGAAGAGACCTCTTTGCATGTCTGGGAATGGAAGATGGTCCCTTCCTTCTGGCCATCCCAATGTCTGCTTCCATTGTCAGAAAGACCAGAAGGTTTTGGATGCTCTGTGATATGCTGAAGGTTTTCACATGCAAGGTGGTGAATGATCTCCTTCGAAGTCTGCTGTGGCAAGGAGAACGGTGTTCATCCAGAGTAGTTCATTGGGTGCTGTTTATAGAATAGACCTTTCTTTCATGTCATGCTGTGGCAGCACCCTTTAAAAAACAAGATTAGTGAAAGGAGGCCCTCTCACTTGAAGTTCGAAGCATGCAGCAGTAAAGGATGAGAATGTTTCTGAGGCTTAAGGTTAACGTTTTATCAGTGTGCAACATACTCAGAGTTTTTATATTCTTATCAAAGATTAACATCATGTACCAGAGACTCAGGGCTGTATTCTAATCTTGAATATACAGCTTGCTGTCTCTTAGCATCTCTTTTGGTGAGGGCTTCTGAATTACTACTTTGTTTAAATGCAAGCAAAGGAAATTGATCACTTCTGATTTCAATCTACACATCTCTTTCAAACAAGCTGCAGAGTAACACTCTGAAGATTTGAATCTAGTGAGCTAGGCACCCAAAGATGCCTCCCAGACAATGGTAATTCTTTATTGAATTGACTGACTTCCCAGCAGTAGGAAAGAGATCAAGTTTTTATATATTTATTTTGGCACAAAGTACAAGAACCAGCTAAAAGGAAATGGGCTAGGATCTACCTTCATCTGTGCAGTTTGCATCTAACACATTCAAATATACCTATCAAGACATTTTCATCATGGTGGTAAGAAAACTGTTACTCTTGGTAATAAAACCAGTCTACAATTTTATCTTGGGGTGAAAAAACCATCAATTTTTTCAAGTGAAAATCTTCCCGCCATGCCAGTTTGGTATTAAATACACTCATTATGGGTTGTGATGAGCAAGGAGTTACCAATGACATTTCCAAATGTTGCATTATAGCCATTTCTTGCATTATTTCTAAGTAGTGTGGAAGAGTCAGGGTTGCTCCTGTGAATGCCTGTCCAGACGTCTGCAGGAGGACTCAGCTTCCTCCAAGACGATGGGCAGGACCAGAGGCAGAAGAAGAGGTCTTACAGCATCCTCTGGGAAAGATGGGCTTGACAAATCCCTGCTTGACTCCTTTCCTTATCCTGCCATCATCATGATATCCAGGAGAAAGGATGCAATTCAAGCCAGCTGTTACTCAGAATTTCCATTCCCAGTGGTGGCCAGTGGATGTTTCTGTCTGTCCCAGCATTATGAGGTGTATCACCATGAAGGATCTTTATGTACAGCTACTGTCTCTAGCAAGAGACATAGAAATGTGGTGGTGGGAGCAAGAAAGGCAATTTTTCTTCCCAGTTCTGTTCGGAGAGCCTTGTCTGGCTTGGATTTTGGACTTTCTGTGGCTCATTCATCTGATGGGGAATCTGTGGAAGGAATTGTGGAGAATTCATTCTCCACAGATCTGAACCAGACAGCTTCTCCCTGCACTCTCTCATCCTTTGCTCTGACAAGGATGTGCTGCAAAAGCTGGTAGTGGTCCTTGGGCTGATAATGGCAGAGAGCACACTCCAAATCCTCGCAGGTGTGATAACCCAGGAAATGGGCTTTGGTCCCGAGTCACACGGGACTTTGTACTAATTTAAACAGTAACTGTCCCAGCCTGAGATTTCTGAATTTAATTCAAGACACCACACTCAGTCATTGTTCCAAAAGTGTCCTCATTCCTTGACCTTGTTGCACAGATGGCATTGTTCTGAGCAGGTTTCTACAGGCTGTAATTAATTAAGCAATTAATTAGGAGCCCTGGTTTACACAGAAGCTATTGTAAAGCAAGAACTTGTGTGACCTCATGGGACCTTGTCACAGTGTTGGTCCCAAGACTGTCCAAGTAATCTGTGCTGGGGATTCAGCATGTTCACCCAGTCTCAGTTTGACTGACCTGAGCGTCACCTGGGCCTGTCCTGATGTGTCTTCAGGATGTCACACATATTTGCAAGGTTCACTTTGTTAAATGTGGCGCAGACCACGCTGTCCTGTGACATTCAGTGGCTCGCTCTATATAGTTGAGATTTCTTGTTTCCCAGCACATTCAGTATCCCCCACAGTCAAAATCCATATTTAAATCCCAAAGTCATTGGCTCTTATTCTTACCATATCTGACTTCGTTCTGTCAAAACTTGAGCAATTTTTCCTCAATCAACCTTGTTTCAAAGCTTCAGATATTGTGATTCTAATTGTGTCAAGTAAGATTGTTCCTCCTAGCAATTTGCAACCAGAGGATCAATGGCAAAATATAGAAATACTACCATTTGTAAACTCTGGCAATGTGACTTTCTATTTATTCTTTTCACCACTGCACAGCAGAATCGTGGAGTCTGTTTTAGGAGAGAAGAGGGGAGAAAAATCAAAAGTGGAAAAAGGAGAGACCTGCTGGGAGGCAGCTTGAACCTTGTCTGTGTAACCCTCCCAAATCATAGGAAGTCCTTTAATCAGCTCAAGGCGCCTTTGGTGTCTCCTGTAAAACTGTGTCACTGTGAGTTACGACGTGTCAAGGAAAATCCTGACTTCTTGCCTTAAAAAGAAACAAGCCAGAGACAGCAGTGCTCTGAAAGGCATAGACAGCTATGCCAAGGGAATCTCAACAGGGCATTTCAGCCAGCCCAGACAGAAGGGATGCTCAGTTAAGCAGCCAGAACAAGAACTGCTGCTAAAGATGGCAGTTAAGTATTTTAGTTGGTGTTTGGATGTAGCTGTGGTGGAGACATTGCTGATTTGGTTTTGATGGTGAAAGTTCTCTAAGTTGCTGAAAGACCACATTGTTCTGCTTTGCATATGCAGGAGAAAGCCTCTCACTTTTCTCTAGTGAGTTGATTTAAGAGGGAGGGGACACGTATTTTGTAGAAAGCAAATTAAAGGGGTTTTTGTTAATGATAAATGGCTGAGCTTAATTTAATTTACTACTGATTCCAAGGAAAGGAAAGAGAACCATGATGTCATGTCTTTTTAGCTACATTCAAATGTTTCATCACCTCTTTTTCGGACTGAAATGACTCATGAAATCATAGACACTACACATGGCAAAGACTTTTAAGTTCATCTTGTCCATCTGTCTGTCACCACCATGTTCTTATTCAGAATGGTAAACAAGAAAACTACTTTAGAGACAGACACTCTTTAAGAGTCGGACATACTAAAAAATTCTTTACTCATTTTTGTACATCACCCTGGGTCTGAAAGCAGAGCCCATGAAGTCAATGTGATTGAATTCAATGCCACATAGCACCGACTAAGGCTTACATCACTTCTTACAACTGCTCTGTCATGTGTTGTTTGCTGATTTCCTTTTACATGTAGTGGGTTACTTTTCAGAGCTAATGGCTTTCATGACTCACTGTGAACAATAAAGCCCTAGAGAATCCCTAATGGGTGACATCTCTGGCTGGGCACATCAGGTTGAAGGGTAAAAAATACAGCTGCTGGAAAGAAAGATCTGCTGGAAATCCAGAGCATGAAAGGCAGGCTGTAAAACAAAAGCTGGTGGAAGAGAAAGGGTCTGTTATCACACCCTTTTACAGAACCTGGCATACTCCAACCGTGATACCGCTAAGGAAAGGCTGAGGGACACACATCAGTGACTTCTCAGGAGCTGCAGTCACATACAAGCCAGCCATCCTCTCTGCCTCTCCTTGCACATTCATTACTGCTGTTGTGACGTCTCTGCTGTCACTGCTGACTGAAAACCCTGCGTGCTCTGGCTGTCCTGAGAGCACTTCTGTCAGAGCTGGCAGTGTGGCTTTGCATGAGCAAACACCAGCACCTACGCTGCTGGACAGCTACTTTTTCAACTTGTTTTATGGCACACGTGTTCTCTAGCATCGTGAGAACCCACTGGAAATCGTTATCCACAGGGCAACACGTGAAAACCCAATCCATCTCCGGTGCCACGTGCCTGCTCAGCTCCCAGGAGCACTTTCACTGTGGCCTCAGCAGCTTGTGGGCATGGGCTAATCCTCCCCGCTGGAGTAGAAGGGACTGGGACAGCTGCTTCCCCTCCACATGGATTCCCTGACTTCCCTGATTAGCTGTCTGTGACAGGGATCTCTGGGAGAGCTCGCTGCCTCTGAGCCCCTGCAAGGAAGGATCATTAGCATGCAGCCTGTCTACCTGTGCAAAATGATATCTCTATACCTGCCAGCAATGGATAACCATATCAACACCCAGTTGGACTCCATTTATATGGCTCTCAGGAGGCAAATCTCTCTTGAGATGAAGTTATGTGCCGCTGATCATTTCAGCTGCCAGGGCTGCTCATTAGTTCACAAAATAGTTTTTTTTCCCTAGTGAAACATCTTCAAACAGCATCTTTCACAGCCATTGAATCTGCTTCCTTGAGTGTCAGGATATATGTGGAAGGGGCATTTTTGTACAGTTAGGAGCAGGGATCTCATTTCTGGTGCAAAATCCCAGCTAGGAATAAAGGTCTTGAGGTATTAAACCCATTTTGTCATGGCCTCATTCTCACCCTTATCCTGACACTTCCTTTGGTCAACTAAAATTTCTTGAGTAAGTCTCCTTATATTTGGGATATATTGGTCTTGTATTGGGAATGCCCAGTACCCTTGGTCCCTTCCATTTGCTGTGCCCCCTCTTCATTCTTCTCTTATCTCTGCAAACAGAGACATGCCACCAAAAGCAATTATGGCCCCCCCCCCCCCCCGGCTTTGACAGGGCTGATGGTGCTGGATCCCATGAGGGAGTATTACGTGGCTTTATGTTTGTGATTTATACAGACTGCACTGTATGGGTTTGCAGCCTCATCTGTGCACTTGCTGCTCTGCTGGGAGCTGTAAAGAAGAAAATCATGTAATAAAAAGCCTTCTGGTCCTGACGTAAAATTCAGCACAATACATCTCTGCCTGTGCCAAGTCTTCCTTCTTTCTCTTGCCTACACTTCTATTGTGTGGCACAGTTACCAGGCTCATTAAATTCAATGTCTGAAGGGCAGCTAAGGCTCCTCAGTGCTGCAGAGCAGAGCTGGGAAAAAGGCTGGAGAAGAGCTGAACAGGGGGAAATTCAGGAATGCTCTCCAAGCATGGGAAAGGCAGGGAGTATTTATATTCTTCTCCACACACACTTCAGGATGACTAAAACACCCTCAGTCCAGCGAGATGGGTTTGATTTCAGAAAAAGCTTTTGAGAAGTACAGAGGGTGAAATGCAATATCACTTTTCCTGGGCAGGGATGGACAAAAGGCTTCAATGAACAGCCAGGAATGGCTTTGCAGCTTTATAGACACAGATGAAGATCTCTACAAGCTTTTAATTACTTTTCCTTATGCCTGTTTGCTATGCACCAGAACTGATTTATTAACATGCCTCTTCTCTGTGACTAATTTCAGTGGGAAAAAAAAGCATAGTAATTTTTAATTTCGCACAGCAGCAATCAATCTCCTTCTTAAATTAGTTTACTGGCTACTTTGATATCTGGTGCATTTGCAGTCTTTTCCCAATGATCTTATTTACAGATCTTTGGGTTGGTGAGTACTGTCCTGTCCATGTCTCCTAGCCAGCTTTATTAGAAAACGTAATGCCAGCGTTCTTCCAAGTCACAGAGGTAGGCAAATAGGCCTGAAAAGGAGCTCATTTCTTCAAAGACAAGAGAAGTGTTGGCAGCAAATACCTGGTGCCTCTTTTCTCCCACCATTAATTTCTCCTCCGGAGAAAAACAACAACAACTCATTTTTCAATCTAAGAAGTCGTTCCAAACTTCAGAAAGTTTCCTTAGGACCAAATTCCAGTTCTGACATTTCCGTGCTTTTCATGAAGAAATGGGAAAGAAGTGGGACTGATGATTAGAAATCACTTTGCAGCTCTGGAAACCCTGCATTATGAGATAAGAGGTCTCCATTTCCCATAAACGGGTGCATTTAAGGCTCTAGGATTTAATTTTCTACTTAAGGTCTATACTTTGTTTCTGAGTAATGGGACAGATCAAGACTCCAGGCTGGTTCCTTCTGAATTATTCTTGATATGCATGAAACATTGTATGCTTTCTTTGCTTTCAGGTATAATGTTCATTTTGCATGGTTTCTCACTTCTTCATGCAACCTTTGTGTCCTTCAACTGGTGAAGTGACATGAGATCTCTGTCACATTTGTATTGTGTTTGTGTTCACTTGGTCTGATGTCATGTTTCTCATATAATATTTTGGTGAATTTCCTAGATGGTGACCCTACTGCTTTTTTAGGATTGCAGAGATAAAGACTATTTTTAGAATGATATTTACTTATTTTGTGCTTTATTTATCCTATAATCTGAAAATAATAAGTAGTCTCCTCCCTCAGGAAGAAGACTTCCAAGGGTTTCTTAATACTCAGTAAACCTGAAATGAATATCTAAGAATAGTTACAAATCCATACTGAGAGGCTGTGCTGATACATTTCCAGCCATCAAAAAGGGTTTGACAGCTGGGCCAAAAGCAGAATGTTTCCTTTTTTTCCCCCCTCCTTGCAAGAAGAGAACTTAAACCCAGCAAACAACACCTTAATGAGAACACACAAGTCAGAGCAAAACAAAAGGAAACCCAAGTTTGCAGCTAAAGGACTCCATGTCTCCATACAGAATTGCTACCCTGGTTTTTATTTGTGTTCTTTAGTGGTGGTAGGAGTCTCTGCAGGAGCATCCTGGAGCTTCCTGGCCGTGGAGCATCCTGGTGGAGCTGCCTTTGAGCCACACTACAACAGAGAACTGGAACCAAAATATTTCCCTTTCCTCAGAACAGTTTTACACATCCTCAAGAAAATTTTTACAGGGAGCTGTCCTGTTCTGTCAAATGTCATAATACAGGCAAACAAACATAAAACACATGGAGAAAAAATTCCCAGCCAGGCCCTGCCAGTTGTTTCTGTAAATCTCAGGTTCTGCCTTGCAGGTTTACTGGTGAAGAAAGGGCTGTGAAAAATTCCCCCTGGGTTCTGTATTCCTGGGATGCTGGGGCTCTGTGTCTGTCAGCTGACAGCTATTTCCTTCATTGAAACTTACCCACTTAGAGCAGGAGCACTTTTAGTCCATGCTCTGCCAGCAGTCACAGCTATTTTAATCACCCTCTTTTGCCAATTCTGGATCCTGCACATCATTTTGACATCCTCTTCAACCAGATCATGCAAGCAAACAGCTGCTTTCGGAGCACCCTGATCTGGAAGGTTGCTCCAAATTACAGAAGGCAGATCTGTATATTAATATTTAAGATCTGTCACTGACTGTGTCAGCCAGCCTGATGGTTCTGCTGAGATCTTCACTGCACAAAGGAATGAACAAAGTAACAAAACAAACAAAAGGGAACTGAGATCTCTAAATCGTTCTTTTTCCATGGCAACCTTCCTTGAAGACTAGAAGTCTGTTTAGGGGAAATAGCTTCGTGTACTTTCCCAGCCTTTTTACACTTCCCAGGGTATGTTTCCCACTGATGAAGACTTCAAGTGTCCATTCTTTGATGTTATGCTAGCTCATTTTTCCAGCCTCAGACCTGCTGAGGAACAGCAGCACTGCCGGCAGTGATCTCCAGCTTTTTTGGATCCCAAAGAGTGGTCTCTCCTCCAAGCCTGGCAGCATTAGAGATGAGATTTCCAAGGATTCATAGCAAGATATATGTAGTGAGAATACTGTAGTCAATGCCTACTTTGGTACCAACAAAGCAGTGTGAACACTGGATTTTGTTTCATAAAATGGAGCCACAGAAACAAACATGTCTGGAGGTATTCTGTCCTTGGACCACCTCAGGTCTGTCCCACCGAGGTCTGTAACATCAGCTACAAATGCGAAGTCTGTCTTCCTGTCCTCTTCCTCAAACTTCTTGCTATTTTTTTGTTATCCCTCAAGGATATCCTACTTTTGCAGTCCCTCAGAAGGGACCACAATGGCGAATTCTAGGATTTTTTTTGAGCCATACTTTTCCAGACCTCTTAAAAGAGTTGGTGCACATTGGTCCTGCCTCTCCCTTTATGTGCTGTGGGAGGATGTCCTCATGTCTGTGTTCATGCGAGGAACTTGGGAAACTGTGTATGCCACTGCACACTAAGGGCATGGACAAACTCCAGTGCAGGTTAGGCTGGTGCTTTACCACATCTGTATCCTCTCCCAGCTGTAGTTATGCTTCATCCCCAAGTGTCCTTGTTCTGAAGAGCTTCATTTGCGCTCATTCCTGGTGAAATCCCAACCACAGGAAGAGCAGGTCACCCAGGATCAAGGCTGGGTCTGGGGGGACCCAAAGCTGTCCTTGGCCCTGCTGTGTCACCTGAGATCTTGCTTTGCCCCTGAGCTTGCACTCTCCTATGATGGATGCAAAGGGCTGATCACATTCTTTGAAGCAAGACCCCTGACAAGGTGTGAAAGTGTTCTTGCAGTTGCTGAGTGGCAGGTGGGGAGGAGAGCTGGTGCAGGCACTGCGAGGTGCCTCGGATCTGGCTGCTGCTGCTACCTGTGTGTCTTTCTAGCAGAACAGCGTTGCTAAGTTCCCCATGCAGCCCTGGGAGCGTGTCATTCTCTGTGTGAGTGGGTGTAAAAAAGCTGTTGCAGAAAGTTTCAGAAGAAGCTTAGCAGTGAGAAGAGCTGCAGCTCAGGCCCGTTTGCAAAACACGAGAGCCACCTCCGCTCCGCACGGGGATCAGCTGACACTGGCAGGAACAGTGCCACTTCTTCAAGTACTCTTGCAATTTTTTCAGTTCTTCACAAAAATTATTTGGCTCAAAACACAGGTCAATTAATCAGGATCAAGGCAAGGGCAGGATAGTACACCTGCCAGTGGCCCCTGGTGCTGCTGAGAAAGGCTCCGTGCTGGAATTCTCATGGGTTTGGGAAGGCTGCTGTAGAGCAGGGTGGAAGTCCGAGCTGACCAAGTTCTCAATGCTTTTCTGAATCAAAGCCCCCTTACCAGCCCACTCTGTGTTATGAAGACCTTCCCATTCTGATGGATTTCCCAAGAGATTTTTGAGTAAAACATACAAATGACAATAAATTTCAAATTCCAGAGAAGTTAAAGGCTGCTAAAGATTGCTGTTTGAGTTCTCCAACTATTTATTCTTGACTCTTCATTGCAGCAGAGCCTCTTATCTTTCTCCTTATCATCCGTTTTCCTGTTCCCAGTGCTCTTTGGCATGTTGCCTAGTACTGAGCTGGAGAAGGAAGTTTCAATCTGCAGTCCTGGAGAGACAGCACAGAGAAGAGAGGAAGCACCACATCCAGCCCGCTCTGGAGCCCCGCACAGAACTTTGGTGCACACCGCTGGCAATCTGTCCTGCTGCCCAGGGCTGCCAAAGTCACCAACAGTTGTGGCTGTTCCACACCACCTCCCAGAGATTCCAGGAGGCCTTCTGGCTTCAAAACCTCCTGTTTCCTGGAACTCCACTCCTTCCTCATCATCCAAATGTCTCTGGACATTTGAAGGCCCTCTTTCTGGCTGGTGCTTGCCTGTGGGACATATTTGCTGACACTCCCTGAAAGGGTATCATCAAGTGGATACTTTTCTTCAGCCCCCAGCATGCAGATACCACAGAGCACGTCTTAAATCTGTCTCAGCAGCAGGTTTTAAATGTCACAGAGACATTTGCTGAAGGAGTCAGGCACAAAGCCCTGCAGTACCACTGCCATCGGAAGTGGTGGAGCTGTGCCCTGGGAGAGTGATCTCCTATCTCTGCACATTTTACTTATGATGTTGCTGATGGCACGAAGAACCACGAGGTTACTCTGAATGAGCAGGAATAACTCTACTTATACAACAAGGAAATACCTCCTCCAGCAGCAGACAGCTTTTCTGTAGAGGGAGATAGAAATATAAGTACAAGTGTAGTATAGCTTGACCTTAGAGTGTTTTTGGGGTTGGCATCCTTGCCACTCAGAGAACCTCCTCTCTGAACTGAAAGGCAACAGAGGGCCTCAGAGCACACTGTAATAACATTTTCATCCTGTCCCAAAAAGTATTGGGGCCTTCTGCTGTTTTCCAGTGGAAAAGAGAAGTGTGGACAGCTAACTTTGTGTCACTAGGATGCTCTTGATAATGTCTGTATCTCTTTTACTGCCACCAGCACTTGTCCAGGAAAAGGGTCCCTATTTTCCTAGGAGCTCTACAAATCAAAGACTTTGGAAATACTAAGAAAAATGCTTGAGCCCCTCCCTGAGGATAAGTGAGACACAGAGAGGGAGAAGAAGGTGACAATGGGAAAGTGCTGGTCACCAAGGCAGACAGTTGTTTTAGGCCTCTGGCAGAGTAGCTGCCATGAAGTCATTAAGCACTGAGCAAATAATTAAAACTGTTGTTCATGAATATTTCAGTGGAATATTTTTGGAGAGGATGAATTTCAGTCATGAAACATGTATTAGCCCAGTGAGGTGGAGACATGACAGGGAAAGACAGAGAAAAGGTGAAGGAGAAGTGAACAAGCAAACTCTGAAACAATTAATTATCAAATCCTTTTCTACTTGCATGACTTCCTGCTGAAATCTCCTGATGGAGAAATGCAACAGTTACATCAGATCAAGACAGGTTTTGGACCTCACTGAGTAACTCTCCTTTTGTAGCTCCATTGTGGAATATACTTAAGCATCCACACTGTTTATATCTTCGCATCCAGACTCTCACCTTGCTTGACTTGCTACCACCTGTGGATGGAGCCCACCATATTCTGTAGCCTTTTGTGTAAAACTGCAACTGAGTTAATCAGATGGGTGAGGTTAGAATGGCTCTGAACAACTTCTGAGAAATTGGTCCACAGAGGCAGACCAGATTTTCCTTCACTACTCGGCTCTTACTTAGGAACCCACACAGGAGGCAGATTTTAAAACCAGCTTGGCATTGACTGCCCCTTCCATCTGTTCCCGGCTAGCTGAGGTCTTGGGAAAACCCTGGCACAAGCAAATCCAAATATGTATCCTGTGAGCTGTCAGATGCCAAGGCACAGTGGTGCCTAACCTTCCCCAGGCTGAGGTGAAGCCCATGAGTTGTATACTTTCAGCGTCTCAGCTGATAGACAGAATTTTGCTGTGGTGGTGTGGCATGTGATTCCTGTCAGGAAAAGTGACATCCTGTATTTAATAGGGAACAAGAGTCTTCATCTGGGTTTCTCAGGGAAAGCAAAAGCAAACTTGCAGCACTCCTCTTCCTGCCTGTATGTGGTGGAGTGGTCTTGGACATGAGACAGTCCAAATAAAGGGACTTACATGTGGCAGGAGATTTCCTTCCCAGATGCTGCCATAGTGCCAGATGCCCAGGGTAGTACACCCTGCTCCCCATACCTTAAAAGAGAGGGACTGGATAGCAAGAAGCAAAGTCCTTTCAGTATGAGGAGGGGGGCCTGCCCTGATTCCTGAGGTTTGCATTTGACAGGATGAGTCCTCTGTTCAACCAGGCCATCCTGCTGAGGCTTGTATCCCTCTTCACACAGCGCACCATATGGATCGGCTGCTCCCGCAGGGAATGTGTTTGTGCAGACAGGGACACAGACAAACAGCCTTTCACACAGGGAGCTGCAGCATCTGCTGCTCAGGCTTGACCCACCTGCTGCTAGACAAGCCAACGGGCTGGAGAGCAGAGCTTTTGATTCCTGTGATTCACTTCTTTTGGCATAAATAGCCAGGCCAGTTAAACCACAGATGAGGAGACACTTCCTCTATGTACACAAAAGAAAGAGAGGGAAAGAGAAAAGAAACAGACTTCATGTTTTTGTTTGTATACACTGGAAACATTTTATATTAAAAAACTTGAGCAGGTTGTTGATGACTACTGAGAGGCATGAAGAAACATCCTTGTTAGCAATCTCTGCTCTCCCTGTTGGGCAATGAGGACTTATGTTTGTGTGCTAATGGGTTTCCACCGAGGAAAAACCCTGCTTCTGTGGAGCATTTTGTTAAAAGGAGAAGAGGCCCTTGGGATGGCCTCTTTCTTCCACCAGCTATTATCAAAGCAGCAAATATTCTGACTTGGGGCCCTGGGGAGCAAAAATGAAGTGGTCCCAGAATGCCAACATAGGAAGTGCTGCAGCACTATTTCATCCTACTCCTTTCTCTTAGTGCAGCAATAGGAGATTCAGGGAGCAAGGCTGCCTCGTGAAAACAGTATCATGAGGTGGTTATTGCTGAGATGCTGGACAAAAAAAGCATCAGTTAGAGAATCCTTGGAGATCCATGCCTCAAGGCAGTTTACTTTTTTCCTGAGGTCAAGAATAGAAGCTGACTCAGTCATGATGGAGGCACATTAACAGGATGTTCTTGAAATTACGGAACTTAAACAGGCAGCTGAGTGCTACAAGACCTGCAGGGCTCCCTCATTTACTCTTTTTCTTGTTGCCCTGCAGTTGTGGGGTCTTGCTGGTCTCCCTGTGGTACAGGCAGACAGACTGTTGGGAGAAAGCTGTTCTTTGTACTTGGGCAGGTGACTTCACTGTTCAGCAGCATCGTTTCTGGAGAACTGCCCTGATTTATCACCAGCTTTCTGCCCTGCTCACTGTGCAGTGGAAGGATGGGCAAAGCCTTTCTGGCTGCCTCTTGGTGCTGCTGGGCTCCTTGCAGCTGCACCCCTGACTGTCTTCTGCACACCTACAACTCAGCTCTTCCATGGGGGAAGAGATAAATCTCCTTGAATGACACCCACACACGTGCAAACCCTGCCCGCTGAAACCCAGCAGCGCTTGGCTCTAAGGGCTGCAGTTGCAGGAGGGAGGGCTTTTGTTTACAAGAGATTAGGGGCTGGTATCTGCTGACTGCACTGGGATGTGTTTCTGCTGGAGAACATGGAGTTCTTGTCTTGCAGTTGCTGAGTCATAGAAAAGGCAGAGCAGTAATTTCAGGGTGCTAACAGCTTAACACAAGGTTAGACCTTCCATTTCCATGCCAACGGGGGTGGTGACGCATAGCAATTAATTGCTCCAGGTCAGCTGGTGAACTTTTCCCATTGTGAAAAATGGGATCTTGTTGAGTCTTCCTATACCAAGCACAGAGTTGAATCCAGAGATTCCAGAACATGTGCTCCAGTTTCTTCAGCCGGTGCTACTGGCACTGGTAGATGCTAATGGGTGTCTGGGTAGGATGCATGTCTTACAGAGCATTTTTTTTCTCCCAATTCTTTCTTTTCTCATCCAGTGATGGTTTTGGAGACTAGGCAGGAAGGATGCCAGATATTTTCTTTGTACTGCAGTGATCACACTAAGTAATGCAATTACGAGGTCTGCCCCACAGAATGAGCATCCTGGCCAGGAATAATTTCCTTAGTGTCTCCCTTCTCAGCTCTGTGTTTTCCAAAGTACATCCTCAAGTCTGGAGTCAGCAGCAGAGACAAAATACCCCCTAGGCCCAGAACATCTCTTCCCAGGAGTTTATTCACATAAACCTCCCAGCCTCAACCAGAGGAGTTGATTCCTCAGTAGGATCACATTTATGCGGAAGAAACATGGGTTGACTACTGAAAAGCAATTAAAAATTGAATGCTTAATGACCCAAATAGGAATTTATGCACCAAACTTTTGTTGATTTTTTAAGATTTTGTGTGCATATATATACATATATAATTTCAGAAAAGAGTTTATTTGAGAAATTTATTGTATCAGAAGGTGTTCAAAAGTGTTTTGGAAATATTTTGTCATCCCGTATCAATACATTTTCAAGCAGAACAAAACAAATGCCTTTTTTCAACTGGAAAGAAGCTTTCCGCCTGCAAGGTTTAGTTAATGTATATATATACATAAAAACACACAGAAAAGCTCAAAAGCAGCAAGAAATAGTTCAAAATTATATATTAAAACTGCTAAAATAATTTCCATAATTAAAAAATAATTCTGATGGCATACATTTGTGTTCAACGTATTTTTTACAGTGTTTTCTGCTCTTGGTCAGAAAGAAGGGAAAATTTTCATCTCAGTCCTTTGCCTTTATCTCTGATTAATCTTCAATAGAGTTAGATTTAAAAAAAAATATTAAAAGATCTCCCCCTTCTTCTTTTCTTCTCCTCTAGAACTTTTAAAACTTTCCTTCTGTGTTTTTACCTTCTGGAATGTCACAGTTGTATTTTTAATGCAATTAAATTAATTGGCAAAATCCAGACATTTTGTTTTATTTGGGAAGGAGGTGTTAATCATTTTAATCAGGAGAGAAAGGGAACACATTAAATTTTTGAAATAAAAAAAAGCAAACACCGAAGTGCCTGCAAGAAAGAGCTAATTTTGTCCAAGGTTGTTTTCTGTCACTGCTCAGAGGGAATCCCAGAGCTTTGAGACACCTGAAACACAGATTTCCTGACACTCAGCTGGGTTTGCTGCTGTTGTCTGGCTGGGAGCCAAAGTCAGGAGGCAGGAAAATGCTGACTCTGAGAGCAGGCAGATGCTGCTCCTGTCGTGGAATGGCTGTGGATATGGAGAGAAGGAACTGAAGCTCCTGGCGTTCTGCTTATTTTTGTGGACTGGGCTTTGTGGTGCCAAGCTTGGCCCTTCCTACTTGCCCTGGGGACTTCAGACCACCAGGAGTTTTCTGGAGTTGAGTTTAGGGCTTCCTGCTATTTATCTGTCTCCTCTCTACCATCATCTATCTTCAGTGTTTCCTACTGTGTCAAATGTATCCTTCTAACACCAGATCCAGATTAACTGAGTCACTTTCTTCTTGACACACATCAGCAAACCTCCTTGCGCCTTTTCAAAACCAAAGTCTTTCCTTGCAGGGAAGAAGAGCCTTGTTCATACCCTGCAAGGTGATGTATTGCAGAGCTGACTTATTTGAAAAGCTCAGTGCAAACTGATTTGCATCTTGAAGTGATGCAATTAAACTGGTAAATATTCTGTATAGACACTTTCTGTATCCTAGTGACCCTGTGATCTAGCTAGATTTCCTTCTGATTGATGTTAAAATAAAAGTTTAGTGGAATCCAAATACCTTGCAGAAGCCTGAGTTTGCTGAAGCCTCTGCCTTTCCCTGCAGGATTTTTTGGGTGAGAAGTGTGTAAAAGACACAGATCTCTCTCTAGAGGATCTTGCAGGCTCAGAAACAATGATTTTGAGCCCCATTCTGTAGCCACTTTGAAAAAATCATGAATTCTTCCATTGTATTCAAAGGAGATTTTGGTCTCAGACCTTTGGAGAAAGTTTCCAGCTTTTCCTGGTGGTGTGATCCAGTGGGTGAGAGATGCCCCTGCTCGAGTTAATGTGCAAGTAAGACCATATGCCAAAGTCAATAATACAGATTTTAATTAATAGTAAATGTGAGGTAGAGAGATAGAAAGAAATAGATAGATAGATAGATAGATAGATAGATAGATAGATAGATAGATAGATAGATAGAAAGAAAGAAATGATGAGGGGGTGAGAGAGATCAAGCAGAAGATAATCACCACCTGTCAATCCAGAAGCATCCCGTTGATCCTTCTTCACCCTTCTTGGTGGTGGGGGGGCCCCAGAGAGTTGTTTTTCTGGGGGTTCCACCTTTATACAGTTCAAGTTCTGTGTATCTATGGAGCACAGATGCCATTCCCAGAATTTCAGGTGATAAGTGTATCAGCAGTTGCTTCTTTTCCAACATCATGCCACAGTAGGAACTTCTGTCTTAACCAGATACGTCCTCAGGCCTGGAATTAGCACCTTTCTGTGATAAATTTCTGTGCTTATTTCAAGTTGCCACTGTGGTGACTTACCTTATGGCAAGTTCCTTCTGTGGCCTTGACAGCGTTTGGAGACAGGGAACTGTATTATGTCCTTACACCTGGCCGCAGGAAAATCGAAGGCAACCTGCTAATGTTAATTCAGACAGGACTCTAAGTGGGATATATCCCTGCTGAAGTTGTTTGCCTGGCAAGAGTGCTGCAGGATCATCAGGCTCGTAATTATCCGGTGTTCTCTCCGGTTATAAAGCAAATTGACTGAACATTCTGGCCTAGTGAAGAGATGGTTAAAACACTCACAGCCTGTGGCCCTCCTTGCCCTTAGCATTTTTTTCTGATGGATTAAATGCGCTGGGACCCCAGGAACAACTTTTTCTCAGTCTTTGTTTGTCAGGCATTTTTCTCATATCCCACTCAACACAATCCATGGAGTATGACTATTATTCCCTGTTAATCCCCCCTCTGGTCTTGAAGCTCCTTGTGCCTGCCTGCTAAAGCCAGTTATGCTCTGTCTCCAGGAGAGAGGGAGAAGAAAGGATTAAGTTTTAAAGAAAACAAAAATGTAATGCAAGAAAAAAATAAAGATCGGGGGGGGGTTTTTTCCCCATTGTTGGGGTTTTTTTGTGGGCTTTGAGAAAGTAGAGGGATGGAAAAGGGAAAAAGGCTTTCCTATGAAGGAGATAATCTTCATCATTCGATCTTTGGTGACTGTTTTGAAAAGCTAACTTCATTCAAGGTAAACAGAAAGGGAGGTGATTAAGTTACCTCACATTCACTGTCAGGTGCTGCAGAGTCCACAGTGCCTGGTAACTTCTTACCCTGTTAGTTAACATACCAAATCACAAAATGTTTCTCAGGAAATAGCTCAGGCCGTGTCTCCTTCCTAGAAAAATGAAACCACATCGGTGGGGACCAGAGGAATTGCAGACTTTGCAGGCTGGTCTGGCCAATGGTACTCCCAGGAACAACCCTCCAGGGACAGTTCCATATAAGTGGCGTGGTACTCACCACTTATGTTGGGAAGAAAACAAACTCTCCTAAGGAAACCAGGTTCTGCCAATAACAGGTCAGAAAGTACTGTTCTGAAAGTTCTCAACACATGAAATTGGGAGTAAATAAGCAGTGTGACACAGATTACACTTTGGGAAATCATGGGTGGTTGCAACACCAAAAAAAGTAGCTGGAAAAGCTATTGTGATCAACAAATGAGTGAATCTTACTTCGAGTTCTTAGTCTTGTCTCCAAAGTCATTAATATAGTAGGGGACTCTATAATTCCCAGAGTTCTAGTTTCAGCTCAGGAGGGACCCCTGTGGTTGAGAAAATTGATGAACTAATTCTCTGATCAAATCTCTTCCTGTCAGGAGGAGAAACCAGAGATGCTTTTAAAACTGCGCCTGTTGTCTTTACCTTGTTCTTCCCCAAAATGTGGCTCAGAAGGGAGAAACCCCCATCATTCTTGTCTGTTCCAAGGGTGGGAGGTGAGGATTGAGGACTGAAATCTTCTCTGGCAGCACTGAGCAGCATCCTCCACCCTTTCCCTGTGCTGTGTGACTCATGCTGGAGGGAAGAGACATTGTTATGAATGTAAAGTACACACTGACATGGTCTTCCTCTCATCACAAATGAGGAAGAGGACCAGACACAGATAGAAGGAACCACAGAAAAAAAAAAAAAAAGACAGGGCTGGTTCCCTCTCATTTGGTACTGTGGACAGTGTGCAGAGAGGAGCAGTAGGTTTGGATTTGGACAAAGAATCTGCTCTCTACACCAACCTTATACAGCAAGTTAGAGGTAGAAAGAGATGAATGCAGCTTTTCCCAGAGCCTCCCTCTGGCAGTGCCTTCAACAGAGCCCTAACAAAGTCATTGCAGGATACTAAAAGCCCTGCTTTTCCTTGTGAAACGGAGAGGAGAATTTCTCCAGGCATATTTGTGTATAAGCAGATTGTGAATAACACCTTGCACAACTTCATTCAACAGTAAGGACTTGTAAGTCTCTGAATTTGTATGTGTAAACCAGGCTTCCCCACCTGTCATCTTTCCCAAATTTTCTTCTCCTTCATCACAAAACATCTGCTTGAGGTCTAGAAGCAAAGTGGAAGGGCAAAATCATCTTCTTTACCATAAACATCCAAATTCCTGTATATGCCAGGAAAAGAGAAATGCCTTTGTATCTCAGGCTGAGGTCTCATTCTCTCCAGTGCAATCAAATGAACAGCTGTTGCTGTGGAGCTTGTCTAAAAACAACTCTCTGCATTCTGCTCATTCAGGTCTTTTATGCCTGCTGTTCCCAGTATTGTGCTCTTTTTCCAAGTGTTGAATTTTCACTCGGACATTTATAGTTTTATCTCTACTCAAAGACACAATCAAAGGCCACAGGCAACGCCAGCCAGGGGCTGAATCATGTCTTTGCCTATGCCATATTTTCAAATTCCAGCAGAATACTTTGATACCAAAATGATCCAATGGCTGAAACCCTGGTTTTACGAAAGTTGAACGTGCAAAAGAGAGAGACTCCTGCTGGTCTTCATTTACACCCTCATCTTCCCATTCACACTCTCTTCTCTTGAACCTTTCATGGATTTCCAGGGGTAAATATCATTCCCGGTATATCTCCTTCTACCAACACAGCATCATTTAATTTGGTGGCAGTAGAAGTACCATTTCTCAGGCCACTGCTTTTCACCTGCTGCATCACTGTTCAGGAGCTTGGCAGGAAATTGTAAAGGCTGGAAGTTAACATGATATTGCAGGGGAAAGAAGGGGATGCTCACAATGCAGGAAATGCCACTTGAAAGGCTGGATGAAGAAAGGTCAGATTAAACTACAGAGGGACTTAAACTGTTTGGACCTGTTTGGAAGTACATGCATTTCAGGTGACACCTGCTCCCCATTGTTTCCTCGGTAACTTCCAGACAGAGAATGTCTGTTTGAGACTCATGTCCATTCCCTGGGCCATCCTTCCAGCAGAAATTACAGAAACATCTGGAAGAGCTCTTTACCACCACATTATGGCCACTTTCTATTGTACCGTGGGCATAATGGAATTTTCAAATGCCTGTCAGAGCAAAGAACATTTTGCCCTTTATTTAGTTCATCATTTTTGCCTGTGGAGCTGTTTGGCCAGACTGCATAGTCCCTTTGATGTTCTTCTCATGACTGAAAACTATTCTGCCATGTCCCAATGCCTGTGCTGGGTGTCTGTCAGCCCTATGCTTTCTCCAGCTGACTGGCAGCTCCCTGCTGTCATTGTCAAGGTCCAGAGCCAGATCCTGACTTCACCCTTTACCCATCCATGTCTTTAGCAAAGACACTGGAGTCTTTCCTCACCATCAGTGGAAATAAGTGGTGTAAGCCTGAAGATGGAATTATTGCCCAAAAACTGGAGATCAGCAGACGTACAAGTTAAGCAAGCTCAAAAGAGGAGACAGATTTTGACTAGAGGAAAGATAGAAGATACAGGAGCAGAAGCATTGTCTTTATGAGCTACTCCTCATTCTGTGGCCTTTTTTTTTGCATGTCACTCGAAGAACCAAAACTCAGGATCTGGCCAGTGGCTGCAAGGAACCTGTGCATCCTGGAGTTTCTGGCTGTTCTCACAAAGTGAAAAGAAATCCTTTCATCACTTGACCAAAGGGGTCAGGATAATCTCTTCTCCTCCTGCATGGAGCCAATCCTGCTCTCCAGCCTTGGGGAGATGAGGCAGGATTAATAATTGTGATCAATGTGTTTCTTGTTTCCAGATACTGTGTACCAGAAGGTATTTTGAGAGTATGATATATGAGTCACTGTGGGATGCAGCAGAACGTTTTAGCCTTGCAGCTTGGAGGTACATTATTCATCTTCTCTCGGCCTATGAAACATGCAGCCCAGAGACACCCTGAACATGGTCTGCAGAAGCTCAACTTGAACCTCCAGGGAAGTTCCTTGAAAGTGTTTCTAGAAAAGATATTCATTTTTTTTAGTTAAACAAAAGGAGATAATCCTTCCAGATCTCCTTACCCTTTCTTCCCCTACCCTTCCTGAATTTTCTGGCTTACTTCCAAAGCCTCTAAGGAGAAGATTGATTGGCGGCTGGTATTTGCTAAAATCCCTGTTTTCAGCCTCGTAGCACCCAGCCTTCATCACAGCCTGTGCCCCCTGCTCCATCCAAAGGCTGCATTAAATTGTTGTATCCATCATCTGGCTGCCAGCCACAGCCTTGCCAGGGAAGGGAAGAAGTGAGTGGACAGAAGTATTATAAAACTCCACAGATAACACAGTTTTGGTCAGGAAGAACACTAACTTCTGCAGCAACTTTCAGGCACATTAGAAAAGATTGAGATACTTGTTCTTGAGACAAGTAGCTTGAGCTCTTGTTAGTAGGGCATTTGGATCTTCATTCTTGCACCAGTCCTGGCTGCCCTATCCTCTGAAACAGATGTTGCTGAAAAATCTATGGAAAAGCTGGTGTATCGGGGTGTGATTTGGCTCTCTGATCTACACAAGACATTTCTTGGCCTCATGGATTTTGCCAGAGCACAGACATCTCTCATGGAAAACTCAGCAGGATGTCATTTCTTCATGTCAGGTATGAAATGGACTGCGTCGAGTAGTTGGATTGGTCCCAAAACCAAGGGACTTTCTCAAGGTGATCAAAACTACCAAAGAGCCTGGTCCCTGTCAAAGACAAGAAAATCAAGAAAAACTGTTTATTATTTGTTAGATGCTAAACTATTACATTTGGCCTCAATTGCATTTTGTTTGGTAAGTATTTTCAGATCCTTTTAGCTTAAACCTGCAGAAATGCTGTAATTTTCATATGATGTTGAGTAATAATGTGAGGGTTTTGCTAATTAGGAAATAGCATCAAAGAATTTTCCTATTACTAAGCAAATTCTTTCAGACTACTCTTTCAGGGATGAAAGCTGGTTTCAGTGTGGATGTTCCTCCATCTCAGTGGAAATCTTTCTGACTGGAGTAAAGGAGAACTGTAAGATTGTCCTTCGCATGTGCCTGTTCCAATGCAGTCTACAGTTAAAATTCCATATTGGAGGGATTTAATTTTCCTAAATCACAAAATATGCCTTAAGTTAAGAAGAGAAAATGCACTCAGATTAGGTAACTTGTTGGAAACTAGAATTTCTGTGAAGGCATGGGTGTGTTCCCCAAGCAAAATCACTCTATATTGTAATGTCTGGAGCTGCATAATTCAAAAACTTCATGGCAGCACATGACTAATACAAGACATCTGGTTTTGTCTGGGTGAACATTTTAACAGCTGGATTTTCACCATAGGTCCAATCCTTTCACAAAGGTCAGGGCTGTCCTCAAAGAGTTCATCAAGGAAAAAAAGCCTGTTCTTTTTGAGCAGGTTTGTTGCTGCACTGAAGATCCTATCAGGAAAAAGGCTACTTGTATTTGAAAAATCAGCCTTCTGAATCCTTTTGTGTCTTTCATCTCATTATTTTTGGTAAATCCAACCTCTTCTATTGAAGCAATCAAGATATACTGTCAAGTTTTCAGATTATTTGACATTTTGACTAATGGTTTCTTTTCCCTCTGACTTCCCATCTATTTTTAGGTGAAGAAATGCTGGTTTAAAACTCTACAAAGTTTCACTTAAAAGAGGTCAACCCAAATGTTGCAGATTTTTCCATTGCATAAAGTGACATTTGAGAAATGCCAGTTTGAAAATGTTCTATAATTTTTAAACTTTCACTCTGTTTTGGCAGGTTGAACCTGTCTGCCTCAGTTTATCCAAAAGCTCTGTTATCTTCACTGCTGTTCATTTACCTCAGTCCAATTTCAGTAAAAAGGAGCCTTCCAGATCAAGACTGTTTCTGTGCTGGGCAGCAGGTGCACGAGGAAAGTCTTTGAGGGGAGCTGAAGGACCAGCTCTTTCTAAAGCTTTCTCTGCTTTCCTTGCCAACATTTTTTAAGAGGCCCTAACATGATCCCCAAAGGCCCTGGCATTTTTTTGAAAAGGGATCTTCTTTTGAGTCTTTGGAGGCTCCAGACAAGAAGATCATGAGATCTTTGGTTACCCTGCTGAGAGGCTTTGCAAAGTGAGTAGGATGCCTTGCTCACCTAACCCAAAGGACATGACAGCAGGTGTGTAAACCTGTGTTGTTTCTATCTTGCTGTTTTGAAACAGTTCCCTCCAGCCTGCAGCCTTTCCTGTATTGTTTGGTATTGCTTCTGCCTGAAATATTCATAAAGCATTATGCTTAAAAAATTAGGTTGATGAATAAGAAGGGACAGTTCTCCTAATAAAGTCATTGACAGAAAGGCCAAAGCTTTTTTTTTTTTTTTTTAATCTCTGTGCAAGCTTGTCATTTGGCTGCTACAAATTTGTCTGAGTAGGGGAAAAAGAAAAAAAAAAAAAGAGTAGTAGATGGCACTGAAGAAGAAAGTGTCCCAGCAAATCGATCATTTGTGCAGACATACAATTAAAGCATTGAGGATTCCTCACTCGTTGTAGTGAGGGAACAAAGACTGTCTCAGAACTTAGGGAGCTCATTTGCTTGTACAAGACCTGTACGTCTGACTGCCTGCGGGGTGTCCCTGCTTCACCTCATTTGACAGAAAAAGTGTCTGATTGCCAACCAGTTTAACCTGTCATGTCGCAGGACCCTGTTGCAGCCAAGAAATTAGCATCACATCTTTATTTCCAGGTGAAACAAATAAATATATGGCATTGTTGTTGTTGTATCTCTTGCAGACAAACAAAGCAGTAGCCAAGGGGGATTTCCACCACGCAAGCTCCAGCTCCCGGCGAGCTCTCTTCCTGGCTGTCCTGTCCATCACAATTGGAACTGGCATCTACGTTGGGGTAGCCGTGGCTCTTATTGCCTACTTGTCAAAAAACAACCATCTATGAGCCTCAGGAAAGGGGGAAGAACCAGCCAACCCGGCTCCTGCACTGCAGAAGTCCCCAGCACATCAGACTGCGTGGTTTTCCAAAAAGAGACAAACACTTTCTGGGGGCAGGTACAGGATGAGATGGGCTTGTGCATTGTTGTAGGGTGGGAAGTTGGCAGGGCTGGGGGAAGTTCCACCATTTGTGATGCACAAGTCTTGCTTATCTTCATCAACCCCTGTACAAAAAAGGGAAAGAAAGAGCAAAAGAGAGACAAAGAATGAAAAAAAGAAAAAAATACAAGGAAGGAAGATGGGGGATGTGTGGAGAAGGGTGTTTTGCCTTTGCCTTCTTTTCAATATGGTGTTTACAAGCATCTGGCAAACTGAGCTGTTCTCTTAATACCTTCTTGGTCACCTGAACTTTGCAGCCAGCATGAGCTTGTGCTTAATTTGCTTGTTAAGCACGGCACTGAGATCTGGGGAAGCATGGACAGTGACTGGTTCTCTGAAAGAGCAATATAAAAACAAGAGGAAGAACATGGCTTTTTTTGTCTTTGAAACGCAGGACTCATTTGCCTGAGAGTGAATCAGACACCTCAGCATAGAGTGGTAATGCCTACTCTTCTTGTTGGGGGTAGGTTTCCATGGAAGGAGAAAAGGAAATTAAAAACATTTTTCCTTCTTTTCCTTGTTTTTGCATTAAGGTGTGCCCCACAGGCCCACTCAGTGAAGAACAGCTGAGGTTACAACTGCATGACTCGGCTCCGCAGACAGAGTGCAATTTCGAAGTAACATGAGACCCGTTGTAAAATTAAATCCTCCATCCAGTCACATTGTGATAACAGCACTTTACTGTGGCATTATTGCTCATCTGGGCTGCTCCACCTTGCCGTGGAGACCTGCACAGCAGTCAGTGCAAGAAACCTGGGGAAAAATGCAAACTGAAATACTAATAAGTTTTTAATTAAAAAATCACGGTAAAGCATGGGAATTAACCAGAGAAAGGAATGCTTCATACATTTCTGGGGTCCTGCTCATACACAGACCAGTGAAGACCACTCAGATCAGAAGCTCACAGCTCAGCTGTGCATCAGGGACACAGCATAGCCATGGAGAGACAAAGCTGTTCCCCAATAAGCAGAGCAGTGGTAAATTGTAGGGGAATTGAGCCTTGTCCTTACTTCACTGACTGAAATGATACATTTATTTTCTCCTTTACTTGCTCCCCACACTAAACTCTTTTTTTGTCTATCAGATTTCCCTGCACTCAACTATTTTTTTGTCTTACCATTTTGTCCCGTCCCAGGGTGTATCAGCATAGACATATATATGTAGCTACATATATATATATATACACACAGAGGAGAAAACCAGTCAAATCAATGACCACTTTATTATTCAACTGCCTCATGTTTTACAAACGTGGTTTCTTTGAACAAGGATGTCATCAAAGACCTTTATTCCCAACTCTGTATTGTGTGTCATCTTTGCTCTGGGACAGTTTTTTCTCTTGTTTTGGATTTCCATTACTTTGGTTTGAATTTGAATTCATTTGTTTTAGGGGGGGGGAGAACAAACACATGCAATCCTATTTTTTTGGTAGCCATATCGTTTATTAAAACACATGGTATACAGCTACTGGTGCTTTGTGTGACACTTTTTTTGGGGGTGGATGTGAAGCATTAGACTGAGTGAAACTTGCCTCAGTACACCCAGTCCAGCTACCTCGAGAGGTGCTTGTATGGACCATCTCATGCTGTCCCTGGACCCAAAAGCCCGTTGCATTCACTGACGGGTTTTTTGGCATTGAAGTCATAGAACCAGAGAATTATTTCAGTGGGAAGGGAGCTTAAAAATCATTTAGATTTAACTCACCTGCCACAGACATGGATTCTATCCACATTGGCAAATTGTTGGGCTTCGAGCTAAGCCTGAAGACTGGCAGTGTACTCCTAGTCCCTTCTGCGTATTTATTATGCATTATTTGTGGGATATAGTCTTTCTCATAAAGCCTGAGCTGTGGAGTACATGATATTGAATAAAAAACCTCTAAATATTAATTTAAAGGGAAAGAAACTAGTATTTCCTAGGCTTAATTTGAAGTTAACCTGGAGTTCAAATAAATTGGAAAGCAAATACAGATATTGTAAGGTCATTAAGCAAGCCTAACAACAATGATAGTAATGTAATTTTAAAACCAGTCTTATGCTTGAGGACTCTGCCTTATGAACTTTGGTGATTGTGCTGGCTGAATATTGACCTGAGAGGCAAAAGCCAGCTCTGGAGCTAGAAGAAACTTTCCCACAAAGGCTGCCTTAAAATTACCATAGAGGCCCTTGCACCCAGCTTTAAAAGTAGCATCCCAAGCCTGAGGAGGTCAGCTTTCCATGTCCCCAGGAGTCCTCAGTGAACAGCAAACAGGAGCAGCAGCACTGTGTGAAAGACCTGCATAGCAGGAGCACTCCTGGAAGCATCACATGGCTGAAAGTTGATGCTCTTGTGCTTCACTCCTGAAGCAACCCACAGCATGACATGGAGCTGGCACGTGGAACGGCAGTCCAGGGTGAAGAGCAAGGAGGCTAAAGGGGGCTTGCATGCTGGGGGGGTGGACCTGGGCCTCACTGCAGATGAGAGTGGGGATAAAGCTCTCAGGGATTGTTTTTGTGCCTTAGTAGGGGTCCAGTTTGCTGATTGTCTGAGCTGTAGGTCACTGAGGAGCTGAACAGGGAGCTGTGTCTTCCTAAGAAAAGTGATGTTGTCATGGCCTGCTGCAACATCTCTGGTTGGCAGAGCAGACACAATCGGCTAAACATCTAAAATCCTCTAACTTTGTGGCATGAAGACTAGAAACTGCCACTACCACCTGCTGTCCTTGAGACAGCACCAGGTTATCCCACATGGTCCTTCTCTCCTCGTCCTTGGGGAGGAGCAAGAAGGTCCATACTCGGTGAGCTCATGTGTTTGGATACAGGGACATCTTCTTTAGCTTACAATAGATCTCTGCCATCCCAGAGAGAGAGGAGAGAAGCCTTTCTGAGGTGAGACCTTTTTGCCATATTGGCTCAGTGAGGAGGTGTTGAAGAAATGGCACTGGTATCTTTAACCAGATGACAAGCTGCTGTGATACCTAAAATCCCAAACTGTAAAGTCCAGGGTCAGAAAGCTCCAACTTAATTGTGTAATGTAGGATGTCATTGTGGATTAACCTCAAAAGATACATGGGGAGTGCTGGAGACTCACTGAGAGGGAAGAAAAAACCCTTCTGTGAAATTCTCACAGTTCAAGGGAACAGAGACACTCAGCAAATAATGTGCTGGGTCAGAGACTAATACTGCATCTGTCATCTGACAGGATTTCATAACTCCCTGGTACCTCCATTGATTTTTTTGTGCCTTCATTTGGGAATCTCCCAGCCTTAAGCATTTTTGTAGCTCAGTTTGAAATTAATTTCTCCCGACATCCAGGCAATTCCCACCATACAGCCAGCTTGCAAGAGCTCCCTGCTGAGGAAACAAGAGGGCATAGCTTGGGAGCATCACTGTACACCAAGGCTGGAACAGCAGTGGCAGTGACAACCACCTTCTCTGGGCTGGCTGCCACACATCTTTCACATTTTGGGAAATGCCACCTGCTGACTTGCAGAGGAAATTCAAAGGCAGCCAAAAATGTGATGCAGTTTATGTGATGCCTATGAACTTATCTGTAAGGGAGATATGAGAAAGGGCACAAAGAGAGACTGCCCTGTGTTTTAGATGTCAAAGAACACACACTCAAACTGCTGAAAGCCCCAGCCAGTGGTGGAACCTCAGTCAGAGGGCACAATAAGCCACGCCTGTGGAGAAACAGGCTTCATTAATCTCAGAGATCATTACACTTGTCTGAGCAAGGCAAGACCACAGGATGAGAATCTGCAGGAGGGCTGCACCTGAGAGATTTCTTCAGGTCAAGATGCAATCCAAATCTCTATCCTTGACTTAGACAGCTTCAAATCCAAGATAGGGGGCAGAGGTGGAGATGGGCAACAAGAGCAGTGTCAGTTTTCTCGATTAAACCAACACAACCCTCTTCAGCACCCTGCACAAATATCTCTCAGTATCAGCCAGCACAAAGGATGCTTTTTGCTGGCTGCATGGCTTTGCTCACAGATGCTGCTGCAGTAACACACTCAGCAAAGTATGGGCAGGCAATTGGGACAGCAGAGCACATGGTCCTGCTTCCCTTGGGCACAAAAAACTAACATTGGGGTTTGCTCCAGACTTTGTGGCATGACTCAGTGCTGCAGACATCAGGATCAAAGCAGTGCCAAAGGAATGAGAGCAGAAGCTGCCAACACTTACAAGCTTAAGGTTGTGTGGTGAGCACAACATATGTCTGCTGTTTACTAATCATGAGGCAGCTCTGGAGAACCTGTTCCAAGCAATTGTCAGAAGGTGGGTGGTGCTCCTTCGTGCCATCGCATTTCCCTCTTTGGACGTGTCCAAGTGTACTTACAACCAGGGGATGTACATTTCAGGGTCTGCAGGAGGAAGAAGAGGGGAGGAAAAGGCTCTGTGAGAGAGATGTTGTGAGGTGGGAGGTAGGAGAGAATCTGTAATTTGCTACATCCAATCTATGACTGCACACAGCCAGAGTGCCATGTGGCTGGGAGGAAAGCCACCTTCTCTTGGCTGATAACTCAGTGTTGCTTTGGTCAAAACCCTCCCTCTGAAGAATTTCCTTGCAAGTAACAGACTGAGCTTGAGCAGAGGAAAAGTGATGCACCAGATGGGTTACAGTAGCCCTCCCTTCCCAAAACAAGGTCAGGTGTTTGCATACAAATCCAATTTGTCCTTCCAGAACACTTAGTGGTGTTTCAGACTCTTCTTTCAGACTCCTGCTTTCTTAGTGCTCTATAGGTACAGATAGATATTCATACATTTATATACATATATACAGGTACCTGTACACATATATATCCATACTCACATACAGCCATATCTGAAATGCTGAAAGAGAAAGGGAAATCAATTTTGTTCTCAATCAAGGAGAAGGCTGCGATTTTGGCAATAAAAATAACAACAATGCTGCTCAATAATCGCCTGCAGAGGGGACAGCAGGCTGTGAGAGCTGCACTTTGCTGCTTCCCTGCTGTATTTTTGAGTCAGCTGCTTGCTGCTTCTTTTCTCCCTTCTACCTTTCCCCAGTGCATCTTTTGCTGGCACCGAGTGGGGCCAAACTGGTGGCTGTGCATGGAGGTGGTAGTGGCACATCCTCAGCAGCATCCCCTCATTGTTTTACAACAGAAAGGACACAACCCTAGGAAGGCAGGCCTTGATCCATCATGGCCATGGATTTAATCTCTGTCTTTTGATAGGCCTTCAGAGCTCGTCTAAATTGTCTACCACCTCTCTGCAGTCATCCTGCCATCTGGAATCTCTGGGATTAAAGATGGTGTTCCATGTATAGGACCTTAGAGTATCTGGGGCTACATTTCTTTGTTCTGTCCTAGAACTGGTTTATCCACCATGTTTTTACAAGACCTGCCATTGTCCTGGTGTATTCATTATTTTCCACTCATTTGAGACATATTCAAGAGGCAAGACTGATCACAACAAATAAACAAATGCTCAAACGAGCCAATATAGGCTAAGTAGTATAGATTTTCTTTCAAAAACAGCTGAATGAAGCAACAGCTTGTACTATTACTAAATTGTTGGCAAATTGTTCACAAAACTGAATCATGAATAAGTAACCCAAAACATCTAATTGAAGGCTGAACATGCTTACATACAAGAGGAAGACTTTTAAGATAATGCCTAGCAGTGGCACTTCTGAAAACAGTCTGAAATGTGAGCTCTCATCAGTAACTTTCAAGTAGCCAGTGGCTTGTTAAAGCATCAAATAAAAAAAAAAAGCCCAATCAACCACTTGTTGAGTCAAGCACACAGAAACTTGGGATAAAATAAACCTTCTCGGTGGCACTCAGAGCTCTGAGGGGCTGGCTGCAGCTGGACCTTATTTCCATTCATTACCAATTCAGCAAGAGTTTGGTCATGTTCAACAAGAACTTTCATGATGACAGATTCATGAACAATGTGTTTACTGATGCCATAGGTCTGGCTGAATTCAGTAAGAACATCCAGAATCCAGATTCACAAATAGTGTGGTTTATTGAAGCAAAGGGAAAGCAGTCCAAGGTTGTTGGTGATAAATACACTAACTACAGAGTGTGTCTGGACAGAAGGTATAGTAACAGAGATTTATTAGCTATATACATTAAAATATTTCTGGGTCTGTTCCAATGCAGTTGGAGGAAAATATGTCACTTATAAGTATCCCTTTGTAAGAGGAAGAGAGAAAAAGTCCATCGACAGAGCCTGAGCTAGCAGAGGTGTTTTTCTCCTGTTTTATTCTTCCTTTCTTTCTCTTCTCTTTGTCTTCGCTGTGATACCCCCTCTTTTTTATACAATAATTTTTAGTCCTTCCCAAAGAGAACAACAATTGTATGTCATAGGCTGGGTGTTGGTGACTGAGATCATGCATGTAAAGCATGTCCTCTTTTCTCTTCATTTGCATTCTAAGGGCTGTGAGAGTTAATATGCAAATAACACTTAATGAGGGTATTGGTTACTCTTGATCAGCATTTATGGTTGATACAAAAAGTAAAATGATCACTTTGGTTCACCCCAAACATCATTCTGTCGTTAGCCTTTGCTCAAGACAGGAGCAGGATCAGCAGGAAGCCTTGTTTAGGTTTTTCTTGATTCATCACTAACTTCAACCAACTCTGTAGCAAGTGTGACCATTTACCACACCTCTCTTTTCCTGCTGCCCTCGAAGAAAGGAATCTGTTGGCATTGACTTGGCACAGAGCAGCAATTGTTTTATATTTGCTAAGAACATTTTTCATCACAAAATAACATTTAAACACAGAGAAGTTTGGCTGCAGGAAAATGTTTGTTTCAAGGATATTTTATAATTGAGAAAATAAAAAGTGAAACCCTTTCACAATCACAGAATATTTCACACTGACCTTTTTGAGATGCAACGCTGGGTACTTTCTTTTAAAATTATTTGTCTCTGAAATATTTGATACTGATCCAAGTGCAGTTTGGCTGGCAAGAGCACATGTTGAATTTTCTAACTGACTTTGTTTGACAGATCCAAATTGAAATCGTTTAAAACATTTTGTTTATTTTTTGAGAGAACAGGCAAAGCACAATAATTTACTGGTTTGAGCCAGGAAGAACTGTTCAGATTGCAGAATTAACCTCTCAGATAGGAAGTCCCATTCACAGATTTTTATATTTCATTTTTCTGTAGATTAATCCTCCATGGCCCTCTGTTAGTTGTCCTAAGCCCCCTTTCAGTTGCCTGGAAATTAGTGGGAGCAACTCACTAGGAACCCATTCCTAAATTCCCAGGCCAAGGCACCACTGGCATTTTGAGGAAGACACTGACATGCCATCATCACTTGTCATCTCCAAGAAATTTTCAGCTGGGAGGCAGCTGAGGAACGTTCTGTTGGCTGAAGGTGCCATGTGTCTGCTTCTGGACTGGCCCTTCTTTTAGTCTACCACCAAAACATCGTAAGGGGCATTTGGGAGGGACTCAGGGCAAGGTGTGGGAGGTCAGAGTGGAATGTTTTCTAACAGCTGAGCTGCAGGCTTAAGGCCATGGCCCAGAGCATCTTTTAAGGTTGCATTCTTGTTTTCTTTGGCAGGGGATTTATCTTGAAAATGGATTTCCCATTATTTTCAGTTCCTCCCTTATCTATAAACACAAATTATGTTTTCTTCCTTCTTTCTTGGCTTACCTCACCACAGACACTGTTGGTCACCTTATTCATCTGGAATCTGGCATTTGCTAACTGATCTGATTAGAGTTAATTACTAATTATTTGTATTACAACAACCCTGATGTTATACGCACCATGGGAGTATAATTTAATTATGGAATAATATCAATCAGATGCATAAATTAAAATGTTCTTATATTAATATGAACCAATCTTCTACTTTCAGCTGTATGATCTGCTAGTCTTGGAGGAGAAAAAAAGCTCTTTCTCCAGCTTTTGGAGAATGTGGAATTCTCCAAAATCAGGTGGAGGGGCTCACAGTTGAATGAATGGGACTCACGGTTCCCTGGTGTGTAAGAAGAATTCTTTCTGGAAGGATTTTTAACAAGAAAAGCTGTGACTGAACACCATTTTAAGCTCTACAGCTCTCTCCACGAGGATAATTCTGGGCAGGACGAGGTGCAGGATTTACTTCCACTTTCCAGCCTTGCACAAGGCTGCCTGTCCCCTCAGTGATTTTTGGGGCTGATGTGGGCTCGGGTGCTAGGTCAGGGGTGAGATGAATGTAAGGAGATGTTCCTCCTGGCAAAGCATCCTGCAGAAACTCAGAGCAGGTGCTCCCCGGCTCTGTTGGCTTACATGTTACTCCTGCTGCTCTTGACTTGGGAAAAGCCAAATGTGCATCCAACAGCTTGTTTGCCTCACCCCTATCACCAGTCCACCAGAAGTTACCTTACATGATCTTCTGCCATGCAGTCAAAGTGGAGCTGTGGCCACACATCACCCTTGGAACACCTGAAAACAGCCACCCCACAAATCATGCATACACCTTCCAGCCAGAAGTGGCCAGGGGCAGAAGTCTTCTCCCACAGTTCCTCACATGTGGTTCACAAGCTCACTGCTTTGGTGCTCCTACAGAAGATGTTGTTTTGCAAAAGTTTTCGATTATCAAACTCAAGGCAGTTCTTTATAAGCTCCAAATGTCCTCTGGCAATCCTTTTTCTCTGAGGTCCTAGACTAAATTCTCCCAAGGTTTAGGTGTTCTTTCCCATTGTAAAGCAGCTGTGGGGGAAGCTGGCCCAGCAGCCATCACTCACGGGTGAATGGGACAGTTCCGTGCTTCCCTTTCTAACCATAGTGTTTTGGACAAAGCAACAACTAAAGCCTATTTCCAGCTTCTCCTGGGAGTGGAACAGCCTTTGCCACACTCTGGCCCCATCTGCATCCAGTCAGCTGAGAAATGGTGAAACTCACCCTTTCCAAAGGACTTCTAGCAAATGCTGAGGCACTTATCAACTCTGTATAACCCTATGGATGCCAATTTACTGTTATTGTACACTGTCTATTGATGAAAGCAGCTGTGGAACAACACCAGGTAATGAATACATTGGAGGGAGCAGAAGATACATCTTGAATGTGTAACTAGATCCTGCTTTGACTTCAATTTTTCTGCTCACTCGTGGGTGTGCTGTATGCATTCACCACATACAATAGAACTAAACCCAAGAACTGTCTGTTTGCAACACTTTCTACCTCTGGAGAATTCAAAAATTGAGTGAAAGGAAACGTACTTCTGTTTGTAGAATGTCAGCTGAGTGCTTATGAATTTCAAACACTTAGCTAAAGGCAGGAACCGAAATACCAGCATCTCCTGCCTCTTTCTATACCTTACTCCTTTCTTCACAATTCATTTTTTTCCTTCTCCCTTTGTTCCTTTGATTTTCTCCACTGTTGCTGATGTGGCTTGCATCAACAAAAAAGCTTTGAATGCCACCAGCATAAGAAAGCTTTGAATATGCCAATGTGGAGCTTGGATAGCCAAACCAGGATACAAGTCCCTGATGAGAACAAGTTTTAACCATGATACCTTTTGTCCTTTGGTTTTCTCTTTTGGGGTTTGTTTGGCTTTTGGGGTTTTTAAAATAAGGCTTTAGTCCTTTGGAAAAAAATTGGTCCCTCTGTTACGATAACAGAATAGTCCATGAGCAGTTGTCACTTAGCTGGAAAGGCATTTACCACTGAGCAGTGTCTGTCCTGCTCATCCAGAGAGCTCGTGGCTTAGATTTCTTCTGCTGTCCCTGGATTCCATGAGCCACTCAACCACAGCAGAACAGAAAAGGATCCATTGCCACCAGCTCTCGTTGACCCCTGGGTGGAGGATAAGCAGGGTCTGTTTGCTGAGCCTTCCCTCCTCTGAGAAGGAGGTGGGGAGAAGCTGATTTGTGTGAGCAACACGTGCCAATATGACAGAAACAAGAAACATCAATTTGCCTGTGGGCTTGGATCTTTTCAGCCATCAGGTCTCTGTGGAAAACTGCAGGGAGCTTCTGAGCATCCTTTTATGCTGCAAATTCCAAAATTAAAACACACTTGCAGACAGCTTTGAGATATTTATTTCCATTCACTTGTGTTAACTGTTTTAAGACAGTGGCTACTCATCCCAACATTATTTTGTGAAAATCCATTCACAGGAGTCAATCTTCTTATCTCCTAGAATGCATAAGTTGTATTGGAATATAAGGCTACAGAGAAATTAACTTATTTTCTTGAAATGGTCACACTTCCTGTGTATCTATAGACAGATACATGTATGTATTTTTAGCAAATGAAACAATAACTACAATTTAAAACTTCAGCTAACAGAATTAAATGGTTTTACAGAGAAACAGAGTTTTACAGCTCCTGCTAATTAGTATATGACTCTGATGGAGCAGCTGAAAAGCTAGCCCAAAAAAGTTGCTTTAAATTTTCTTACAATTTCAAACTACGAACTGGACTTCTTTTGTTAGTTTTTAATTTTATGTTTCATTGCTAAAGGAATATTAAGGACTCACGTTTTCCAAAATTTGTGGCTGCAAAACTTACCAAGACAAGGAGGTTTGGTTTCATCTTGATTGTGTCATGCTTCTCTTCTTAAAGGTAAGAAAAAGAAAAAGAAAAAAAAAGACACAGGGAAATGAAGTTATTGAGGATAAAGCTTGAAGTGAAGATGAATGGACAGTAGACACCAAATGAAATAAGCAGAGAATGTCAAAGGAATGGTCAAGTTACCTTCTACAGAGGGTTTAATTTTTTTTAAAAAAAGAAGTTTTTTCATTCTTATCTATTTCTTCTCACACCACACACAATTACACCTCTGTCACAATTCCTGTGATGAAGAACAACAAGCTCTGCTTGCTGTGGGGATTTACTGTTGCAGTTCCCTTCTGAGTGGTTTTTTTTTAGCACTGAGGGTCATAAGAAGTCCTTCAAGAACCTATCTGGAATAGGTGCTTTGCTGGGCTGCAATCATTGCAGACACTTCCAGAAGTTTGTAACGACCCTGTTTGACGCTTAGACACGCTGAGGTTCCACTCTTCAGTCTCAGAAACCTGGAAAGTGGAGACTCCAGAGCCGCTCAGTCTGTGCTGTGAAACCTCTCATCGTTTTCCTCCTCTGCTTTACTGCTCCTATGCAACACGTAAGCAAATGTGTCATGAAAATTTCCTGTCAAACCCATTCCGCTGTAAAAACCCCCACAATACATTCAACTGTTAATGCCTTCATGTTCTCCAACCTTCCTTTGACTTTGAGGCCACCTGTAGAAGGCCAAGCCTCTCCTTCTTGTGTGTTCCCACCTCTGTAACTTGGCTGGACCTCAGCACTCAGGTCTGACGCAGCCCACCCGATCCAGCCACACGTGAACAGCAAAAGCATTTGAGCCCAGCATGAGCAGCAGCCGCAGCCTCCAGCACAGCACTGCTGCAAGATGTTGCCCTCCAGTGTCCCCTCTGCTCCGAGCCTTCCTCCCTCCCTAGGCTGTGTACGTGGAAATTCTGGTAGCCCAACAGCAATGAGAAAGACCATTCCGTTAATTAAGCTGGGTAAAAACTGACTTTCTTTTGGAAAAAAGACAAACTGTCTTTTTGAAGTGACACAGAGTATGAAGTCATATTTAAAGCCTTGGTTCCCATCAAAGTGAGCATCTTCCTCTGGATTTTTCCAGTTCACCCAGTCCAGGAGACTAAGGAAAGCTATAAACTGTCCCTCTTTGAGGGATGAAGAGAACAAGTATTTCCTGATCTGCTTCCTGATTCCTAGTGGCTTGGTTGGAGGTGTCCTGTGGATTATCAGCATCAGGATGGCTCATTCTTGCAGCTGGGGGATGCTGTCCTTCAAGACCTGTCACCTTTACCTAAGCCACTTTGCCCTTCAAACTGCTTCCCATGTGATCCCTTGCTCCCCTGCTCTGAGGCACAGCTGGGTCTGTGGTTCCTGAGAAATTCCTGCTTTTGTCTTCCCAGAGCAGCAGAGCCCAGCACAGCATAGTACAGTACAGGCTAGTAACAATTTGACAAAACTGTAAAACCACAAGCAAAGTGAAAGGGATAAATAACATCAATCCAGGACAACGCTGTAGAAATCTCCATACAGGATCTATTCTCTGAGGAATTAAAGGGAATACAAAGCAAATCAATCGGTTTTCATGGAAAATAGGCCTTGTCAAACAAACCTGATTTCACTCTGTGATGAGATTACAAATTTTGTTGATAAAGGGAACTGTCCAGATGTAATAGGCTTAGATCATCAGAGCGCTTTTGACTTAGTATGAAATGATATTTGGGTTTAAAATGTTGTACTATGTAGCATCAATAAAGCATGAAATAAACAGGTTAAGAACTGCCTGCCTGACAAATATCAAGAAAAAAACAGTCAAGGGAAACCAGCACAGCCCTGGTGAGGGGGCATGAGGAGCAGGACTATGCCCAGAACTCTTTGCTGCTTTCAGCCATGCTCAGGGACTTGATGCAGATAAAATTGGTAAATGAAGCAAATACCAGCAGCTCAGCAGAGACTGGTAAAATGAGGCTGTGATACCAAGACATCTGGGTCACTGAGGGCGGGGGGGGTCAGAACTGGCTTGAATATACACAGTTATGTGTCTAGAAAGGAAAAAGTCCTAGAACAGGGACTGCAACCCAAAGTGGGAGTTGCAACAGCCATAGGTCTGAATGTGGCCTCACAGAACGAGGACTGGCAGAGAGACAAAAATCCATGTCTATCGACTGCACGTGGCTGACTTTTCATGCTGTGATGAGGACACGAGTCCTCGGATAAAATGCACTCTTCTGGCATCTGGAGGTCAAGAAAGCATGGAATTGTCAAAGACAGAGAGGAAAAATGCTACATGAACTATCCAGACCACACCCAGCCTCTCACACACAGCTCCTTGCTGCAGGTGGGGAAGATTGGAAAGGATATTCAAGCCTTAGCAGTGCACTCTGACACACAAATAGGCCTGGGAATAATGGGCTGTGCTACTTCTAATTTACAGCTTCCTAGACACTGTAATTTGCAATTTTTCCCAAATGAGACATTTGCATGTCAATTGTCTGCTACCAATTGCAAGGTGGGCAGTACATGTCCTGAAAAATAGCATCAGCCCCTTTTGGGAGCATTAAAAGACAGCGTTGCAATCTCACCTGGGCATTTTAGGGCTTAACCAACCAAAAATGGCAGTTATGTTGGTTTTTTTAAGAAAAGCAGCAAGAAGCTGCCAAGTGTGTCTTTTAACCATGTGGAGCTTGCCAAGGTGAGTTCAGCAGTGCTGTCTTGAGACAGCTAGACAGCATTATTTTGAAAATTTTGTTGTTTCTTTGCTTTTGTGGGGTTTTTTTTAAGGAAAAGGGGGGAAAATGGAGAAAAGAAGAAATACAGGAAGGAAAGAGAAGGAAAATTGCAACCTAAAGTCCTTCACTAAGAGACCTGCATCTCCATGATAAAAAATGTAGGCAGGAGCTTTCTGGAGGATACAAGACAGCTCATCTCATACAAGTCCTAGAACATATGTCATTCCTCCAGGCCAGCTGGTCCCCCAAGGACCTGCAGGCCACCATGGCAATAACACTGCAGTTCTTCTTTCAGCAACAAATGCAACACAGGTGCAGCAAACAGAGCTGAATGAGCTCTCCAGCAGCACTAGCAACTACTGCTGCCAACTGCCCCCAGCTCCCAAAATGGCTTGGAGCAGCCCAAAGGAGGCTGGAATAAAACCAGTGCACATGAAAGGAAAAAGAGGCACCATATAGGCAAGCAGCTTCTTCAAATATTTGAGAATTAACCTTCTTGTCCTAGAGCTGGACAAGAGAAGTGGTGAAAGAGCAGAAGGAGTTTAGTACTGAGAAGACCATGCCCAGTTTATGTCAGCTCTTTTAACGTCACAACCAGGGCCAAGGGAGATTTCTTGTTTGGGCTTTTCTCATCAGCTTGGCATCAAGCTGTCTCCCATCCATACCTTTGTCTCATTTCCCTCTCCAGCACCCACACTGCAGTCAACATGTCTTTATGCAGGCCGTGTTTTCCAGTAGACACTGACAAGAGTTTCCATCTCAGGGACGGCTAAATTGCAGTGGGATGTGCACAAACAATGTTCCCTGCCCCCACAGTCAGTATCAGGCATCACCTCTTCATTACAGTCATTTCTGGTGAATAACAGCAGCTCACCACACTGGGGGCATGTGTAGGAATTCTCTCTTGGTTACGTGGGAGATGAAGTAAGAGGTTTTATTAAAAAGTGTTAGAAAGGGCCCTAAAGGTCTTATACCAGTCCACATGTCTCCCAGACTGGCATGCAACTGGGTCATCTTTTACCTGCCCAAGGACAGCAAAACCTGTCCTAGTACCTAAGTTATGGAAGATTCAGGAAAGAATTTCATCAGGACTGGGAAGGTAACAGGGCTGTTCACCAGGGACATGCCAGAAAATGAAACCTAAATCACATGGTGGGGAAAAGTTGTCCAGGATGTTTTTCCTGGGGCTAGCAGGGTTGACATGGCAGCTGAATAGTGGGATTTCAAAAGCTAAACCTGCATGCTTTTAACCTGAAGCATCCCTGGATTGAAAGCTTAGTTTTCTTTTCCCACACTTGCCATGAGAACAAACAGCTGCCCTACAGCCAACCCCTTGCAGTTCTAAAACACATGGCACAGATCATCCCTCAGAAACCTGAAATGTACTGCTCACAACACTAAAGCTAGATGTTGTCCTCTGCTTTCAAAATGCTGATTAAAAATTCATCACAATGTTTACAGTAGAAATTTTGTACATAATTATCACTGTAACCCAGGTCTCTTCTTATTTTAATAATTTCTTGCTCAGTTTAAATACCTAAAAGGTTTGCTGTACTTAAAAGGGAGCAACAGTAGACTCTCATACAGGCTGGAATCATTTTTTCAGGTTTCAAAAAAGAAAAAACAAACCTGAAAACATGATAAATACCTCCGAATTCAAACAGCTTTTTAATGTACACTTCTCTTGCAAGCAATTGCATCCACGAAACATGAAAAAATGCACACATCAAAAAAATGCACACTTCAGTTATAGAGACTGAGCTTGAAGACTTGTGAAAAGACCCCTCAAATCTTCCCTGGGTGTTTGTCAGTCTGCTGGCCTGTGAGTCAGCCCAAAGTTTCAGCATGAAATTGGTTTATAGGATTCTCATAGAAACTAAAGAAAGTAGAGTGCTAATTAAGTGTTTTTATCCCTCTGAATATCAGGTACAACTCAAAGCAGCTGCACTGCAGAGTTTTCCCTGCAATGGCCCAATTACACCTCCTGAAGGCTCCAGATTGATCCAGGCTGGAAAATATACTTCTGCCTTTTGTGTTCTTAGCTGGCTGAGGTGGCAGGGGCTGTGCAGAACTGTGGAGTGCATAAAACTGACTGATGCTCACCTGCAAACACAAAGAGCTGCAATTGCTCCTAAGCCACCACAGACAGATTTCCTCTGCCAGAAAAAAGCAGGATCCCCATAGGTCAGAACTGTTATTAATAATGTGGAGAAGTCTCATTGCACACTGTAAGTGCTCATTTGACCATGATAAAGACAGTGATGAGAGGAAGCACAGAGACTTCTCAGCTCAGTGTGAGTGCTGCACCTTAAATCACAGAACAAATTAAATTCTGAGAGAAAAATGCTATAAGGCACATGGCCAGGGTGCCGGAGCTGGAGAGTTATTTACAGTTTCTGTCTTTCAACAGCAAGTTTTCTGAGTGAAGCTAAAGCAAATATTCATTGGGGAATCTAATTTATAATAGACATTGAATGCTAAAAAAAATGGAAGGCAGAGGAGAGGAGATCAGACATGCTAGAAGGAGATAGCTTCATCCACATTTAAATTATTGACCCACAGACTTCTAAATAAGTTCTCAATAAAAATGTATAACTGTTCAAAGTAAGAAATTTGGACATGCAGGATGCATTCCCCCTTGTAATAGTCTATCCCCAGCCAACACACTGCATTAGTGGAACTGAAGATTAATTCCGTCAAAACTGTTCTCTCCCTGTTAAAACTTAGGATAAGTCCAGATGAATTTGAATTTTACCATCAAAGCAAAATTGAGTCAAAATGCCATTTAAAAATGGCATAAATTACTCTCCACAAACAGGACTGCCATCTCATGACCAAATCTGTATTTCCCAGGCTTTTCTTTTTTGAGGTTTTTTTCAAAGTCCACTAACTCCAAGATAACAATTTTCTGTTCTAGGTAAGCACCTAACTTCCATTTGGAATATGAAATATGAAAAGTTTGACCTGGAGGACTAAAAAAAAAGGAAGAAATATTAGAAATGCAAACTTTTATGGATGGAAACTGTTTCAGCTGAGGGGAAATGTGGGCCTGCTGCTGAATGGGGTGGGTAGCCTGGCAGTACAGGGCATGCAAAAAAGTGAGGTATTGAATGAATGCCTTCTTAACTTCAGTCTTTATTAGTAAGATCAGTTTCAAATATTCCAGACCCTGGAGACCAACAGGAAAGTCTGGAGCAAGGTGGAAGAGGATCTGGTAAGAAAATGCTTTAAAAACTGGACACACATAAAACCATGCGCCCTGGTGGGGTGCACTCATTAGTGCAAAGAGAGCTGGCTGATATATGCCAATCTACATCCTAAAGGTTCCCTCTGTTCCACTGTTTGAGACAGCTTTGGTTCAGGGCACAGAGCATTGAGCATCTTGGTAGTTTTATCAGCTGGCAGCAAGGCCCCACTACGTATTTTACCTGTTTTTTGTTAAATTGATCTTCATTGGTTTGCTTTGGAACTTGGACAAAAAGAAGTTTAAACTTAAAAATGTTGAGCCAATTGCTTGAGTGAATCCAGCAAACACGAGAGCCAGTCTCAGAATGAAAACATACAAGCATGTTAAAATAGCAGCAGGGCCTCGGATGACTCATATTCATTGAATTTTAGAACAATTTACATTGGAGTGGACCTCCAGAGGTCAGTTAGCCCATCCATCTGCTCAAAACATGTCTAATCAGATCAAGGGATGCTTGTCAACTCCTCGAGCATTACAGTCTACATTTTCTAAAGCCTCTTCCAACCCTCTCAGTACATTACCAAGGAGAAGACAGATACTACTCCTATTATCTACAAGAGGGAACTGGAAGAGTTTGTCTGATCAGAGCTGTAAATGAAACGTGAACTCTCCCCATGAGTTTTTGAGTCATTTTAATATCAGGCTGTTCTGCATCAGCCTTCCAGCGTGAGCACAAGATGGAGCTCAGTATGGAGCAGATACAGTGGCACTGGAGATGCTCTCCAGCCCTACATCCACTTGCTCACCATCAGGCCACAACACGGCCCCCAACACAAGGCCAAACACTCCTGATGACCAGGGAAGACAATCTCTGAATGGAAATCCAGACATAAGACCTTTATCTGATCAGAACACCTCTCTTAGGTGCTGTTCTCCACTAAGTGGGATTCCAGGGCATAAAGGAATGAAGAACAACTAGCACTGTGATCACACATAGCAATTCAATCTCCATCTACTCCAGAAGAACCCAGGGCCATTATCCTGTGTTGTCAAAGCTGTTAATGAGATATTTGGCTTCATTGGTAACATGCCAGTCCACCTCAAAGACAGATAGCAAAATGAATGGATCAGGACAGGGAAAACAATGACCCAGATATGTCTTGCAAACCGTGACAAAAAGAAGATAGAGAAGAGCAAAGAGCTCATAAAGAATATTTCTGATTCGCAGAACTCAGCAAAAAAATTGGCCACCCTCAGTTGAATTTTTGACTACAGAAGAGAATAAATAAATTCAAATTTAAAAAATAAATAACGAAAAAAAGTCTTGTACTAGTCCTGGCATAAGGAACATCAGAAAGGAACAAAGCAGTGGTTTTAGACTGCACCTATGTTTCAAGAGGTTAGAGAAGGTTCTGGAAAGACCAAAAAAGCCCTTCAGAGTTCTGGAACAGGTGTCTTATAGAGAAAAACATAGTCCAAATCTCTTACCTGTATTAAATTATATTAATGTTGGTTATAAAAGTTACTGAGAAGTGTGAATTCTTCCATCTCAAAAAAACCCCAAACCAAACCAAACCAAACCAAAATACAGTTCAACACTGAAAGCTGAACATATCTAAAAGGGATACAAATCAATCACTCAGGAACCTCCCTCCATACACGGCAGAATCACTGTCACTGTAAGTCTACAGGCAGCTGGGTAAAGGATCCATCCTAACTAAATCAGGAGCTGGGTGCCAGAGAGAGAAATCCCTGGGTAAAGTTTCAAGGCTTGAATTTATTATACAAGGGGATGATAGAGAGCCATAATGAGCTGATCCAGCTTTAAGATCTACGAATGATGGAGTCCTGCTTTTGTTTTGGCAGCAGACAACCTCAGATGCAAGTCCTCAGAACTCCACTGCACACACTATGTCTGAGCTAAGTAAGTGGGAATACCAGCTGAGGGTACAGCTTATGGGATGGAAATTTACAGAAATGAAACTAATTAGCAGCTTCCCAAGCTCAGCAGTATTCCTCTGACTCTGCTGCACTGAGTGTGCTGAGAACACTCTGGCTGTAATTATGCAGCCCTGTTCATTGCTCCACTGCCCAGACCAAGGTTTATAGAGAGACAGGATATTTTGGTTGTTAACCCTGGCTGTTAGTTACTGCTTTTACTTCATCTTACCCCAGTCACAACTGATGTTTATGTTTCCTACATGCTTTATGAGGGTTTCCATCTGGCAGCATTGCAAGAGAGCCATTGTCCTTCTTGCTTGGTAGGAGTCTTCTTCTCAAAGACAGATTCAGAACTGCAGGTTGGGGAGGTCAGCTCAGATTCCCCATTCCTCACACCAGCCTTGCTGGGCAAGCCAAGGCAGTTCAGTTTCTTTCACATATTCCAGTGTAAATGACATTTCCTTTGGATCCAACACAGGTACCTTTTCCTTTCACCCAGCAGTTTTACAAGGTGATCTTCTAGGCATTCAGAGCTGCTTCATCACTGCTTTGTAAAAGGACACTTATCTTTTATTATCATGTGCTGATTGTATTGCAAACAGGCATTACCCTCACATTATCAGCTGCCTCTGATATATCACCAGATTTATTATAGGTCCATAATGGGGTCAGATTTATGGTTTCATCTACTTTTATGTCTTAAAGAGACCAGCACAGGTTACATTTATCATCTTTCCTGATATTTAACTGAAAGGCACTTCTTTGCTGCTTTCTATCCAGAGTTCTCTTTCAAACAATCAAAATCTCCTTCACTACACAGACACAAACACTGCAACTAACTCCTTCAAACAAAATTTTGACTTTACTCACTGCAGTATATGCCACAGAAATGGTGCTTTTCTACACTGAGCAAGTACTTTTGACAAGGGACAAAAAGAGGAAAAAGAGTCAGAGAAGGAAATCTCCCAGTCACTACCATCCCACAGCCTTCTTAATTAAACAGTCTTAATAACATTAATACCTCTAAATCAGCAACTACTTTTTCACACAGAAATCCTTAAACCTCTAAATGTGACAAGTGAAACCCGGCATTGAGTCAGGTAGGGTTTTCACAGCACATCTTAATTTATCATCTCATGTAGCTCCTGGGCATGTACTGCACCAGGAACCTCTGTCTGCTCTGCTATCCCCAGAGTATCACCTGTTATCAGCTAGGAATGAAAAAGGAAGCACAAAGCAGCAGAGACACAAGCCCTTTCCTGGATGAAGCAGAGCTCTGTCAGGAAAAGAATATCTGACTGCTGCAACTAAGAACTCTGTGCAATATCAGTTCAGGTATAGGCAGCAAAGTTATCCATCTCACACCACTGCAGAAAAACTCACTGTTCTTGGTAACACAGGCCATGGCTAATAGAGTCCTCTTCATTAAAGTATTGGAAATCTGGCCACGTTGCACTTCCAAAATGGAGAATGCCTTGATTTAAGCTTTTCTCTGGTTACAAACACTTCAGCATATATTTTCAAGTAGTTTTCTCCCCATTTCCCTAGAGACTTCTCACTTGAGAAACATTAAATTCCTCCTCATTCTGCTTCCTATTTCATCTGAATCTTTTTTATATTACCATGGTTTCAAACTAAGAGCATAGAATTAGAGTAGATATAAGAAAGTTTTTTACAATGACAGCGGTGAAACTCTAGAACCCCAATGAAGTGTAAATGCCCAGACATCACTGGAAATATTCACGGTCACATTGGACAGGGCTCTGAGCGACCTGGTCTAGTTGGAGATGTCCTTGCTCACTGCTAAGCAGTTGGAATGATGACATTTAAAAGGTCCAGTCTACCTCAAACTGGTCTACAATTCTGTAATTCAACATTTCTCCCATTTGCTAGATGAGTTCCAAGTCAAAAGGAATCAAAAGGCTCACAGCCTGCTAGAGAATGGAGCACATTTGAGTTTTTTGAGAAGCACCAGGGCAGCAGCAGCACTGGGACCCTGATTTAGCCCAGGATCCTGCTTGGCCTAGGTGCTGTACACACTGCCCACCTGCATGTTATGGTCCAATGATAAGAGATGCCTCTGCCCAAATTAAGGTGCAAAAGAGACCTCATGCCAAAGTCAATAGTATGGATTTTATTTAACAGTAAATGTGAGGTGGAGAGATAGAAAGATATAAGAGGAAGGGGGTGGGGAGGGAAGAGAGAGAGAGAGAGAGAGAGAGAAAGATTAAGAAGAAAGATATCACCACCACATGGGTCCCTGCAGAGTCCTGCTGATCCTTCTTCACCCTGGTCTTTGGTGGTGGGGGTCCCTGAGTTGTTCTTTGGGGGTACCACTTTTATACAGTCCAAGTCCTGGGTAGCACAGGGCATAGATGCTGCTCCCACAACTTGGGCTGGCATGTGTGTCACTTCTCACAGCTTGCCACTGTGTGAATGTTAGGCCTGGAATTAATGCCTTTCTGTTTTGCCACCTGTGCTTACCTCAGGTTCCTGTGGTGGTGGCTTATCTTATGAGAACTTCCTTTCTTAGCAGTGTTCTGAGATGTGCAACTGCATCCTTTAAATCCTCACACTGCACTATTAGATGGGGACACTGGACACCTCCCCTGAGCTCCCCAGTCCATGTAGATTTGTGTGCACCCATGGCTGCTGAGCAGTGAGAGAAGGCAGCAACAGGTTTGGCTTGTTCCTGGGCACCAGAAGAATACAGCAACAAGAGATGTTTTGATTTATGCCAGGCAATGCCTGACCACAAAAACTGCTTTTAACACAGAAAGCCCCTTAAAATTCAATGCTGTTTTTGCTTGGCAGTGCTCCAGGACCCACGATCACTGTGATGAAATCCACTATCCTCTAGCACAGCAAGGCTCACCTCTGCTGCAGGCTCACTGCTGATACCCAGGGAGTTTGGAAAACCCATTTACACAGGCCCCAGACTGGCCACAAACCTCACCTCTGTGGCAGGGCAGGTTCTTAGCAGAACAGACACGTTTTGAACACACAAAAGCTCCTTGCCACTGCAAGGGAGTGCTAGACCACTGTCACAGTGTGGTTCATACCACCCACTACCACACAAACTCATACAACCAACCCCAGGTGGACACTCCAGCCAGAGCAATCAGGACAACCTTTCTGGTTCAGCTGGCAGTGGCCCCAGCCATTTACAACACCATGGCAAAACTCTAAGAACAGAGGCCCTTCTCCTTCCCTGGGAGCAAAGGGTCTCCCTCATCTTCATCTTTAGGACTATCTCTGGGAGCATCTCTAGGAACTGAGGTTTTCTCCTTTCCCATTTGGAGCAAAAGTCCTCATCGCTTCCATCTCTCCCTGTTCAAACTTCTCATGAAATTACAGCTGCTTCAGCATCTGCCTATCTCAGCGCAGGTGCTTTTGCTCACAAGTACAAGTTGAACACTCCACCCCCCATGCCTTCATGAAATTACAATGGGTACTCTGATATATCATAGCTTCACAACAGAATTTCAGCTTTAAGCATCTTCTCTTTCGCTTCCCTCAGGTTTTCAGCTCTTCACAGCACTAAAAGGGTTAATCTCACCTAGGCCTTGCAGCTGGAATGTCGCTTATCGCTGTTGGTCACATAACCTCTGCCGGACAGCGGGGCAGCTTTGGCTGAATCTTGGCCGCAGTGGAGAGCGGGAGGGGAGCTGAGCCGCTCTGGCTGCCCACAGCAAGGCAGTGGGGGGGGGGGGTGGTTCCGCAGGTGGAACAGGGCCCATCGGCTCCAGGATGGCCGTGGCCTGGCCCAGCCTGGCCCAAGCAGGGCCTGGGCCGGGCGCGCTGGCCCCCACACGGGGCCCGCAGCCACCTGTCCCAGCGCCGGAAACGAGAGAGAGAGACTCTGCCTCAGGGTTTCCTATTCTTAAGTGTGGATCACAGAGGCAGTCACAACTTTAAGTGGCTTAAAGAATTGTCCATATTCAAACTGGCCACCTGATAGGTTCTGTCAGGTCACAGAGGAAGCTGTAAGCACCCCTCAGCAAGAACATCATTTCCAGGACTATGCTTGCTAACCCATGACATCATGGCTTTGAATATTCTAATGTTATGGGAAGTTCTGGAACTACCACATCTGCCTTCTTTTTATTTACCCCTTATCTTATAGCTCTTGGTTTACATTAACACAAAAATAAGTCTTTGTGAGTAATAGTCACAGTAAATATAAAATATCCATTCTGTTAGCATTTCCTGCAGGGTCAGCCATGCCTACCCCAGTCTCCGGCTGCACACACCACAGCCAACAGAGTCAGCACCCAAAGGCAGAGGAAGGACACCAAGACAGCTTTGACCCCAGGGCTGGGGGAAAGAGATGGAGCCCGATAAGATTTGGGGGACTGGGGTGCATGGCTGGACAGTTGTTGCTAAAAGCCTCCGTTCAGCACTTGGGCAGCAGGAAAGTGTCAATGCCAGCAACTTTCACTGGCTAATTCCCTGTCACCAGCCAATAAGAGAATTAAAATTCAACAGCAGATCTCAGCTCTGCCTTTCTCTGTTCACTTTGTTCACTGTTTAACAGCTGGTGACAGAGGCTGAGAAAGCCTCAGTGTGGTCCAAAGTGCAGCATGGAGGCAGCAGGGGGAAATCAGAGGAAGCAAAAAAAAAAAGGGCAGGTAATGATCAAGGAGAGCAGGAGCTGGAGAGGAACTGACTGTGCTCCTGGGCATTATCTTGCCTGACATCCAGACTATGCTGTGTCAAACCCAGAGGGGCGAGATTCGATGAGAAAAGGGAGTCTGAAGCCCAGACTGACAGACAGATGTAGAACATTGATCCCCAGCTCACCCCAGGCCTAAAGAGCACCCTGCTTTCCTGAGACCACTCCTGTGAGGATCCCTCGTCTCTAAATGCCTTAGAAACAGCAGGAACTACCAATAGGGAGGAGAATGGTACAAAATCCAAGGCACTGCAGGATTATTAATGAAGCACAGCTGATGGGAAAGGGCAGGAGAGCCCACCAGGCCAAAGGGAAACACTGCTGGGCTGTGAAGAGGGCTGGAAGTGTATCTGCCCCCACTTGCTGGGACCCACTACTGAAAGAGGGTGAAGAACTTTCATCTTCTCCTCCCTTTCCTACTTGAAAAATCTTGCCCCAGGTAATGGCTGATTAAACACTGCAAACTGCATTATTTAAGACACTGTAGCTGTGATACAAAGCTAACTTCTTTCAGAGCCAATACCTGACAAATACAAGCATACAGAGATGCCTAGAGCTCCTAGAGATGGAACCAAAATTGGTTGGGAAGAGCCTCTGAAAAACAAAAAAAATCAATGACAAAGTCCATTTCAAAAAGCAACCCCATGGAGAACTATGTTTGTCCTCACATGACCAGCCCCATTGACCTAAAACACACTGAAATAAGTTTTGTTGTTGGTAAGAAAACTAACTCAGCAAAGCCCCTTCGCTTATTATCTGTGTTTTCTATAACTATCTTGAAATATTGGAGGACACCCAAAAAGGGGAAATATATATATATACACATCTATATATATATATATATAATTTGTTGTTTACTCTGTCTGTTTCAGACAGTACTTTGCCAGTACTTTATGAAAAAATGACATAATAATCTTTTATGTACCAGATGCTTCAAGGCGAACCAACTAAAGAAGCTGCAAAGATTGCTGCAGGATTTATGATCCAAAATCCTTGTGGCCATTGCTGGGTCTGAAGGACAAATTCTTCCTTGATGTTAGGACAGGTCTATTTACTCCTGTGTGACCAGCTGTCCTTTCCTTCCCCACAAGTTAAGAAAACACACTAGACTATTTAAATCGTAAGTTTTCTTTGGGTAGTGGCTGTCCCATCTTGAGTATGCACAACACTTACGACCCAGCTGCTAATTGCTAGTTTTGATTTGGGTCCAATAGAGAGGGTTTGGGGAAAAAAGGGGTATTAAGGGCACAGTCCCAATAAATTAGCTAGGCCAGACTCTGAGAAGGGCTTGTAGCTCTCTCTGCATGGGTAATCTTTCTAACCTGGGCCCTCTCCCCTCTCTCTTCTCTCTTTAACAGTTTTATTTTTTGAAGCGACAAGATTTTTTTTTTCCTGCTGAGTGCTGGGTTAGCAAATGCAGGAAGCATATATTAGCAGTATTCTTTGGAGACCACCTACAGCAGCGAGATGAACAATGGGCCCTGAACCGTGACTAATTTGTAGCCCAGAAATACAGTGTATTTTTTAAATGTAAAAACATTACTCACACTTAATAGTTTATTTGAACTAAAACCATGTTATTATCCCCTCATTATTTTACCTGGTATATTTTAGACAACTTATCTCAGGGTTGCCATAGCTACCTGCTGAGTGCCTTTGACTGGAGTGTTTGCAGTAATCAAAATTAAAGGCTTCTTATAAAAAGAAGTATGCTCTGACTAAAGAGGAATCTGGGCAAAATTGCCCGTAATTGTATTCTTTTGCTCAGTGCTGCTTCTGTTGGGTGAGCTTGTGTGGTGGTTTGAAGCACAGCTGGAAAATTAAACCCACTCAAGCTGCTCCCTTTTCCCTGCCTCTTCCAATAAAGGGGAACACTAGAAGATTGAGAGTTGGAATAACAATTTACTGAAAATGGCAATAGCCACAATAATATTAATAACAAAGAGTGTGCAAAAGAGAGAAAGGGTTTTACCCACAGGAGTGTATTCACCACCAAACAAACAAAACCAAAACCTCTTCAGTTTTAACTACAATCCTTAGTCTCCCCCATAAAAATCACATGAAAATAGAAGTTTGACAAGGACTCTGGAAGGCTGTAGTCTAACCTGCAGCTCAGGGTGGGTCTAGCCAGGATTAGGAACTTGTCCAGACAGGTGTGGAGATTTCCAAGGACAGATGGGGTGTAAAGAAGCCAGTGCCAGACACTTCTCAGTGGCATCCAGTGTAAGCACAAGAGGCAGTGGTCACAAACTGAAACACAGGAGATTATGTTTGAACACAGCAAGCACTTAGGAGTGACCAAGCCCTGGCAGAGGTTGTGGAGTCTCCAGCCTTGGGGATATTCAAAAGGCAGCTGTGCAACCAGGTCTAGGTGACCTTACATGAGTGAGAAGGTTGCATAGCTCCAGTGGTCCCATTTAACCCCAAACACTGTGAAATTCACCATCAAGGATGCAATCCCACAAACCCTTGAAAGGCAGACAGGACAGACCCAGTGAGACCTTCAGTTTAAAGTACAAATGCAATCAAAGGCATGGGGAGTCCCCCCTGAGCTTCTTACCAGCACCTCCTCCAACAGCTCTCTCCAAAACTGAATGCCCCACCATACCAAAGCTGGCCTAAGCCACAATGCCAAACCCTCAGGAAGAGGGTGATGCATTCAAGCTCTGCCACTGCACCTCTGGGTGACACAAGTGTCTTGGTTTGAGACAAATTTAGGGGGAAACGCCCTGGAGGGGACGTCTCCTCCACAGAAGGCAGGTTTCAGCACTCCCTCCCCCACCAATATGAAAGGAATTTCTTGGATGAAAGTGAAAAAACCTATTTATTTAACAAGCAGAGTGCTGGCAGGGCACAGAAAAAATGAGTAATGTCAGATGATAAACCTCCTCTCTGGGGAGAAAGCTGGTGGATTCAGAGCTCCCTCTGTAGCTGGCTCGGCCCCTCCCGAGGCCTGAGGCCGGGATGCGGTGTCCCCACAACCTCCCTGCCTGTCCACGGGGTCCGATGATGTGGTTCTCGGATCACAGCTAGGCCCAACAGCTCCAGAAGAGGAAGAAGTTCCAAGAGATTTCGGTATGCTGATATGGGAAAATTCCTTGCCTCAGATAACAGGCTGGCTAAAAGCAAGCAGGTGCTCCCCCAGCTCTGTAGTGGTTGAGAACGCGGGGGAGTGTGCGTGAGTCCTTGAACTGAAGAATTCACCTGGTTTCTCTCCCCCCTCTCCTGGACCCAGCTTAAAGCTGCAGGACCCATTTCTGGGCAATAAGCAGACAATAGGGGAATACAGTATTATCATATAATCACCCCAAGACAACAAGGTAGGTCCTGGCCCTTCCCTGTTTCTCTATTCCCCCTCTGGGTAGCGGACGAGACACATCCCTGAGCTCTGATCAGGTGGCAAGGACTTGTGGGCACAGGGACCAACTGCCCCAAGTCCCCCAAGGCAGTGACACGTGAAGTAGCTCAGCTCTCCACAGCAGTGTTTCAGGATACCACAGTATGCATCTAAATACTTCCTTTACTTTTGAATAGAAGTGAGAACAATTAACTTAATACTGTTGGAAGGAAACCATTTTTAATTAAAGCTAGCGGGCCCTATTGGAATCATCCAAATGAACTGCAGGCAGTTAGACAATTAAAGTGAAGGTCACTAGAAGTACATACTGAACAGCCAGCCTGATGGAGTATTTAAGTACAGAAGAGCTGGATAGTGCAGTTAAAACAGTTTGCACAAACACAGCTCTGTTGGATTAGGGACAGACTTCTCGAAACCCTATAGGAACAAATCAACAAGGCAACTGCTTGCATTCAGGAGACAGACTCCTTTCCCACTGTGGCTAAAAGCAGCTCTAGGATCGAGTGGATCTGCGTGTTAGCAGCTTGTCTCCCTTTCTACACCACATAGTGACAAGCATCCCTGTATAAGACTCACCTTAGGGAGTTGTGGCCTCTACAGAGGAGAAAGCAGGCTCCAGAAACCTACCTTAATCCAGAGCAGGAGACATGAAAACTTTCCTTTATTTTACCAGATAAATCATTCCTGCAAACCATAACAGCAGCCAGCTGGCAACGTAGGCACGCAGGAAGAAGTGAGTGGGGAGCTTGAAGTACTCAACAGGTCCTTTGGCAGAGAACTGGACCCAGGACTAGACAGCCTACCTCTGCCTCCTTCTGGAAGGTGTGTAGAAAGGAGCCATTTGTCCTTTACCTCCATTCATTCAGCTTTCTGGAAACAAGAAACAAACAAACAGTCAAAAAACACAAACCCAAACCTCTGCAGATTGTGCTGTTATGGGGCCTGACACATTAATAAGGCAGGAAAACAATTTCTGCTCTAAAAAAAAAAGAGTATATTTGCCTCACACCCACATAACAACCCACATACCTGAAGCAAACCAGCTCCAAGAAGTCATTCCCTCTATGCAGAGTTTAGCAACCCCAGCCACCTCTCCAGAACTGCAATCCCCTGCTGTCCTGGTCTCCAGACTTCCTGAATTTCCATTCTCCTCAGGCTTCTTAGATTACTTGCTCTAAAATTAATCTGAAGTGAATTACTCCTTGGAATGAACTTTTTTAGGAAAGTTAAATGTCAGCCTTTTCTAGTATCCACTTCAGCACAGATTTTAGAAGGAATGATTGGCTCCCAGTGCTGAAGTAAAAAGCTAATAATGCTCATTAGGTTATCCACTGCCATGTTTGAGGGATTGTCCCAGTGAGGAAACCCTGGCACGTTGCCCAGGTGTTCTAGAGATCCATGTCCAAGGTGCATTTTGATCCTGATAGCTGGACACAAGCCACCCCCTGGCTGCCATACAAGCAGAAACCAAGTGTGAAATCCAAGGTAGGCTTTTCTGTGCCCTCACACTCTCCTTGAGCTGGGTGACCAATGCACAAGAAGACTTAACCATGCACACTCACAGCTTTACTAAGGGGACCCACAGACCTGTTTCGTAATTTTGCAGCTTTTTTGCAAAAAGATGGTTTACCCCTTGCACAGAGGATAAGAGGAATCATTCATGGATCTTTCTGCTCCCCACTTGCTCAAAAAGCCCAGGGCCAGTCACTCATGAATTTGTGCTCTGCAAAGTCATGTCTACAATTACAAACCAACCCTACTTTATCTGTGACACACCAAGTTCAGTGGTGCCCAGCTTGACAGAGAGCTCAGCTCGTGCCCTTCAAGACATTAGGAACTTGCACTTTTATCCTGTGACCAATCCCTACCCTCTAATTGACCCCACTGAATGGGGGACAGATAGAAACTCCCGCTGAGCCTCCCAACAGTGCTGCTATAAACCATCCCTCTCTGTACCATAACAGTGATTCCATGATTACCAAAGGAACCTGGGATGTATTCTGGTCCAGGACATTTCAACAACAGAAGTAAGGGCACAGGAATCATAGCCAGCTGCTGCTTGTTTGTGATCCCTGAACATCCCCAAGCCCTTTCTGCATTCCTGTGCTAATCCATGCACTGCTGCAAAACACAAGGAGCCAGAAAACCTTTTTCACTGTGCTGCCTGCTCTTCCCAAATGATACCAAGAGTAAGCCTTCAAACACTGCCTGCCAATCCAGCCCAGGATACAGCAATGCTAGAGGTGTCTTCTTAACTCACTCCTCCATGAAAGCAAGGTGCTGTCCCAAGCATGAGGCTAAGACAGAAAGGTCTCTCTACTCATCTTGCCCAAAATCGTGTTGCTTTGCTTACTCACTGGGAAGAGCACAGCCCACTTGCCTGACATAATGGAATTATGTCCAAAGACCGACAAAGCTGCAGGAGATGGGCTTTCAGCACAAGCTCAGAGACACAATTTGTCCCATCAAGATCAGAAGCTGCACTGCCACAGCTCTCACCCACACCACTGACACCATGCAAAATCCAATCAGCCTTGGCAGGAAGCTGACTGCTACAGGCACTTAAAGGGATTCATCCTCAGAAGGGGGATGAGTGAAGAAGTCCTGAGAACCCATTTGGCAGCTGAAAGGTACCTAATGAGTGTCTGGTGCCACCATGACAAAGGTAGGTTGGACTGCCTTGTTTAACCTTGTGTACCAGGTTCATGGCTCATTCAGCTGATGGACCAAAGTTCGCTCCACGCAGAAGCTGCAGTGGCTCCCAACAGTTGTGGGGTATGGGATAGAAAGGGTAGATGGGTAGAAAACAACCCCATTTCTATCCCACGCCTACACCTCCCTAGAATACTGGAGCCACTGCTAAGGGACCAGGAAAGCAACATCTCAAAGAAACTGCTGTCTGTCACTGTGGGATGGTAGGAAGAACGTAATTCCACAGCTCCCACCAACTCCTGTGCCCTGTGCTGTCCACCTGAGCTGGACTTGCCCAAATGGCTGGAAAAAATTAGGTCGTTCATCTTCACCACCCGAATACATGGAAAAGGAAATAACTCTCAGACCCAAAAGCAACAGAGGTGACCAGTGCAACAAGTCCTGCAGGAGGAGAGAGAGCAACGCTAGATGATTGCTGAAGGAGCAGAATTAGCAAAGTACTGAAGGTCTTAAAGCAAGAGGCTTGGAAGGGAAAATTGCCTAGCACAACCTCTATGAGCCACACTTGGCAGCAACAGACTGGTGGAGAGTAATTTTGGGAGGTTTTGTCCATGCTGTTCTGAAACCAGTCTTGCTCATGCCGACATCTTTGCTTTGAGGGCTGCAGTTCTGCCCTTTCACACTCATGTATACCCCACTCTCAGCTAAGCTCTGGACAGCCTCTAGGAGATGGGCTGCTTGGCTTTGCTTGTGTTATCTCATATTTACAGCCGCTGTTCTTTTCAGCATCTCTTCCTACACCAAACCTTCACCTTCTGCTCCAGACCCATAAATGTGTCTCAACAGAAAAATTCAGCACTGGCAGCCTGTTCTCCAGCATCCCTGTGCTGCTCTTCACCTCTCTTTAAAAGGCTTTTTGTACTGTACAAGTGAAGTTTGAAAAAAGGAGCTTTCCCAACAGAACCTTTTCATCCAAGCTTTCTCGGAGAAACACAAAGTATACCTCATGTTCCTGTGTGTGAACATGAAAATTGCTGCACTAGGTTTTAAGTCTTTTCAACACAGCGGGTTTTCCAGCATGGACTGTAAAATGAATATTAGTATAAAAGCAGGTATATTAAAAAGTTGTCTTCGATGTCTTTGTGTCAAAAAAAATCTGCAATTTTTCCACTTTTCCCACCCCAAGGTGCATTTCAGGCACCTTCTAAATTTGCTTTTTGTGGTGTAGTCTTCTTTGGAGGCCTGTGGTCACTGGAAGAAAGCGCAGTGTAAGGTAATTTTCTTACAGCTTTGATAACACACTATGCAGCCAAATACTGAGCTGCAGAAGAGAATAACAGAATAAAAATCAATGCATTAATTGAACCCCACATAAAATTCAGTTGAGTGTTCTGTACAGGAACATAAAAGTAAATGAAACAGTGGGGAAAAGAGATTTGCTCCTCTCACAAAAATATATACCTTAGATTCACAAAGAAAAGTTCTCTTCACAGTTCAGAGATCACCAAGGTTAGCCCTAAGCACTGAGAACACAACTCAAGTTTTCTCTGTTCCCAGGGCACACGCTCTTGGAACAGTTCTATCTGGTGGTTAACACATGAAGCAACCTTGTACATTTTTCTCAGGGCACCATCACAAGTACAGAAAAAATGCTTTGGAGTGAAACAGACTGCAACTGAAATAAGGAAAGAACTGACTTTGGTAAGCTGCCAAGTGGCATCACTGTCACACTGATCTTTAGAACATTTGTTTCCAGCTGCACCACAACTGTAACCCCATCACCTTTCATTCCAACTCTTGGCTTTCAAGAACAGCCACCCATCAAAGTAACCAACACACATGGTGATGGAGGAAGAAAGATTAAGCTACAAAGAGATGCTAGACGAGCATATTTTCCTGGGATATTTTTCTGGGAGCTGAGGCTGCTCAGCTCAATACAATTTGACCCAGTAAGACCATGATCTGCAGTTCATAAACCATGCAAATGAGTTTCACAGCCTTGCTCATCCATTCCAAATCTGCCTCTTGTGCCACATTGGCTCCTAGTCTGTCCTTGTCCCTTTGACCTCACACAAACACAGCTTTGTGTCAGGCACCACGGAAATGGGCCCCTTCTTACCCCCAACACAGCAAAGCAGCCCCTCCCTGGGCTCCATGGGTGGCCATCGCTTCAAACTTTTTATTGTAGATAAACCATTCTGTACCTGTCACAGGCAAACAGGAGAACAGAAGTTCAGGGGGAAAAAAATTAGTCTTCAGTGAGCAACAATTTGAATTAGCTAAATATTGTGACAGACAATCTGCATATACACAAAGTGTTTTGTGTGTATTCAAGCATCAGCTGTTGAAAAACAGCAAAGTTTTATTTTCCACACAGAAGGAAGAACAGATAAACTTCTGCAGTTTGTTAAGTACCTCCATTATAGCATGAAAACAGCATAGCAAGTGTGAGTGTTTGTTTAAAACAGCTTAACTGCAACACAACACCCAAATCTTCTTAGTTGATAATGGAAATGGTTTGGGTATGATTATCCATTTTAAACATATTTATGTCATACTTCAGAGAAAAGCAAAACTAATGTTAGACCAAAAGAGTATTTCAGTGTACAATTATCTTGACTCTTGGAGCAAAGAACACTCCTATTAAGTTTACCACCTGGGGTTTAAGTTTCACATTTTCTTCACAATTTTATTTTTTAAACAACGTACCTCACAGGTATTGGGGGCTGCACCAAAAAGATCTTATAGCTCCTAGCTGTAATGCTCAGTAGCTGTTTTTCTTACAGTAACCCACCAAGCCTGATTTTCTGGGGGTTCACAAGTGATGTATCCAAGAACCATATGGAAGTTTTGGGGGTTTTTGGTCTGATTAGCCTGCTAGTCCCATTGCCATATTTCTCTCAGTTTAGCTCACATCACTCCTCTTTCAAACATTTCCCAATGGCCAGTGGGAAGGGAGTAGAATTTAAAAAATGACTGACCAATCTCATGACAGCAACAGCCACACAGAAAAGTTGTAATTTTCCTACACTCTGGAGCCTGCAATTTCCCCTCCTCATTTTCACAAGCTTCCCAAGCCTTTGTTGACATCCTTACAGTGATCCAATGCTCTCTGTGAGCAGATGGCATCAAGCTCGGAAATCTTACACTTGTACTGTTACATCAAGCCCTGTCTGACCCAAAGCAATTCCCAGTGATATCATTGGCTTTCCTGGAATAAGCAGCAAACCCATCTTCAGAGATTTTAGGCTCTTCTATAGCCTGTAGTGTTGTTTAGGCAAGAACGAGGAAATGCATAAGCCAGATTTTCTTGGATGTTGTTGACAGGGTGTATCTCAACATCTTATTTCCGAGAGAAAACAGTTTATTTGCTAATTCCAAGCCTACTGTTAAATTCCTCTGCCCTGAGAGTACAAGTTGCCTTTCTCCTCTCATTATTGCCAGAAGGATACATTTTCCCTGTCCTCTACTTCCTTCCCAAGTTCTGTCCTCTCTCCTTCCTCTCTCCAAAACACAGAGAACATCATGATCTGCTCCATCCATAGGCCCCACGCTTTCTTCCAGCCTGGCCCTTGGATAGCAGCCTTCATACATACAGGCATCACTGTGCAGGAAAGAATTTCATGTCTCCTTCAGCTGCTGAGTGTGAAAAGTATCCCCAGGACATGTCAGGAACAACAAGGTACATGTTTGCACATGGAAGAAAACTGTACTGGTCATGACCCAGCACAGCAGAGATATCTCTAAAACAAGCTCAACTGGAAGCTGAATTACTTCAGCATACCCCAGCCAGGAATGAGCTTGTAGATATATCAGGGAAGTCCCTTCTTTGTTACCGCAGCTTTGGATGGGACTGCAACTTTCCCCATCAAATACCAGCTCAGGCTGTGCATTTGCCTACATTTTTCCACAGAAGTCATCAAATGTTATGACTTTTAGTCCAGGCAGAAGAAAAATACTGCAGTCCACTGCCTTACCAGTGAAGCAGCTACAACCACACTTTGTTTGACCTGATGAGCTCTGACTAAAGTTTCGCATGCCAGATAAATGCCTGGGCCTGGGCTTTTATTGGCTGCACTGAAAAGGAAGGGATGAGACAGTGGTGAAACTCCATACAGAGGGACCTAGGAGGAGGAAGAAACTCTGCATTGCAGGGGTAACATTTCAGTCTTCCTTCTGCTCCATGTTTCCTGTGCCCCTGAACTCCTGAATAAGAAAAGCTTTTCCTCTCTGCCACCCAAGTTTGCACTTTGTGACACAGAATCAAAAACTGGGCTGCGCCGCTCTAGCAGAAGGTGCAAACTGATGCAGCATTTTGCAAAGAAGAGCAGAGAGAGGGAATCCAGAAATTCTGCTGGGGACAGTGTGTGTGTGCTTAGCACTGCTGGTGATGCAGCAGTCCAGCAGCAGCTGCCCCAACACAGGCTGAGCTCCTCTGGGAGGCTGGAGCAGGGGAAGGGGTCTTCCTGCCCGAAGGAAGTTGTTGGAGAAGTGCAGGAGGAGATGGGAAGTCTGCACAGCAACAGATGTTATAGAAAAGAGAATAGGATCTTCTGCAGGACTCTGAACACTCACTGACACAGCAGGAAGAAAATTCAGAGCCTGTACTCAGTGCGTTGGGGAAAAAAGACTCCTGTGATGGAAAAGGCTGTAAGTGGATGACTTCAGGCACCAGGAGGAAGGTTGCTGCTCCACTTTCAGATCAGCAGCTATAGAATAGATTTAGTGCCATGATGTCAGATGAGGGGCCGGAGCTGTTTTCTGAGCAGCGTTGGAGGCAAGTGAGCCTAAATCATAGGGTGGCACGAGAAGAGAGAGTGAAGGGAGTGCTGAGTAACAGCAATGGGTGTCTCCTGCTGGGCAGAAAGCTCTCACATATTCTTCTTTTAAATGGATGTGTCTCTGAAGTGCTTGAGCACTAATTCATGCAGCATGGGGAACAAACAGGAGGAATTAGGAGTCTGTGTGCATTCCAGGGTTATGAACTCATTTGGATCATTGTCGCATGCTGCCTGCAGGCCCATGTGCCTTGAGGGCTTTGATGGATGGATACAGTTCTTCAGGCAGAACTAGCCAGAAGAGCAAGGATGATTAACAGTTGGATACAGTGATCTTAAAGGTCTTTTCCAAACTGAACAATTCTATAATTCCACAATAGGAGATTCCTTTAATATGAGAGCGAAGAGGAATGTACAAAGCTTTATCTTCAGGTGGATGATGAGTCAGCTGAGAGCTATGGGGTCATGCCCTGAGCGCCCCATGGTTTACACTGCTTTGGGACTTGGGACAGTCTTCAGAGATGCACATTTGTCTAGCACAAAGGCCCTAAGCAGAAAACACAGCTTCACCCCAAATACAGCAAATGTGAGTTTTAATCTCCCTTTCTCCCCTTGTTCATAGGATTTTTCACTTATTTGACTCCTCTCTGCTCAGAAAGGAAGAAAATTAAAGCTGAAAGGGAGGACTCCAGGGGACTCATTAACTATCCAAGCCTAGACACAGAGTTCTGCAAATGACGGACAGTAGATGTTAAATTACTCTCAGCATGTTCCTACACAATTCGAAGGTGAGGCAGAGCATGTCGCCCTTAACAACCATACCGTGTTCAAACAATACTGTCCATTAATTACACAAATCACACACAGGCCTACAATTTTACAAAGGCTTTCAGAGGTCATTTTTTGGTGGGATTTTCTGAGATCTCTCTGAGTGTCTCTTTTACCTACCAGGTGTCATCGTGTGGCTAATGGGCCATAAGAGTTATTTGAAGGTTGTTCTTTGCTGTTTTAGGCTTCTCTTTTACGTGTAGAGTGTGTACATTGTGCAGGAAGCACATTACAGTAAAGCTAACTCTCCTCATCTAGAATGAAGCAGAGGAGTCAGCTAACAAATCCAGAGATGTTCAAGTAAATATCTTCAAATTAATGTCCTTTGGACAAAATAGGCCAAATAACCCAATACAGACAAATGGTAGAAATTTTGCACACTTTGGCAGGGAATCTGCCCTTGAAGAAATGAATCAAGATGGACAGATGGCCTTTGAATCCATGAGAGGCAGGGAAGGGGAGCTAATCAGAGGTATTTGGCACACAAATGTCTACAACACTCACTACCCTGAGAGAAGATAGGCTCGTACATCTGTACCTTCAGGTTCAACAGGTCCTACCTTAAAGTGCCAGAGGCTGGAAAGGACTTTCAAAGAGGAATAACTGTGCACCTTATTTCTTCTGGACACTTTCTTGTCGGAAAGACAAGACCTGATCCTCAAGAACTCCCTTTTTCCCTTTTTAACAAAGACAGTCCAATAGAACCTGAATGAGAAGGACAGAGCACATCCAGTGAGAGCAACCACAGACAGCAGTCATCACTGAACACTTCTGTGCTGATGAGAAAGGTTCAAGGTCAAGCAGGGAAAATGAGGTCAGTATCAGCAGGTACAGGACCAGACATCAGCCTACGTAAAGCACAGCTCAAGAAAAGACCAAGAGAAAGAGTCTGAGCTTAAGGCACCTTTAGGACAAAGATTTTTCCCAATGCCATGATCCCAGGTTACAACTGCATCATATGGGAGCCACTCCTGAGAACAGCCATGGTCCCAGGACGGGGGGCAGAGTGTGCAGAGCCCATTTTGTTTGCTCAGGTCCTGGCAGCACCAGAAGAAAAAGAAAGTAATGATTCGGATGGTGTTATCTATTGAACAGGTAGGAGTCAGAATGACTTAGCAGAGCTTAAGAGTGAACCAAGATCTCCTGAATCCTTATTCTGTGTCTGGCCCAGGAACTCTGCCATGACACTCAGTCGCCTTATACCTATTAGAAAAAAAAAAGGGTTCTTAAGTTCAGGGAAAGGATTCATTTGTCTTGTCCCACCTCTTCCCAGATGGATGAAGTTATCCTTCTTCAAATAGGGAAAATGATACTTTGAGAGTGCTTTGATGTTCCTTTCATTAATAATGGAGTGGAAAAAAAAGATGTGTGAGAACTGCAGGGAGAGAAGTCTGCAGGGCTGAAAGGACTAATTGGAGACAGATGGTCAGATACAGGATCTTAGAAGCATGAAGATCAGCTAAGAACATCTGAAAATCACTTGAAATTCTGAAAGAGGAAAAGCACGTATTTTAATTCTGTGAATCCAGCTGCAGTCTTCAGTAATAGAACCCAGTGTAGCTCAGTAAACATGAATGTGGTCACAACTGACATAAGAGCACAGACTTTACGCTGACCTACCTGTAGAGGTTCTCAGCAAGAAACCTGTGAGAGATTCAGCTCCTGTTGTTATTCACAGCTTCACCCCACCACTGCCATCTTTGACTGTGTGTTTATAATATCTGCCTTAACCTTCCTTCACTTTTCCTCTCATGAACTCTGCTATCCCTGCCTATGGCCACCACCCCCACTGCCTGATTCAAAGGGTCTGCCTGACATATACACGTCTGCTCATTGGAGAAGGACTGACAGCAGGCCAGTGTTGACTCCCCATCCAACAAGCACATGAAGCATTCCCCAAGTGGGTTGAGACTTGACTTCATAGGCAGTGTGTGTGTAGGCTTTGACAGACCCAGTCAGTGACCCCATATCCTCCCTGTCACCCTTTTGGTCTCAAGAACAAGCAGAAGTGCTGGATTGAGGCAACCCCATGGTCTGGGACAGATGACACGGATGGGACAGATGACTTATGCCTCCAGAGGAAGGTCTGATCTGCCCTCTCATCAGCCAGCCGTGCTGCTGCTCCACACAGACAACACCCGTGCGGGAATGACATTGAACAGCTTCCTACAAGGGATCTCAAAATGAACGATCCTCACTTGCACTCAGTCTCTGAGCCACTGCAGGGGAGGGCTGCAAGTGTTCCAGCAGGCAATGTGGGAGGCATGGGGATGCCCATGTCCCCAGTGTGATGCCCAGATACAGGGGAGCAGCCTCTCCACCAGCTCTGCCTCCCTGGCAATTGCCTGACATGCCCCTGTCAGCAGGAACCCCAGGGAGCTCAGACCTTCACTGGTGCAAACAGCACTGATCTTTCATGCTGCAAATGGGGCCATCAATCTCTGGCTAATGCAGCTTGTTAAAACAGCAGCCATCACTTTGATGAAGCAGCACAGTGAGAATGTCGTTTCCTGGCTGCCACTTATAGGGAGATAAGCCCAGAGATCTCAGATAACTAAGATGTTACAGGAAATTTAAAACGCAGTGGACAAACCTCACCTCACTATCTCTGTCCACTCCCAAGGGGTTTTTTCCTCTTCCTTATATTCCTTTGGATGTTCTCTACACATGCTATAGTCACTCCTTCTTTCTCCCATGTTTAGTACAGGGGGCTTTTACTCCATCTACTCAGAAACAGCATCTGTTATGTTCCTAAGTCAAATTCATCCCAGTGGAATTGTAAGTCTTTGTGGCACATAAAACACACTGTGTGAAGTCCCAAATATGAGAAAGACTGCTTCAGGGAAATAGTACCACAGCACAGGCAAGGGTAAGTCAGAGCAAAAGATATTTGGACACAGAGATAGAGCTGCTCTTTCTTTATAGGGGCATTGTGCCTGCCTGTTCGATGCTAATGCCTCTCCCATCCAACATATCTCTCCCCTATCTCTCCATCTTCAATGCTTCCCTTTTGTTTGAGACTCCCTGCCATCAGGTTTCCAATACTATGAATTTCTTCCCAAACACTGGTTCTTTTTGAAGCTGCTGATGTGACACAGCTCTAAGGTTTTTCCTTTTGGGGTGGGGGTTAATCATTGAAATTCAGATCTTTGCTATTAAAATCCATCAGACAACAAATGAATCAAGGTAATGAGACAAGACTGTCACTTTGTGGGAAATCAATGTCATGGTGTTTTAGGAGCAAACTCCACTTTACAGTCACATTACAAGAATGAATCTATCTAGGCCGCTCATTTCACTGTTGATTCTGAGACATGCTCCATCAAACACCAGCTATGCAGCTCGTGCAGAATATGAATACGAGCACACGTCTTATGTTTGGAAGATATGGTACTAGACTGAACTTCCCCAGACTTTTGGATGAAGGCTTCCTATTTTTCATAGTTTACCAGTCCCATTCAAGGTTTTCAGCAGAAATAAGTGGTCAGTGTTCAATGTGGTTACACAGGTCAGTACTGTTATCTTGTCCCATAACTACAGCAAGATGCTGAATCCCTCTTGGAAATGCCTGTCCTGCAGAAATCTGCAGTTCTTGTAAGAAATCCCCCAGGAAAGCCATTATGGTACCCTAAAACAGTCCCCTGGTGAGGAACACTGTTTTCCAAAGCTCATTCTAGGAAGCATCCTGTGAGCAGAAGTGCGATCCCGTGGGCTTGAAGACCCAAGGGATTTTTCCTCACCAGCCTCTTTGCCAGGTTTCCAGCTCCTGGGTGTCTCCACACAGCAAAGCCTGTATCTCAGAGATACAGATGCACACAAAACACAGAACAACACGAGCAAAGAACAGTGCCTTCACTGGCCCCCACACAGCCACCAGCAGCACTCACATGAACAAAATCAGCAGCCCCACCTAATTGCAGTCTACCTTGGTAGCACAGAGTTCCTTCCTCCTTTGCTACAGAAGCAAGCACAAAGATCCTTTAGAAGTCCAGAACAGAGGGGCAGGTCTTCTTTTGGGTTTATTGTTGTTGCTGTAGTTGCTTTGCTTGTTTTGTTTTTCCAAGCCAAATATTCATTAAGAGATCTCCTTTGTCTCAGAGTGTGTTTTTTGCAAGTCACCTTTAAAGTGAAGACTTTAGAGGTGGGTGTCTGCTCTTTACCCACCTGGAAACCTGCAGCCAGGCTCATCAGATGGGCTGCAAAAAAACCCACAAAAGCTGTGCTGATGATTAGCCATGGGGACTCCTGTTATGGGGTCTAGCAGCTTGGGTCAGGAATGGTAACAGTGCCAAGCATGGGGCTGCCCATTCCCTGCAGGGAATCTGCAACAAGGGAATCTGGGTCTTCAGGCTCTGACAGGGACAAAATACCTGGAGCTTCCTGTTAAAGAAGCTTTGCTTTAGCAGCTCTTGGAAAAGACCCTGCTGATTTGTTTGGCTGTGAACTGCAGTCATCAGCCCAAAGATGACAAAACATTCAGAAGGACTGGAGGGCGAACAGTTCTTGTACATCAACTGATTGATTTAGTGTAAGCACTGAGAAATACAGCTACCCCTCTGCAGTGAGATTTTGGACCCATGCTTTGAATTCATCTCTTTGGAGAATGCACAGAATCATTAAAAAAAACAGACTCAAACCCCATTGCAAGAGTTCAGTATCATTTCAGGAAAAGCAAGGATCCATTGCAGGATCAGGACCGCTCTGCACAGCAAGACGAGCTATTTCAGGGAGTAGATCCAGAGCAGAGTGGTGACCATCTGTGTCACAGTTTGAGGACCCAGAGACAGAACATCCTCTCTGTTCCAGCAAATTTCTCTCAATGCCAACAGTCTGAAGTCCAGCCCAACCCCGTGCACCTTCTTAACTCTGAATGATGCAGGTTATTTTCCTAGCACACATTCACAGGCTTCACACTTCCTTCACAAGGGGCTTTGCACCACAGATGAATTTAAATCAGCCTGCCGTGGCCAATGAGTCACATTAAACACTGCTGTCCCCCTGGATTTCCCTGCTGTCAGCCTACTGGCTGACGTGGGAGCCTCTTTGGGCCAGATGCTGATGTTTTTATTCACAGCCATTTCCTCAACCCACGGCTTGCTACTGGCACAGTGTGATCCCCCCCCCTTCGCACCTGCACTTGCCATGGCATCTGAGTTGCTTGCAGACTCAGAATTGAAAACCCGGTGCAGGAAAGTCCCCAGAAATAAGGGTGAAACCCCACAGGGGCTCATTACAAGCAAAGCACCATTCTCCTGTCAGGTAAACAGAGCAGAATTTGACTCGCTGTGTGAAACAGCGTGTCCCCGGGCTGGATCTGCCCGTGCCTCGCCTGCCGGCGCTGTGTCGGCGTGCCCTCTGTCGTCAGAAGCTGCAGGTTTGTCACCTACCCACGCAGAGCCACCGAGCTGCTAATGGCAGCAATTCCTGCTTTCCTGATGCTGCTCTTCCTGCAGCCGCTTGCAGCCCAATGCTCTGGCGAAACAGTGCTCCTTTCCTGGCTGCCCAAACAGAGCAGCACGCACTGATAAACCCCCAGGTGTTTCCCTAAATTTGATTAGTGGAGAGCAGTGACCCAGAGCTGCTTGCTGAGCTGAAGGTCTGCATCCCTCTCCTTCACAGGCTACTCTGTTTGCAGTGTCTCCATGCTCATCTCTGGAAAACCCCTGTCCATCCTCTTCCATGCTCCTCTGAGGTGTGGTCTGCATGCAGCCCAGCATGTGTTTTACCTCAGGAATGTTCAAATTAATAGCTCTGTGTCACTTACGCCTCACCAGCCTGACTTCCAAATTCAAAGTGAAAGCGGGAGGCGCTTAAGACGTGAGTCAGGAGGCTGTTTTCCTCTTCCATGCTCTTTCCAGGGAGAGAAAGGCAGGCGCCTTTCAAGAACAAGCCACAGGGAAGGTATGACTAAGGAGGCATCTCTGCTCTCCCTTCTATCGGGCTGCTCAGGGCAAGACTTTACAAATAAGCACCAGAACAAGTCTGGGTTTAGCATTTTAGCACCAGGAATATCCCTGGGGTTATGGCCCCATTCTGTTCCAGGAAATAAGTGTCTTTTCAGACCTACTGTACTAATGAGATAGAGTTGTATGAGAACCCATTTTCTCAGCCAGTGGAAACAGCACTTTACCCTTGTTATAAAGCTCATTTATGGCCCAAGTGAGCTGGAAGAGAGTTTATATTCTCCTCTCTTGACGAAGCACTCTTCTTGAAAAGCTGGGTTCACTGCTTATGAGCAGCATAGGACTTAAATAGGACTTCCTCACATTTCACACTTTCTGGCTTCCTGAACCCTACAGGAATCTTTCTTGTCTGCGGCAGACACCACACACAGAACACAGTGCATGGACAGACACACACAATCCCACAGCTAGTGCTGTCCCCACGCTTTGGCATGGGACAAGTGACAGTCCCAGACAGCCCAGCACGTGGAACTTGCAAGATCCTGTGTGTCCCTCCGCAGGATCCCTCTGCAGGGGAACAGAGAGATGGGGGCTGGCGGGGACATGATTTGCAAATAAACGCCTCCCTGAATTTCAGTGACCCAAATATGTACCTAACCACTGGCATTTTACCAGGCATTGTATAATTAGTGAGGGAGAATAACTTTAGGTCTATTACCATGAAAATGGGAAGGGACTTTACTGCCTGGTAATTAAAATCTTATCCCTTTTGGTAGCATACGGAATCAAGAAACAGGCTTTTTTGCTTAGGGTATAGAACCAAATTGCACTAGCAGTAACTGTGTTTTATCTCTTGGTAATGCTCTAACTTTATAAAAGGCAGCAGTAATCAAAAGCCAGCACAGACTCATATCAAATATTTCAAAGATGCTAATATTTATTGACCTTCTTTTGTGTCTCTCTTTTTTTTTTTCTAAGATGTTTTACTTATTTTAATGATCTGATGGTAAAATGGAGATGAAACTGTAAACGAAAATTACCCAGAGTTTCTCTTGAAGTTTGCTCAATGTGGCTACCAAAAAGATCTGTGTGTACCACGTGCATGTGGGTCAGAGTGAGTTTGGGGGGTTCATTATTCCCAAGGTGGACAGATCAAAATATGAAAAAGAAAACTGCAAAAGGGAAGGGAAAATTACAACAACAGTGTTCCCAGAGCTGCGCCCAGTTTGAATCAGGAAACCACACCAGTAATATCCCATTCCAAAGGCCCCAACACCATGCAACAATTCCCACAGCGTTGAACGAGGAGGGGAAGGTCTGGCTGGGTTGGACCCACTGTTTGTCAACAAGGCTGAAACAGCCCCTGCACTTGGCCTTCCAGGATCCAAGTGTCATTCCATCTGTGCTTTTCAAGGCACGGAGTGCTGCCATTTAGTTGAGACCACCAACATAACAAGGACACAGAATTGTTGGAGTGAGTCTGGAGGAGGCCCAGAGATGTCCAGAGGAGTGGAGCACCTCTCCTGTGAAGACAGGCTGAGGGAACTGGCATTGTTCTGCCTGGAGAAGGCTCCAGGAAGACCTTCTAGCAGCCTTCCAGTACTGAAAGGGGGCCTGCAAAAGATCTGAAGCACTTTTGACAAGGGGCATGTAGTGACAGGAGGAATAGCTTTAAATGAGAATAAAGTAGATTTAGATAAAATGTTGGGAAGAAATACTTTACAGCGAGGGTGGTGAGACACTGGCACATGTTGCCAGGGCAGCTGGGATGTCCCATCCCTGGAAGTGTCAAGGCCAGGCTGGATGGGGTTTTGAGCAACCTGGACTAGTGGAATATATCCTGCCCATGCCAGAGGGGTTAGAACTAGTTGACCTTTAATGTCCCTTCCAACCCATTCTATGATTCCACAATTCCATGATAACAACAGTTCTTTGCAACCACCTAATTTAAACCTTCTCAAATGCATTTTTACTTTCATTAAGCAAAGCTTTTCACACTGATGGAAGGAGTCCAGAGCCTGCATTCATAAAGCTAAGTTATTGCTACCAATAAAAATAAATAGATGGCAATTACTAAGGAATTACATTTAGACCAAAACCGAGTGAATTTATTACCCCTCTGAATATGTGCAGCATAATATGCAGCAAAACAGAACTTTAAGGAGAAGGGGTGGGCAAAGAAACTTCTCTTTCTCTTTAATGATGCAGCCAAGAGGCAGCCAAGCTCATACAATATCTGAAACCTGAAGCTGTAAGTGAAGAGGGCCTCTAGGTACAGCACTTGTGCAGATAACAGCAAGTGGTTCAGCAAGGGGTATAATGCAAAAAGAGCAGAGACAACTCTGCATTAAATGACAACACCAGGACGGGAGAAATCCTATTAGAGAGATGCCTTCTGTTAAACTTTATCCTCTACAACCAAAAGGTTTTAATCCAAATCCATTGATGCTCTTTCCACTGATGCACCCAAGCTCTGGCTACCAAGCCTTGCTTCAGGTCAGAGCCCTTTGCTTTGCCTGTGGAGTGTAATTCATGTGAAATACACTTGAAAAGTGGACAAGGTTATCAAGCCCAAAAGTACCTCCAAGGTTATATATGTGCCTCCACTTCAGGAGGCAAAAATCAAGTTCCCTGTGTAAAAGCATGACTGCAGCTTTTATCAGCTTTTCTGCCTGTGGGCACTGTGCTGTAATGGGAATGTGAGGCAAGCAGAGGATGATCCCACACAGTACAGCCCAGACCATTCCCAGATTAACAATGCCAGCTTCCAACACACATTCTTTTAATACAATGTCGCTAAAATAGAAACTACTTTTCTTAAAAGAGCATCTAAAAGCTGGGAAATTTTAAATGATAGTTCCCACAAGTTATGTCTGACTGTACTCTCAGAAAACCGCATCTAACTACTGTGGAAATATGAGGTACATTTTTCTCTAAAACGATAATAGTTTCCTGGTTAGGAAGTGGCAGTGCAATAGCTTACAAAAGATGTTCTGAAACAGCTTCCATATTATGTCCTTGGAAAATGAAGAACTGTCCAAAACCAAAATTTGCACAGATTGTCTTACATATGCTGACAGTCTCAAGAGTAGTGATCCTTGCTCCCACCCAACTCACCCAGGGATGCAGCCCTGGGGGAGACTGGTGTGCAGGGCTTTGGTTTATTTGTGAAATGCCTGGTGCTCAGCTTTCTCACCTCCTTAGTTCTGTTCATCCTTTCGCTTCCAGATATATTCAGCCAGAGATGGCCTCTGTCCTAGAAGCATCACTGAGGAGATGCAGCACTTGCCACACACACAGAGACTGATTGCTTGGTCCCCCTGTATCTAATATCCGTGCATGAAGTCCCAGAATTCTCTTGCCATTGTGCTGGCAGGCTGTTAAAGACCTCTCCCTTTAATTTAAAGGCTCACATTGATGGAGAACTCAGTCCCTTGGCAATCAGGCTGATTGCTCTCTCTCTTGAAAATCTACATTGTATTTCTACGTTGATACTCACTGACTTCAATTTCCAGTCACTGGGTATTACATCCTTTCCTATTAAGAAGCCCTCTAACACCTCTTCTCCCTGGCCAGTCATTTCATCAGGTTCTTTGTGACACACTAAATAGGCTGGCAGCTTTATTTAGGCACCACAATACAACGGGTCCCAGTCCTGACCCTGCTCCTCCTGCTCTGGAGTTCTTTAATTTCAGGATAATATCTGGCTCCCAATTTGTCAAAGACTAGAGCAAAAAGAGGCATCACCACTGTTGCAATGGGAACAGAGTGGGATGGCCAGGAAGTCCCCCACTAGCCTTCTTGTGAAGATTCCAGGCTTTTCTGGTTTTTTTTTTTTTGTTTGCTTGTTCGGGCTGGGTTTTTTTAAGAGAGAGAGAGACTCAGGTCTATTGTGAACACAGATCTATTTAGCTGATAGAGAGGCAGGTGAGAACTCTGGTTTCCATGAGGGCAACCTGCGAATGCTGCTGTAGGTGCTTGCGTAGTCCAGAACTCTCCCTCTAATCCCCAGGGAAGAACTACACTCCTCATCTTGCCACAGACAAGAAGAGTGCATTTGGGATCATCACTATTGTTCTTCTGACCACAATGCCACTGATATCCTGGGACCATTTTCTGATGTTGTGTATGAAGCCAAAGTCTTGAAGAAAGGCTTCCTGCAGGAAGCTCTGGAACTGGAAATTCATATACTGAATGGAAAGCCTGTATTTGGCTCACGCTGCCTAAATGCCAGCTTAACCAGCTCTCCCCAAAAGTGCGTCAAGACATCTCTATTTGTTCCTGAACTCATCAGCTTGAGGCTCTGTTCCCAGCACTCCCCATCATGCTGTGCTGGAGTGGGGTTTGGGGCCAGGGTCTGCAGCAGCAGGATCAGGATGTTCTTACAGGCATGACCAGCTTGCTAAGAACACCGTGTCCCCTTGTTACAATCTGCAGTGGTACAGCAGGCTCCAGATTTCTTTCCCTGTGGGCTTATCTGCATTCACTTTATCCACATTCAACCTCTCTGACGTTCCAAAAACTGTCAGAATGACCTCTTGACCAAGGTATGCTCCAATTCTTCCTCCAGCAGTGACATCCTCTCTGCCCCATGGAACCAACCTCTGACTTCTCTAAATCAGCGTGTTCCCTCATTCCAACTCACAGCTTCATTCAGATTCTCTCAGGGTTATTTTGCACCTGGGCTTTGTGCAGTCTGACCCTCTGTGTGCAAAACTCCCTGAATGCAAAACCTTCCCTGCTCCTGCTGCAGCAGCACAGCACACACCCTGCTCACTGAAGGACCAAAACACTTCAAAAGAGGGTGAGCTGGAGAGAGAGTGAGCTGGAGAGACTTCATATGAGGAGAAAGAGCAGGCAGGGCATGGGAAACATTCATCCTTCATGCTCAGAGCCCTGGTGCAGGCATTCTCCCAGACACAGCTGGTCCTGGCTTGGTTTCCCAGCTGAGTGTGGAGAAAGGTCTTTCCTCCTCGTTTTTCCAATGGTCAGACCACACGGACAGTACTTGCTGTTTGTCAGAGCATGGATCCCAGTGCCTAGTCAGTTCCCTTTTTCCAGGGACAGTCTACACCCAACAGGTTTATCATTCTTCCTAACTGGAGCCAGTGTTTGCCCAGTCTCTGTCTTTCTCTGTGTCCCTTTTTTTCCTTCTTTGGCCCTTGCTGGTGGCAGTGACCTGCAGCACCCCCTTCCCTGACTCAAGAGGGCAGGCTGTCATTATTCCAGCTGAAATGGGGAAGGCTTGGCTTCACTGGTTCTGGATGAGCTGAGTCAGAGGTCGGTGTTACTGCCATCTCCCAGCACACATTTACAGCCCCTGACACAGTCACACACACATTTATAGATGGCCTAGATACTGCCTGGGGGAAGGTTTTCATGCCTAATCCAATGTCAGTACAACCAGCAGTGGTTGTTGATGTGTCCATACCTTCTGCAACTGCTAATAACAGATCCCAGGCCTTTGGACAGATCTGCTTGTGACAGGACTGCCGCACAAGACATCCCAGCAGTTTGACAGCTGGCTACTCACTTCCTAAAAGCTCCTCATTAGTAGATGGTGTTTATGCACAACAAAATGAAACAAGTCCAAATCAAATGAAAAGATGGTTTTGTCATACATATATGCAAGAGCCTTGCATGAACTCACCTTCAGAACTCTTTTGCTTATCCCATTTAAACTGATCTACAGATGACAGAAAATGAAAAAGAATCAAATAGGACCTGAGTTATGAGTTACAGGCCCTGTAAATCAAGAGAAAGCCCTCTTTTTTACTGACTCTGGCTTTCTTGCAGGTCTGCAGAGTTTAGCAGTGTGGTCCCAGAGCTGGGATAGAGTTGGGCAGGCACATCAAGCTACTGGATATGATTTACCATTTGACATTAATTCCATCTAAGGGAAGCGCTAGGATGGAAACTGCATTTACATCAGCTGGAGTTCATGTTCAGCTCAGCTCTGAGTGCTTTTCTGAAAGATAAAGTTCCCATTCCACACCTGGGAGGCCAGAGGAGGAAAATTAACTCCTTTGCTTTGGAATGAATCCTGAAAATGTCACACCTTCTGTGCCAATCTCTGCCTCCTCCAAGGTCCTGTCCAAGGTCTCCTGGCCACTTTTATCAACCTCAAGAGGAATGCCTTTCCACAGTGCACAGGACACACAGTGTCCTGGAATCTCAGCCCAGCTCAGAGCAGAGGTGTAGCTTACAGGCTCTGAGTTCATCTCAACTCCACCTTTTACTTAGTACCCTGCTGGTTTACATAGAAGTACATATTCCCACAGGAAAGAAAAGATAAATGTTCCCACCTCTTCAGTGACACAGCTGCCTCCCTAAGTTTTCATACAAATGGTTCTTTGGCTTTCTGGATGATGCCTTCATACAAGTAAGCAGGCCTAGACAAGAGGGTGTGTATCCCAAGTTATTTGGTGTGAGTGGAAGTGTCCCAAGGCTGCCATTCCCCTCTCCCCTGGCTCATTAGCGTGCTCGCGTGATGATGCTGGGCTACCCAGCAAGAAGGAGGAGAAGAGCAACCTCCCTGAGTGTCCAGGGAATTTTTCTCACACCTCAGTGTTCACTTGAAATTCTCCCAGCTCCTTCCATCTCACACAGAAAATCTGCAGGGCCTCAGTCTCACTTTACCCCGCTGCATTACTCATCCTGGTGATGGGTCTTCCCAGGCAGCTTGTGACAAAGCAACTTTATTCTGTGGAGGAAAGCTCTTTCTGACTGAGAGAGCTGCTCACTGATCTCTGCTCAAACTCTAAACCTGACGTCCCACTGTCTCAGAGAGGTCAGCAGTCTGAAGAATCAGAAATCAAAGGGAAGACCTGATCACTGTGGCTGTTTGGGAGGTTGGACAGGGTCAGCTTCAAGGTGGTCTGTTCCCCTCCTGCATCTCTGCTCCAATTGCCAGCGATAACTCCTTACTTTTCAGCTTTCACCCTCAGGCACAGCCCAGAAAAGTCAATTTGAAGGACTGCAGGGCAACACCACTGACACACAGCTTCCCACTCTACCGGTCTTACACAGGGCGTACATCTTTGAGGCAGAGGAAGAACTCTGGTCATGGGCCCAGGGGGAACTGTTGGAGCTTGGCTGCACCTAGGACACATACTGCAAAATGAGGAACCTAAATGTGCTGGAAAACCAAGACAGCCCCGGAGGGAGATCAAAGTTAACACACAGCTTGACCCTTTTCCATACCCTGCACACAGCATGTGTTACAACAGCTCCCCTGACACACTGCAGCAGCCCTGTTTAATGGCAGCACAATCCAAAGCACTCTGACTTGCTCTGCCTATGTATTTCTCATGGAAAACAGAAAAATAAAATAAATCTAAGGTACCTGAAAGAGCTCATTTCACAGCAATATATTTTGACATTGCAAAAAAAAATCTTCTGCAAAAAAATCCCGAGCAGTGTCTCTAGCATGGCTAAATTAATTCTGCCAGTCTACAACAGCCAGCTGCACTTGTTCCTTCCAAGAAAAGTGCAGAAATCTCACAGGACCTCGAGACAAAGTGAAAAGGCATCCCATTGTTCCCTGACCACCACTGCACAGCTCACACAGTGCTCTGAAGCAGGGAGGCTTAGTGGCATTTCTGGATCCTTTTATAAAACTTAAGCACAGCTCTTCCATCCTTGGTAACTACTTGGTTTTCTTCATAGCCACTGACAAAGCAGGGGCTGTTCATAAGTGCCCTCTCAGGTGGAGCTGTTTTTGAGAAGTCCCTTTTGTCTGCAGACAAGGGCTTTGAAGCTTTCACTTTGTGCCTATGATCAAAACCTTCCTCAGCCTTACAGCAGGGGTGGAAGGACAGGGATTCCAATCACTGAGAAACAGCCGTTATTGCAGTCACGGAAAAATCATTAAGCCCTGATTGATTCTTCACTTTTTTCTCTATAGAACCACATTTTTCAGCGATGGATTTCAGCAGATAACAATTATGTGGCTGTTCAGCCTCTGCCCAAACTACAGGGAGAAGCAGAATGGCTGGGAATGGAGGAGGGATTTCATTTGCTACCCTCAGCGTGGGCACCACATGTGCCTAAAGTAACAAGTCAAGCACAAAGTTCTGCTTGATTTAAATTTTATTTAGCACCTGACTTTCGCTCTCTATGGGACACCATTCTCCAACACCATCCTCATAGCCCAGGGAGCATTTTGCACATGCTGGTGTTGCCACCCATGTATGAAAGCACATCTCAGCCCTCCTTCAGCTGGTGGTTGTTCCTTGTGGATGTGAAGAGCCAGGGAAGAGCTGGCAGTGCTGGTGAAAGGGAGCACAGCCCAGCAGAAGCAGACTGGGGCTGTCAGATCCAAGTCTCTCCAGCAGTGAATCGCTGGGTACCTGCCAGGCAGAGGAGCTCCATGGAGTTGTGGAAGGGATTTTCAAACACAGCTAGAGAGCACAGATTTGTCTGCCCTCACACTGGGAGACCTGCAGCATGCACTTCATTGCAGGCAGAGGCCTGCACTGCTGTGCCAGTGTCTCACTGTGTCTTCCACTTGCTTTTTCATGGCTTGTGTTAGGACTGATCCTGAATACTGAAAACACAGCGTTCATCTGATCCTTGACTGCTGCCAGCTTGAGGCGATCTCTCACTGCTACCCCTACTTTGGCCACCTGGATGGGTTTTTAGCAGCTCTAACCCTCTGCCGCTTCCCTAAGGGTCACTTTCCAATGTGATAAGACCCATTTAATGAGGTTGGTCTCCAAAGAGGACCCCAGCCAGCTGACTGAGCCAATACTTCCAGGCACCTGGGCTTTTCAGTTGGAGAGGGAAGGGTTGGGAGGTTTGTCCATGTCAAAATTAATAAAACAGCAACGAAGTAAAACATGGAGGGGTCTTCACATACATCACAGCACCCTGCAGTGCAATCCATAAGCCATCTCTGCACAGCAGCTGACAGTGCTGCTGGCAGATAAACTAAATAATGACACTGTTGTGCCCCCTACCCCTGCCTCAGCCAAGTTATTTCTTCTTCACGTCTCTCCTCTAGAAATGTATGGTAACCAGATTATCCTCAGGTCTTCCAGACTGCTTTCATATTGGATGGAAATTCAGAAGTTATTGCAGGGAGGATAAAAAAAAAAAGCAGATGCAACTACATGAGCCTCAATCCCCTTGAAACATCAGTTCCTTATGCAGTGGAGGCACAGCGGAGTGTGGGTGAGCTACTGAGCACCTGGCAGGAAAGGAAAGTAGAAAAATTCTCTGGTTGGAGGTCAACCCACTAATTTCTCTCATGCATCCCATTGTTTCTGAGTACATAGACACGTATTCCCAAGTGTGGCCACCACTGCTGACTGAATGCTCCTTCCCCTTGTACCTCACCAAACTTCTTCAGCCACACCCCTGCTCAGAAGGGTAGCAAGTATCCTGTGGCTTGTCCAGGTGGTTTTCCACTTACAGAAGCTGGGCTGGCAAGGTCTTCCTGCTGTAAGAAGGCAGAGGAGCAGCTGAGTCCTCAACTGAATTCTTTATCCTGGTTCTTCTTCCTTGAACTATCCTTTCTCTGCACCTCAATATATTTTGCCCTTGCAAAGTGCAGATCTCCAGTATGGAAGAAGACATCAAATCCAGCTCTTTCACCTTCAAGGCTGTTGCCACTCTACCAAAATAACACATTTTCTCATGTACTTGTCTACCAAAAGCTGATTTGTGGTGATTTCCTTATTCCAGCTGAGTACCAGAAAAGAATCCTCTTTCTCAGAACCTTCATTAAAGCCACACCAACTAAATTAGCTGCCCTGGAGATCTGATGAAAGCCTGGAAGATGTTAAAAAGATTTAAAGGGGAAAAAACCCTACTACTGACAGTGGTAAATGTGTCTTAATTAAAACCTTGGAATGCACAATTCAAACACACTCCAGCCATCCTCCATCTCCCTTCAAAAGTTAATGAGATTAGTTTTTCTTACAGTCCCTCATGGATCCATGAATTACAAAAAGGGAGTCAGAACTGAAAATTAAATATTGTGGGTGCAGGGCTAGATGCTGATTGCATTTACAGGAGTATAACTCCAACAGGATCCCTTGCAGATCCTGGTGGAATTGTTCCAGGAAGCATGGTAGCAACTGCTCAGTTGTGCTGCGGGGACAAAGGTCTGGCCCTAAACAATTGAGGCAAAAAGTGATGATGAAGAAGTCCACCTCATGTTCCAAATGAAAATCAAGTATCAGGTACGGTGGCTTTTCTGCTTCTTCAGTCCAAAGGAGGATATAATTACATCCTTGAATTATGAATAAGAGAAGTTTGGTTGGGTTTTTTTATTTTAATCTGAAGAGTCCCCAGAGTTGCACTGTTGCCAAAGCCTCTTGTAACTCAGGCCAACAGTGAGAGAGAGAGAACACAACAACCCTGCAAATTCCCTTGCAGAAAACAGCGCAGACTTGGTATCCCAAGACTTGCAACAAACATCCCCTACTCAGACCAAAAAACCCAAACACAAGGGTTCTTCATGTGTGCAAGTCTTTCAGGATCTATATAATCCATCTTAATGCAGAAAGATCACAAGTTTGGTTTAGAGTGGGTCAGGGCTAGCTGTTTGCTTAAGGCAACTGCTCTGTTTACCCTGGGATAATCTGTGTGTCTTTCTGTACCCACTTACTCTCATCCTCTCCCTGTTCAGGATGCCTGCTCACACACTGGGAAATTCAGTGAGTGAAATCTACTCCACAGTGTACCCCACATGCCCTGTGCTGGTGTGGATGAGATCTACACATGTTTTCCAGGGAAAGGGGATGAAATTCCTATCAGTGACCCTCAGGGAGCTTCAATGATAAGAGTATCTGACTCATTTGCTGAGGTTGGATGTCACACAAAACATCATGCTGCTCTACCTCTGCAGATGGATTTGGGGCACAGAGCAGTATCCCAGGATGTGGCACCTGCTTGGAATGAGACCTCACAAAGGGACAACACTCACAGCCTCCAGCCATGGGTTTATACCACAGCAAAAAACTTCCCAAGGAAAAATAACAGGTATATGTACATTGTGGGCTTAGAGGAGTTTGGTATTATTTGTCTGTTACTGGGGGGAGGGGTTTGGGGGTTTTTTTGTGGGATTTTTGGTGTCATGTTCTTTGCAGTTTTTTACATAATACCACTTAGCACTATTAATACTACTGCTCATTAGTGAGCGCTCTGTTAATTCCTAGGAGAAAAGAACTGGAGAAACTTCCTCAACAAAATCATAAAAGGAGCACTAGAAAAAGGAAAAGTTGATATGGAAGAGCTGTAAATGATCAATTTTTATGGAAAGAAGGGGCAAGGGAAGAAGACAGGAAAAAATATGTCCTCTGAAGACACACACTGCTTTTTTGAAATCGCTGTCTGGCTTTATTGTAGAATCCCAGAATGGTTTGGGATGAAAGAGACTTTAAAGGTCACCCAGTTCTGACCCCCCTGCCATGGGCAGGGACACTTTCTACCAGAACAGGTTGCTCAAAGCCCCATCCAACCTGACCTTGAACACTTCCAGGGATGGTGCATTCACAATGTCCCTGGGCAACCTGTGCCAGTGCCTCACCACCCCCACAGTAAAGAATTGCTTCCTAATAGCTAATCTTAACCTGCCTTCTGTCAGCTTAAAGCCATTTCCTGTGGTTCTGTCACTACATGCCCCTTGTCAAAAATTCCTCTCCCAGCCCTCTTTTAGGCCCCCTTTATATAGTTGAAGGCTGCTATAGGGTACTTTAAACATTTTGCCAAAGTTCTCTGATTTTCTAAAGATGCCAGTAAAGGGGTTTTTTTGTTGTTTTGACCTCCAGAGAATATCTTGTTTGTATTTCTCCCCCGTGTCTAACTCAGTACATGAACAACCCTAAGCCCTTTTAAGTAGCTCATCAAGTGAGTTTTGGGGCCTTACAGGGTCCCAGCCACCTCTTTCTTGCATGTTAGAGGACCTGACTATAGGCTCAGAAAGACTCTACGCAGAGCCTGTCATTGAGGTAGAAACTGTAGAGAACTGCTCTTCAGGAGAAACGGGGGAGCTGAAGGTACCTGATTGAGTCCCCACCTGTGTCCCAGCCACAGGACAGGCTACCATGTGAGCTCAAAAAAGAAATAAAGGGAGGGAGAGTAAGTAAAACCCCCTCAGTATAGTCCTTCTCATTCTGCCCCAATGCTTTCCACAGGCTTAAGAGTCTGATTCAGCAGCCTATGCAAGACTGATGATAAATGTGATGCACTATAGTTGCCCCATTCTTTCTCTGTGGGACATTTCAAAAGAGGGTTTATCTAAACTCCTCCTACGAAAAACATTAAGAATATTTTCCTCCAGCCCTTGGTACACCACCCACAGTGCCCTTCATTAGGACTTTACCTGAGGCAGTAAGATGTCTTTGTTCAAAAAGGAGCACGATTTGTTGCTGGGGCAAGTGAAGGGCAGCCATCACCTTCTTGCTCACCCGAAACGAACGCACAGAGTGAGGTCCACTCCTATCAGCCCTTCAGTGAGACAATGCTTCATTTCCCAGTCTCCTGAATCTGTCAGCTGGTTATTTCAGCTGCACCACAAAGTCTGGCAACTAAGCCCTTTCCCTAGCCTTTCAAGCTTCTCAGCATGGGCCAGCACTGCCTAGAGAGGATCTCTCTGGAAACCAAGGACTGACACTGGGAAATCCAACCACAGAGCAGAAAAGCTCTGCAAGCCACAGAGAGACAAAACACCCCTCTCCCCGTTTCTCTTCTTTCTGGATAGCACCTAGAGAAAACCTCATCTTCTCTAATGCAGCCCTTTCCTGTTGTCATAACACCTTTCATAAACGTACAGTGCAATGTTCTCCTCTACCACCAAACCCAAAATGTTCTCCCCACTGGCTTTGTTCCACACAGCCCCCTTGGGTAGGTACCCCTAAAACTTCCCTGTCTGCCTCACCCAAACCCCACATCTCCACATGAGGGGAAGCAGGACACTGGATCCATCATCTCTGTCAGGTCTCCACATGCAGATGCACATATGCACGTCAAGAGCCACATCCCCAGGGCTCATTGCCCATCTCTTAGGTATGAAGTTTTCCCATGATCCTTAAAGCACATGACTGTTACTCTCCTCACCCCCACACCCCTTTCCAGTGTTGCATCGCACGTATCTGTCCATGCTTCTGCAGAATCCTTGAGGGTCAAAGCAAAAGTCCCTGTCTCATGCAAGGCTGGTGCTGCTATCACCAAGCCACAGCTTTGTGGCTGGGCTTCGAGGTATGTGGTCGTCAGCAGGAGACAAAGTCTGCATCAGAGCTGTGATGATTCAGGGGGTTTTAGGGTGGTTTTTTACTTCTCCACCAGCCAATGAGAGCACTCACAGAGGCACTTCTTCTCCAGCAGGAAGCAGGGCAGTTACTCCTCTGGCTGTCAGGCTCCTCTTCTGACGTGGTGGAGATGGCAGCGAACTTCGCCTGCAGCTTCACTGCACTTTGCTGTTTGGCACTCTGGAGCTTCATCGGGACTTCAGGTGGTAAGAATGGAAAATAATTGCTGTTTTCCTTGTGTTTTAGGTTCTGTGAGTGCTACTATGTAATGCTCTGGTAAATAACAGCCTTTCTCCGACGGCTGCCCACGCTGGCTCAGCACCGCAGGGTTCAGGCTGCAGCTGAAAACCTGACTGCTCTAAAGACTTTCTCCTCGTGTAGTGAACCATGCTATCCAGAGATATCATTTAGGGGTTTTAAAGTAAATTTGTGGTTTTAACTCATTTGTCAGTGTTTAAACTCTGCATGACCTTGATTATTAAATCTAAAGACTGCGGGTAAAAATCTGACTGCTAAGTACAGATGGACACTTGAGTGCCAATTAGCTGACTTTTAATGAAGCATTACTGTGTTTCATTTCTTCCTTTGCTGAGCAAGGGAACTCTCTTGATTGCAGCTGGCCTTAAATCTTTAGAATGGGAGCTGCAGACAGGAGTGTTTTTCTCTGAAGGCTTTGGTTCTATTTCAGTATTACTTTGGTTCCCATACACAGAAAGAACTCAGGGATGGTGTTTGGTTAGCCAGTAGCTTTTTGTTTCTGCTGTGGTTTCCTTTGGGGGCTGCAGAAGCATGCAGGAACTCTGCCACATCTTAAATGTAAAGATAAAGCCTAGCCTTGCTAGAGGGAGGAAGTTTTGAAAGGAGGGAGTAATGGGGAGGAGGTTTCTGAAGCATCTGGCGGAAAAAAAATCAACCTGTCAGTTTCACTGCAGCCTGGGAGGGAGCATCCATGGGATTGCTCTCTCATATTGCAGGAACAAGGTCCCCAAAGTAATCCTCAAGAAGAAAAGCACGAGAGCCTCTTAATACAACATTCAGCTCATCTCTGCAAGAACAGCCCTTGTTCGCTTAATAACGGTGGCCTGGTAACTGAGCAAGAAAAGAGTCTAACCCTACTATTGTCCAACAGAAGGAGCAGAAGGAGGGCCGGCTTTTTCATCTCTCTCTTCACATTTCCAAATCCAGGAGCAAGGATGGGCTCTGAATATGAATGCTCTGGTCCTAAGAATCGCTCACTAGAGCAGCAAGAGTTGTCTGCTCGGATCATGAGATCACACACTCAGGGCCTCTGAGTATTTTAGGTGTCTGGCCAAGTCTACTCCCGCCCAGGCCTGGATGTTTCAGGAATGCTGGTTTGCCTAGAGCCCTGCACTGCTATTTGACCCTCTGAGCCAAGTTTGGCTTGTGTCTGGAACAGGGCCATCACCTTACACAAACGCAAATTTTTAGGATGGCACTCAAGCCAAGCCAGGGATGAAACAGTCAGAAAAGGCTGCAGTGAGAAAATCAGAATTACAGGTACCTCACACCAGAGAGTCTCTGGGGTTTGGAAATACAGTACTGCAAACTATTGCAAACAGTAAAAGTTATTTCAGCCCAGTGTGTGTGCCATGCAGTGACCACCTCGAATGAGAATGGAAGCACACAAGGAAAACCAAATCCTAGCCTGAAGGAATCTGAGTCCCCAGAGGAAAATGGTGGGGTAAAGTTCTCCCACAAGGGCTCAGTAGATTTTGTACCCACTTTGCTCTGGTATGAGTAATTTTCAACACCAAGTTGCAACAGGTAAAAGAGGTAAAATGCCCAGTACCCCTTGGTGAAAGCTGGGGGGAAATACAATCTATAACCTATCACCTGCTTACAACACATGGTGTATTGAGTCAAGCTGCCTACAACACATGTCCAGCTCGCTCACCTCTCCAGGTGATGCATTTTGGAGGCCTGGCCATGTGTGACACTGCTGGATCTCCCAGGCACTGGAGTCAGGAACAAGGGCTCTTGGACTCTGACTCTTGGTTTGAGTAATACACGTAACAGTTTTCTTCCCATAAACAGAGTGTGATTTCAGCCAGTCTCATTCACCCCGTGCCTATAAAAGACGTCACCATGACTCAAGAGGTGTTGAGGGCTCTCAAAAGCCACAAAAGTACACTGTGTTAAGATTGAAAGAGTCTGGTGTTATTATCCCCTTCTACAAAGAACAGTGATATCAACAACACCACCACTGCCACACCTGACTTTCCAACAGGCATGAGAGCAGATACTCAAGCAAGGTGCTGGGGAGCAGCAAGAAGAGCCCAAGGCAGCGCCCTGCTCTCAGCCTGGGAGAATGTCTCAGTTGCTAGGTGAGCTCAGGAAAAAGCTGGTCCCTACAGCTGCTGGGTTGGTATTGATGGCACAGGAAAAAGCATGGCATTTCTGAGGAAGAGTACAGTGGGCCTTGTGGGCAAACCAAGACCCTGCTCTGCCTCGAGCTTCCTTTCTGCCTGCAGACCGGTCCTGCACAGCCCACCTGAATCACCTGTGGATCCCAGTGCCTTAACCCCTGCGAAAAGTTTTACCCATGAGTTGAGCACTGTGTAAGATGTGCTTGCCTGAGAAATACCTTCAGTCCAAGGCTGAGTGGTCACAAGCTTCTGTGACTCTTGAATCCCACCCTTGCTGCAGTGGGAAAACACCATCCCATAGAGAATAGTCTTGGGACCTACAAGTGGATTCAGGACTGTTGGGTGAAAAAATACCACCAGATTGCCCAGCACTGGCTGCACACGCAGTGGCAACATAGATCAGAGGCATGGGACAGGAAAGCTCATCACCTCCACACCAGACACAAAGCCACCTGCAGAACATCTGCTCCTCTCCAACACATGGCCTGGGTCTCTCAGCTCCCACCTGCAAGAAAATACAGGGGTCACTAAGGTAGCTGAGGTATCAGCCAGGAAGAGAGATGGATTTGGACATCCTTGGGTGGGGAAGGGATGTGGAATCGAGTCTCTCCTTTGCAGGTCAAGGCATAAATCTCTGAGCATTGTTACCAGTGGGTGCAATTAACACCTGTGAGAAGGATGTGACAGTGTAAGTAGGATGTGCATAAGCATGTGAGATAAATTTTTGTCACCTTCCACGTTGATGATGGTACATCATTCTGGGTTGGTTTCTTTTTTTTTTTTTAAATAGACTCTGGATCACCAAGCTGCCCCTGTCTTCTACTTAAGTTTCTCAGTGCAAACTGGCTTTAGTACACAGCCTGTGCTCTGTGCAGCTGGCTGAGGGTGAGAGATCTATCTGTGAAAAAAGCTAGAGGTGATAAAAAGCTTGATTTTCACAGCACATTTAGTACAACCTCTGTGTGCACATTTGTGTGCACAAGCACACACAGGCTCATTGCGAGCACACACTCAGGGTCCCCTCCTGCACTGACAGGCCTCGGCATCAGCAGTGGCTGCATGGCACCTTCTGTGGGATTGGGGATGTTTTCTTTGATTTCAGAAGTGGGAAAACAGAGAGGAAGGAAAATGTAAAATGGGATGAAACAATGACATCAACTGAAAGCTTCGAGCTTCTTTTAAATGATTGAAAAATAAGCAGTGCATGGGGAAGGAACTAGAAAACCAAATAAAAATATACAGTAAATCATTCTCTGAAATGCTCTAATGTGAAAGGTCATGGGTTAACCCCCGCACACTCCCCAATTTCTATTTCCTACACATCTTGCTTTTCCACTCCATGACCTTGGTAATCGTAGAATTGTTTGGGTTAGAAGGGACCTTAAAGACCATCTACTTCCAACCCCCTGCCACAGACAGGGACACCTTCCATTAGACCAGGTTGCTCACAGCCCCATCCAGCCTGGACTTGAGTATTTCCAGGGATGCAACATGTACCAGCATCTTATCACCCTTTCAGTGAAGAATTTCTTCCTAATATCTAAATCCTTCTAACATAAAAACCTCAAGATGCCATCAAAGGTTTAAGGGTGGGGTGTGGGGGAAAGACTTGTATCTGTAAGATAAGATATGCAAATTAAGAGCAGCAGGACTCTCGAGCCAGTGTTTGATATGTTATCAAAACTATAGTGTACTCTGAGCAACATGATCTATCTTCATAAGCAGAGCCAGAGTTGGTCCTTCTATAAACTGGGAGTCGTACAAGAGACATTTAAATAATATTTGTGATACTCTGGCTTCTTCCAAGTCATTTTGAGCTCTGCTTTCACTTCTGGCAGCATCTGTTTATGTCACTTCATTTCCTAGGACCGTTTCACCATTTCAAAACATACAAAGGAAAATTGCTTTGCAACGGATGTGAGCAGAGACCTGAAGCACAAATGCATTGGACAAATAGGAAGGTTTAGCACTGGTTCAGACGGCTGAAGCTCCCACCCTTTCAGGCCCCTGATGTGTTTTACACTGATGTTTTGTGTTGTTTCAGTTACAAATGTACCACCACCCCACCCAACCATAAGACCTGGCTTCCCTGTCCCAGTGAACACCAACAACCCCGGGGTCCGCAAGGCTGCTCGCTTTGGGGTCTACAGATACAACAACAGCTCCAATGACCTCTTTCTGTTTAAGGAATCACAGATAAAGAAAGCCATGGTACAGGTAAGAGCAGCTGACTCCTGATGATCCTCCAAAACATCTTCTAATTGACCTTCCTATGGCACATCCAAGACCCAACAGCCCTGATCTTCCTCAGGACTGCTACACCTGTCCCCTATAGCACTGCTCCACAGGAGGGCTCTGTGTAGGTGACACACAGTTCTTGGGTGTAGCACTTGATCCCTAGACAGAGTTTTGGCATCTCTTTCCCCTGCCCTCACTTTAAAGGAGGAAACTGCTTTCTCTAGATTGTCAGAGGGCTGAAGTACATGCTTCACGTGGAAATCAAACGCACCGTGTGTGAGAAGAGGGATCACTCCAGCCTGGACAGCTGTCAATTTCAGAGGAAAAAAACCCTGCAACTGGTATGTGTTCGACTCCTTTGGGGTGCCCAGGAACTGCAGGGAATTCTTGGCCATCTCTAGCTGCACAATCACTTTCAGACCAGCTCTTCCATGTCTTCATATGTGTACAGGCCTCTCCTCTGCAGAGCCAGCTGGGGTGAGGCTGGGTTATCACCTTTCATGCATCCAGGGCCAGCTCCTGTCTGCAAGGACTTGAAGCAGATACATCCACCTGGCCCATACTCCTGGGTGACTCAGGACAGTGTGCAGAAATAGAGTAGTGCTAAAGAGAGATTTCCTGGGTGGGGGATATCCTTACACAGGCTCTCCCACAAGACAGGATTACTTGGCAAACAGTATTTTTCCTAGGATAAAGTGGGCAGACAAAAGGATGCTGTTCTCCCCTGTCCCATCACAGCCTGCAATGCTGAGAACAATCAGCAGACACCTGAACTTTCTCACCAATTCCCTTTTATTCACAGACGCTGAGATGCTATTTTGAGGTCTGGATAACACCGTGGACACAAAAAGTACATATCCTTGTTGCCCACTGTCACCAAGACCTTGCTCCATAAAAGCCTGACTTACAGGGGATCTCCCACCCGGAGTTTTTCCTTGCCTGGACTACTGAGGTCAATATTGAAGTGGAGAACAGCTGTACAGAACTGTCACAGAGCTTTTCTCTCAAAGCAAACGGTTGATTTTTCCTTGAGAAAGACACACAAAAGACAAGGCCTGCCTTGACTGAATGTCTTGCTATCCAGTTGTGTATCTGTTTGTCCAAAACTAAACTGCACATGAACACGTGTTGTCATTCATTCACCATCCACACTCTGGCTGAACTTCCAAGCACTCCCAGGAAGCTCTGTTGCACTTGTTTTGTGATGAACCTTCACAGAGCCATGATGGAAACAAGTCTAAACCACAGCATGTGTGACTACAACACTGAGGAAAGCTTTACAACAGTGGGATAGTTTGCCTGGGGATACACACACACACAAAAATTTTAAGATTCTCCAGTGCCAGGGAAATGGTTAGACACCTCTGTCAGGAATGCAAGAGGGAGAGCTGTTCTTTTATTTTCAGGCAGAGGTATGGATAAGGCCATCTTGAAACACAGACAGCCCAGAACTGACAGAGTCTAACTAGTGCTTCCACTTTAATCAAAAGCTAAGCTACACTGTGAAAGGGCATGGCTGCAAAGGCCAAGGCAAATAAATCTAATCATACTCCCACAGAATAATTCTGCTGAGGATAAACAGCATGGTTCCATTCAGGTTAATATACAACATTTATTCTCTGGCAGACTACATCTTATATTCAGGTTCAGTACAATGATGGTCTTCTCTAGGTGGGCATCTACCATTCCTTCAAGTCTTCAGTCTTCATCCATGGGCCAGTTATTGCTTACAGTGGACTAAGGTCCTTATTAGGAAGGATTTGGGTAGCTGCTCCCTTAAAACAGCCATAAAGTCTGAGCCCATGATCAGTCATACACAGACCAGCACTTCTGAACGGGCAGGGCCCTGATCTAAGCCACAAAGAACACATTTTTTCCCACAAACACTCCTTTTCTTCCAAGAGTTGTTGCCTTTCTGCAGCAATATTGCAACTCCTATTAGCAGTAACACCCCCACTTTCAGCCCTTATAACCATTTGGTCAAGAAAGGCCAGTGAAGGGCTCTAAGCCAAGGTCTGGGGATCTTATGGTATTAATAGTACAGCTGAGGTACCTGCTCCAAGTAATCCCAAAGCTGGGCAAGTCTCAAGTTCTGCTTCAGAAACACCAGTTGCGAAGAATAGGTGGCCCAGCAGCAGCTTAAATTCAGCATCCAGTGCTGGAGAGGCAGCTGTGCTGCATCTTATCTCTGAGAACAGCAGTGCCTTCGCTGGGGAAAAAAAAAAAAAAAGCAGTGCTCAAAAGAAAGCTCCAGAAGGGCCACAAGAGGATGTAATGTGATGCTACATTCACCCATCACACAAGCCACCATCAACAGCCTGGTGCCAAAGACAAGGAGAAATAAAGTCAGCTATGGTGGCTTGGGGTGTCCACAAAGCCAAGCCACAGCTAAGTTTGCAGGAGAGCAAGAGAACCCAGGAAGTGCTGCTCTTTGTATCTCAGAGGGGTTAGGAATGGTCTCAATCCCTCTTCTCCTTCAGTTGCATGCTTCATACAATGCCAAGAGCTTCCAATCAGGCTGTCAGCTCTAGACAGTCCAGCCCAGAACAAGGCTGGGGACATCCATGTTCCTTCCTTCAGCCAGCAGGACAGCCTGGTGTTCAGGAACAGATGTCATTTGCCTCTCACATGCCACAGTGGGGGTGAGCAGGCAGCACGCTGTCACTTCAGGTCTGTGCAGAGATGCATGCAGGCAGTGAGCATGTCACACAACAGTGTCCCCTGTGTGACTCTCCAAGCCCCTGGCACATAGTGCTTCATCTCAGTCTCCTCAGCAAGTCAATTCTCCATTTGTCAGAGCAACAGAAGTTAAAGTCAGGTGAACTTGACACCATGCAGGCTGACAAATCCAACAGGACTTTGCTGTTCTCCCAAGGAAAATGCAGCAAGACTGTTCAGACCTCTCTATCCAAACAGACAAACACCTGCTGAGAAAGACAGATCAGCCTTATGTTCAAAGCTGCATCCATGTGTTCCCTGTGACACATAATTCCAGTGTGCCTTCCACCAAGAAAGGCACACTGGAAGTGTAGCATCCATCATCCCCTCAGCTATGGTAACAGAGCTTTCATGAGCACCAGACAAAGGAGCAGAGCTAAAGTCAGCTGAGCTCTTTGTATCACTCCAGAGCACTTCACTCAGGAAGGATTTGGGTAATTAAAGAGGAGGACACTGCTAGCAGTGACCTAAAGAACTGCAGCTAAGTACCATTTAATCACAATGACATGCAGCAGTCAAAAAGCCAATGTCTCTGCCCTCGGCATCCTGGCTACAATTTACACCACCTTGCTGGGGCTCTGACATCTATTTCAGGTTACAACGGCAATTCAAAAATATTTTTAGTAAAGATTTAGGGCATAAGGTGAGAAGGAAAACTTGTTTCTGCCAGCCCTGTATGTTAAAGAAAAAAAGGAACAATCCCAGCAGTGACATTAAGAGCTTGTGGGACAACCATAGCCTGAGTTTTACCAGAGCTTCAAAGTGGCCAGTGATCCTCAAATGGAGATCTGAATTTGCTCAAAAGCTCTGCTCTGCAAATATTTCCTCCCATACACCCACTTTTTAAATTGCACAGGAAACGAACTGCCTGCCATCAAAATGTAAAGCATTGCTGACTGACAGACTTCCCACTTTGCATTCTCTTGACATCAGCAGCTCCACATGAAGGAGCTGGAAGTTCTGCCTGTACCAGATGCACCCAATTTCACAACCTGACTGACTTTCAGAGCCCACTGACAGCTGGGGGAGTCACAGCTGCACTGGAACCAACACAAGGTTTAGCTGGCAGCAGACAGATAAGGAGACACGACAGCTGCTAAATGAGGAAAAAGCCTTGCACACATAGCTAACTACAACAACAACTTACTGCTAAATTCTTCGGTCCCTACCTCAAACAAATTAGCAAAAATCAGCTGCCCCCTTGTGCTCACTCTTCTGCAGCACTGTTTTTAAGCAGGCTAGATGAGACGGCCCAAGCGTCAGCATCATCAGATCCCTGTTGTGATCAATGAGCAGACAGACCCAGAAGCTTAAGAGGTCATTATCACACCTGCAAAGTTTTTACTGGCACAAAGCAGACACAAATTTAAAGTAATCAGATTTATGCCAAGGCTTTGCAATCACTTTCATCAGCTGTTCAGTCTCAGAAACCAACCTTTGCATAGAAGTGTCAGGGGCACACACGAGTTATGTTCCAGCAGCTCTAGTACAGAAGTTTGCTCCAGAAAAGAAACAGGGCAGTTAACTGTGGAGCAACATTTTAAATAGCTTCAGCAAAATCTCGATACTTGTGCCCTGCAGAAACATCTATTCCACCAACAAAGCAAAACAAAACACATTTTTAAAATGCACAGCTGTGGTGTACTCCAGCTCGGTTCCTTTCCTTGGATAGTTTTACTGCAGGGCTTTACATTACATCAAAAATTTCTCCAAGCCTTTCAGGAGATAGGGCAACATTCTCTCATATGCCATGTCTGTCCCAAAAGAAGCTTGGGTAAGACACAGGAAGCAGCCTCAGGCTTCTCTGGGAGTTATGCAGAGAGGACTTCCTCCCTTCTTAGGGAACCACAGCCCCTTTCTTCTACCACGAAAAGCCAATCATGCTCTGACAAGACCTTTGGATACCTCTGTAAATCCTCCTGCATCCAGTAAGACTTCTCACACTAGAGAAGAGTCTCAGAGATGCAGAGGTGTTATGTTCCTGCACTCATATCATCAAGAGAGAAGACTGGCTGTTTTCTTCCAAGCCTGTCTTGTTCCAGGTTTCTCCTTGCTCAAGGCAGGTGTGTCACCATCCATCTGAAATCAACACACCATTGACTCAGCCTCTGTGGAACGAGCCTGTAAAACCGGTCTTCACAGGAGCATCAAGAGGAGTTTATGCCAGTTTGTTTATTCCACAGGCATTTTAGTGCTGCTGCTTTACTCCTGCATTTGAGAGCCTACCAAGGATTAGAAATCTCTTTAGAAAAAAATTGTTTCTAGAAAAATACTGTTCTTAAGCACCCCTTATGCTGCATAATGAGACCTGTGTGTCAGCCAACCTGTTTAATCTGGGTTTTACTACAGTCCCCCCCACTTCTGCATATCATGGATGGATTATCAGGATCCAGCAGAACACCAGAATGGGAGCCAGCTAAAATGAAGTGTTAAGGTTCTTGTGAGAAATGGAACACCAATGGCCTGGTTAAGCAGCCTGTCACCATGCAAGGATTGTTGCTTAGCATTGTGCCATGCACCACAGTTGGGATTTACAGACTTCAGAGGTCTTTAATCTCTCAAACTGAATAAATCCTGTCTGTCCAGCCTGTAGAAATAGAGGGAGTTTATGGGGTACAAGTCCAGTCACTCTGCAGTACCCTTAAAAAAAATTAACTGAGAACTGCACTCTGTCCAAAGGTTACTTGGTGAAATACTTTGGCAAATAAATCACTAGTGATAACTGTGTACCAAGAGGTAAAGCTGTGTTTGCCACAAGGCTGCCAAAGCATCAGGGTGAAAGAATCACCACAGCAGATCTGCTTTTTCAACCCCAATTTAAGATCCCATCAAGTTCATCTTTTATATCCCACCAGAAGAGGACAAATAGTTGCAAGGGCTGGCAGAGCAGTGTTAACCAGCTGGTGCTGAAGCAGCCTGCCCTGGACTGGGTTTTCCCAAAACCAGCAGCCCCTGGCCTGTACAGGAACAAATCAGCCTGATCCAGCAGCCATCAGCTACTTGCCACAGGACTGCTGCAGCCTGGCAGTAACACAGAACAAGGTGACAGAAGCACTGACAGGGAAGAGTCATTTTCATTTGCATAGCCCTCCATTAATAGAAGAGCAGAAGGCCAGTGAAATCAGGTGACATTGTTAGCATCACCTTCCCCTTTTCTGGTGCTTTTCGTTACATATTTATAGCAAATCTCTTTCCTTTCCAAAGGTGAGGAAATGGAGCAGTAGTGTAAGTTTAGGTTGGATTGTCACCCAGTGGCAGAAGATGAGAGAGCAGCAAAAGCTTCAATTCCAAAGTATCAATGCACTAAATCACACAGCAATTGAAGCAACCCCTTTAGCTCTTCAAGATGCAAAACCTCTTACTTAAAATCATTGTATGCTTTGGGTTGGAAAGGACCTTAAAGATCATCAGGGACACTTCCCATGAGACCAGGTTGCTCAAAGCCCCATCCAGCCTGGCCTTGAATGCTTCCAAGGGTGGGGCATCCACAACTTCTCTGAGTAACATGTTCCAGTCTCTCTGCTCCATGATCCTGCCAGGCTGTAATTCCCCAGGTCTTCCTTTTTCCCCCTTTATTTTTAAATTGAGGTTATTTTTCCCCTTTTCTAGATGGAGGGAACTTAACTGGACTGCCATGACTCCTCAAGTATGATGGAGAGTGACTTAGCCCCTTCATCCATCAGTTCCCTCAGGACCCCTGGATGCATTTAAACAGGTCCTGTGCACCTTCATGTTCTTCAGATGATCTAAAACCTGATCTCCTACAGTGGGTGATTCTTCAGTCTCCCAGTCCCTGCCTTTCCCTTCTGCAACTCGGGCAGTGTGGCTGGAGCACTTCCTGGTGGAGAAGGGGACAAAAAAGTAACTGAGTACCTCAGCCTTTGCCATGTCTCAGTTAATCAGGTCTCCCCTTTCCTTCCAGAGAGGGTCCTCATTTTTCCTAGTGTTCCTTTCATCACCCACATACCCACAGAAGCTTTTCTTCTTGTCCTTGATGTCCCTGGCCATGTTAAATTCTCTCAGGGCTTTATCTCCTCTAACCTGATCCCTGGCTGCTTTGACAACCTCTCTGTATTCCTGCTAGGCTACAGCCCCTGCTTCCACCCTCTGTAGGCTTCCTTTTAGTGTTTGAGCTTGCCTAGGGGCTCCTTGTTCATCCACACAGGCTTCCTGGCATTTTTGCCCAACTTCCTCTCTGTTGGTGAGCACCAGGTCCACCACAGCCCTTCTCCTCCTTGGCTCCTCTATGAAGCTGATTTGTTGTCTGGAATTCCTTTGTGCTGCCAGCCATTCCAGACACAACATGTAACAGCACAGGCTTTCCTTCGCAATAGCTGACAGAAAAGCACTCTCTGCATTTACCAAGCAGAGTATCTGTTAACAGAGGAAGTCCCTGGAGATGCCAGAAAGCATCCATGAGTTACTACTGCATTCCAAAATCCTCCACCTAAGCCTTCCTCATCCACCAACAGTATATTTTACAGGGGCCTTTTGAGTCCACATCCATCTTCAGACACCAGTCTTCCCCACAATCTTAACCATTTCTTCATAAAGAGCATGTTGAAGAGGATTCCTGCAGCTAGCCCGCTTCTCCCAGGCACAGTCACATAGACAAGGAACAGGAGACTTTCAGGACCTGGTAAACATGAAGGAAATACTACAAACAACCCTTTTAAAACCCACTGGAACTAGTCCTTAATAACACCAAAAATGCAACTTTCATTCATCATCTGACCTCAAAGCTATAAAGAAACACAGGAGTCCACAGGTAACGATCCAGTTTGATCCTGCATGTTGATTAACAGTTAATTGCAATGTCTGATGTGACTTACACAGGTTGAGACTGAAGAAACCCAATGGCATTACTAGATTCCTAGGCATGTCCTGGATGTTGCTGCCTCTACCACAGCACCATGGTATGACATTAGAACATGCACTGTAATCACTCCTGGACAGGAGGCACTAAAACAGAAATAAACACATGCAAGCCACCCTCTTCCACCCAAATCATACACAATTATATTCCATCCATCACAAATCCTTCCAGTGTAAGAGGACACAGAGTTGCATTAAAGGTGACATGATGGTGTCTGTTTAAGATGACTCCAAACAAGGCTGGGCACAGGAAAATCGATGGATTTCCTTGGAGGAACAAAGAACTGAATGAAGATGCCTCACCATAGTCCTTAGATATGAACAGTAATGCAGGCCAACTCCAGAGCATGAGCAGTCAGCCAAGACAGAGGACAGGTACAGCAAGCTGTACGTTTTCCTATGGCCACAGTGCTACTGCACCTTAACAGACTGTCTGTCACTTTTTGTCCTTGGTCACACCCTGCCTCGAGCACATGCTTCCTTTGCACCTCTGGAGTAGTACAGGACAGCAGGACTTCATCATGGATGGGCAGTTAAACATGCTGGAGATCAAGTCTGCAAATATAGGGAGAGCGGAAGGATCCCAGGTAAAGGTGTCCATTGTGTTCATGTGCCTCACTGACATAAGCCACTGTCACTCCGTTGGGATCATGGAAGCTTCTTTTGTAGGATCCTGTCTCACTGAGTTCAACAACAAGGCTATATTTGGGTACAAACTTTGCCACAGTTTCCTGACTCAGCAACTGAAAGAGAAGAAAAAAAAGAAAATTAACAAGAGGTTTTGTTCTCCACAATCAGATCTCAGACATTTATACAGGCAAAGACCACTCCACGCTCCTCAGAAGCAGCAGCTAAGAGCATAAGGACACATTTTGAGTAAACACCATTACACAGGGTTAACACATTAATATCTGAAAAGCCAACTTTAGAAGAAACAAACAGATCAGCAGAAGCTCACTGTACTCCAGAGGCAGGCTGAAAGGTTGCCCACGCAAGAGACAGCAGCTTGTTCTGGTGCAGCTGATACCAAGCTCCCCACAGCATCACTCAGAGCTCCTGCACTGCACCAGGAGAGACAGGAACAGCACAGAGCTTGTTCAGCTGCAATGGAATCCTAAGCACTGCTTGCTGATTTTTATTTTTTCGAGGACAGGAGTATTTCCAAGTCTTTGCATTGTTTGAAAAGCACCATGCTGTTTCTCTAGCCCTTAAAAAAATACATTATCCTTGCTCATCCTAAAGCGGGGTGACACAACAACAGGCATAGTGAACCAGAACAAAATGTCACCTAACACCATCCACAACGTACACTCTGTCTCCTAGGGTGCCTAGGGCAGGCATGGGAACAGCTCATACTTCCCAAATGCTCTTCAGACACCTGGCAATAAGCAGTTTAGGCACTTCAGGTGAAGTCTTCACATATCCAAATGTAGATCCTGTGTTGCTGCATGGTTAGAGATAGGCTCTTTTTCTTTCCTAAGATCAAGATGGAAGGCAACTTAAGAGATGTGCACCTGCTACTCAAAGAAGCAAACGCTAAATTTTACTGCCTATGAATACATAAGGATTATTCTACCAGGGGAAAGCAACAACAGTTTTAACCACAGCCCCTAATGTTTTTTTAAATCTTCCTGTGAAGAGGAAGAAACAGGACAAACAAATATTTATCACTTCCATTCCTATACTGAAGGTGGTTTTTTTTAAAAAAACCTTTTTAATATTATAATTTTTTACCTTAAATATCATCCTTTTAATCCATGGTTTTTCAGATAAGAAGTCCAACAAAGAAAATCCAGGATTGGGTCGCACAGCTGCCATAGCTACCCAATATCCTCCAGAGCTGCTTAACCTGATATTGTCTGGAAGACCAGGCATATTCTCAACAAACATATCTGCTCCACCTTTCATCAGCCCAGACACATAATACCTGAAAGTTATAGATAATAGATTAGAACATCTTAACTCAAGCAGTTTAAATAATAAATGAGAGTTCCAAAATTTAAAAAAAAAAATTTTCCCCATTATTTTTGGTACAGGGAAATACAGCACTGCCACACTTCTCCCCAGGAAAAAAGTGAGCTTGCTTCACTGTGCTTAAGGAGCCCATGATGGAAAGATTATGCAGCCCAGATGTTAACAGTGTAATAAAAAAATTAAGTATTGAAGAAGGTCACCTTGTCGTTTATAACTAGGCATAAATAAAGTGTAAGGTTTCTTCAGCCACTCCACTTGTTTATTTAAACAATCCCTACACAGACTGGTAATAGTTTCCAAGTCATACTTGCCTTCTGATTCTAGCCATGGTTGTCTCCTGCACCAGGACAAAGTCTTCCGCAGGAGAGAGCTGCACACCATTGGGAAACCTCAGCCCCACCATTAAGACTTTCACTTCTTTTGTCACTGTGTCATATTCAAGGAGGCTAAAAAGAAACCATTTTTGAGTGAAGATGAAAATTTATGCATCTGTGTTTTGTTCTTCAGGCATTCCATCTTTTCTCACACACACCTCACTTGAGTTAAGAAGGCAGAATAGCGAGGAAGCATTTGTTTATGAACACAAGAGAAATAAGAGAATAAGGCACTTGAGACTGGCAGCATTCAGGAAGGATTTGGGCTGAAGGTAATGCTAACACCTTCACTTTTAAAACAAATGTCCCATGCCACTCCTCTTGAAGGAAAAAGGGGAATCTCATTTATTTGGCTGCAAGATCTCATTAGCAACACCCACACATTCCCTCACCCTCTCCTGGGCAGTGCAATGTTTGCAGAGGTGGGTTTATAAAGAGAAAACATGTGAAGAGCAAGGAAGTGGTGAAGTCCACTCCTACAAGTGAGCTTACAGCAAGTTAAATGCCTTGGGGAGGAGATACTTGCCGCCCATCATCTGTGCCTTCCATAACCAGGAACAAGTAGTCTCGTCTTTGCCATTTACTGCTGGAGTCAGTGAAGTAGATTTTCCTCCCATCCCTGGTCACTGTAAGATCATTTACAAAAGACAACTTCTGGCCTTCTATCAGTGTTTTGGTTGACACAAGCGTTTTCGTTTCACCTGGTTACAAACAGAAGAAAAGAAAAGACACACAGTGTAACCACACCAAAATGCATCTCTCTTCACTTTGTGTAGATTTGGGTTACAGGGAAGGGGAGAGCTTTTCACTACCACAGTGAGATCAAGGCAGAAGCAAAAGTACAGCAAGCATGACAAAAAGTTTTATGTAACAATCTTTTTCCTTTCCTTTTATGAAAACCAAAACAGCTACAACAGAGCTCTATTCATGGACCCTGGGGTACCAATTTTAACAACAAAAATCAAGTAATGCCAGAAGATAAGTCACTGGTAGCTCTGATCCAGGCAGTCAGATACAGAGAGGAAGTGATTGCTACAGGAAAATAAATATCAAGTTCTTGCATGAGTCATTTCATCCAGACAGCTCCAAATCACTTTACAAAGAAGACAGGCATTGTTTTGCCTGCAGCATCTGGCAAAACTGCAAATGAAGCCCAGATTTGTCAGTGGAAGAGAACTTCTGTGCAGAAAAGTCATACCTGTATTAGGATCAACTTCGTAGAGTCCATAATAAGCATCTGCCACAAACAGGGTGTTATTTGGCCCCACGCGCATGCCAAGGGGTCTTCCACACATTGGCTCATCCTCACGGCCTCCTTTGGAAACAATTTTAAAATGGTTTTGCAAACAGAAATTCACACAAGGCATTCAGGGTACCTACACAGGTGTGTTGGGTCTGGCTGAGATGAAGATGCTTTGCACAGGCAGCTAGAAAGGTGTTTTGGCTACTGCTGAGCAGGACTGGCACAGCATCAGTGCTCTCTCCAGCATTCCCCGCTCCAGCAGGCTGGGGGTAGGCAAGATCCTGGGAGGGGACACAGCCAGGACAGCTGGCCCAAAATGACCAAAGGGACATTCTATACCATATGGTGTCAGCTGAGATATGAAAGCTAAGAAAAACGAGGAGAAAGGGGAAGCATTCATTATTTAAAACATTTGTCTTCCAAAACAAACTCTACACGTGCTGCAGCCCTGCTTCCTGCAAAGCAGTCAGATATCATTGGCTGATGGGAAGCAGAGAATAAAATATTTGAGGATTTTTCTTTTTCCTTTGCTTGGACATGTGACCTTTGCTTCAAACTGTGGTTTATAAAAACTCTATGACATGTATGTGGCACATACATTCATTAAAGAGATGATTCTTAGTTTACTAGGTGGGACTGAAGCAGATATCCCCACGCCGTGTTTTCACCAGTCATAATCACAGAATCTGTCAGGCTAGTAACTAACAGCTGCCGAGGATGGGGTAAATACCAGAAAAGTGCATTTAACAAGATGCTTCTTCTCAGAAAGAATCAGTTTTACTGCAGGTTTGGGGGGGGCGGGGGGTGATTTGGGTTTTTTTAAATTAAACTAATTTTTAATTTAGAAGAACCTTTCTTTTTCTGGAAAGGTCCAACAGTGAAACAGCTACTTTCTGAAGACAGACTCTGAAGACTCCCATATGAGGAGGAAGGGGAATTCTGCAAACCCGAAGAATTTAGATAAATTCAAGGAAATATTTGAGTCCTGAAGAGCTAAGAACTTCAGAACATCAGCAGTTTGAAAAGTTACCAAGAGAAATTTTTGGAGAAGGCAGATGGCTACAGCCTTTCCACTTCCCAAATCAAGGAGCACAAAAGTCCAGGTTCCCCATTACCACTCTGGCCCCAAAGAAACAGGGCAGCACAACCTTCCCACCTCTCCCAAGCTGTTCAAGTCCAATGGAAATAAGCACAGCAAAGGTGATTTTTCACACCCACCCCCATCCACATTCATGCCTAAATCCAGCTTCCCATCAGCTGTCCTACCAAGGCTGTTCTACCTGTCAGGCAGCCAAGAGAGTGCTGCCAAATCAGTCCAGAGTCCAATCACGTGAGCATCCACATAAAATTACATGGATAAAATGATGAACATGTCAATGAGAGCTAATAGGGACAGCAACAGTTGCTGACCTTAACTTCTAACTGGCAATCAGCACAGGGCTGCAGAACCTCAGATGAGCTTCTGTATCATTACCACAAACAAAACTCCCATCAGTCCCAACAAACACCAGCCAGGCTTCTCACACTGCCCAGGCACTGCTGAGATGGCCAGCATTAAGCTTCCCATAGAGATGGTTCTGTAATAAACAAGCTGCTACCAGTTTTCCTCATTCAGTTCCAAAACTCTCATTAAATGAAGCAAATAATTTGTTCAGAAAGAGGTGTGGAATTCCACAAGAAATAACTGCAATTTAGCAGTGAGAAAACAAAAATACCATCCCCAATGCAGGATCTCTGCTAAAGCAAGTGCAGCCACAACTCCCACTGTACTTACAAACAGACGAAGGGAAATAGGTACAACAAAATGCAAGGCAGAAATCTGTAGATGGGGAAGGGGATATTTATTTTTAAAAATCTCTAAGTAAGTTGTTGTCCTTCTGTCCTGGGTAACACAAAGACTGTGTATTGTATTCCGTATCTTCCCTACACCACCCTGCCCAAGATGACCACTGTCCCTTTAGAACCCAGGGGTTGGAAGCAGAACTGGGGTGTTTCACCCTGAGCTCACAGAGGCAGGTGGCCTGAGGTCCCTTTACAATAGAGAGGGAACAGGCACATGGAGCTCCTCTGTTCTCCCCAGGACTTCAGTGCAGAGGCTGCAGCTTTTTTTGGCCAGGCTGCCAAGAAAGTTGCCTGTGGCAGGTTCTCTGAGTCGAGGCAGTGCGAGGCAGCTTGGCAGGTTTGTTTATCTCTGGGCTTTGCAGAATTCCATAACAGCTTTTTGGCCGCTGTTGCCAGGGACAGCCCCGTCTCTGATCCGGGGAGGATGCTTCCTTCAGACCTTTGTATTCCTGCTGCCACCCAGGACAGCTCCACCAGCACCATCCCCCCCTCTCCAGGAGTCCCAGCTGCTGCCACAGCTCCAGCTGCCACTGTTGGGAGAGCTCCTGTTGGGTGGTGTGGAGCAGATGGATCGGCACCATTTGACTGGTTTTGGACAGGAACAGTTCTCCAGGGTTCTTCTGTTTTGTCCTTGTTCCCTGCTAGCTGTTGTTTCGGGAATGAGAGAGTTCTGTGACCATGAAGGCTTGGTTGCTGTGTTGGTTTTTCTTTGTCAACAGGATTCAGCACCATTTGTATCCAGTGGTTATTACTGTCATCTTGGTTTTTGCTGTTTTATTTTTTAGTAAACTGCTATTTTTTCACTTACATCTTCTCACTTTCATCTCTCCTTTATTGGTGAAAGGGGAAGGGTTAAAAATATAAGGAGAGAGAACTCATTTTGGAGTGTCCAGCCCATATAATTGTTTTAAAGCAAGACACTTTTCCACTCACACATTAGCTTAGAGTTCATTCACTCACACTTGTTTAGGAGTCCTCAGTTTTTATGAGGTGGCCCTTCACCTCAGAATCTTGGTAACTTTAGCTTCCACAAATATCAGACCAGGTTGCTGCCCATTTTCTTCTTAAGATAAATGCTTTTTCTGGATGGACTAACAGGAAAAGGAATGTTATTTGTGATGCACTTCAACTTTGTCTTCCTCCCGATGTTAAGATGCAGGATCTTCCACCAGCACATCATCCATGTTGAAGGCCTTGTAGTCATGACACAAAATCCCCTTGCATTCTTAAATTTTACTGCTGGAAACTGTGTGCTTTGCTATCAAGACCATCCACTCCCATTCTTTTGGCCCTCTGTTCTACTCTTCCTTCCAATGTACATATTTTCACTCATACTTCACTGAAACAAATACATCCATATTTCTGCTACAAATTCCTGCAGAGCAAGATATGCACCTGCAATCCAGACCGAACACAGTTCAACCAACACATGCCCTTGACCCAGACATTTTCAGGCACACTATGTTCAGGAGCTGTCACTCACCACAAGGACCGTGGCCAATTCTAGCTACTGTTTGTATTTCCCCATCTTCAATTTTGACAATCTTCCCATCAGCTGTCCCAGTAAACAGAACATCTGCAAAAACAACTGGTGTGATTAGGCTGATCACAAAACCATACTGGTAAACATCCTTCTACTAGCATGAAGTAGGGAATAAGGAGACTTCAACATTTATTCACAGAAAACTTATTCCCAGTCAGGTTGATTATTTCACTCATAGGTCAGCTGTCCCTTGCAGGAAAGCTTCCATAAAGAGTTTCCAATGAGACTGATGAAACCAGGCAACATAAAAAAACCAATAGCTTCAGGTAATCCTTTTCGTACATTGTTTACAGATACAGGTAAAAAAGTGTAATCTGAGGAAGGAATTTGCAGTAGCTTCTTACTGGATAATGTAATTTCTTTAAAATATTTTGCTATTTAATTAGAAGCTATAGTAGAAGGAAAATAAATTATAGGGCTTCTGAGCACCTCTTGCACTGAAGGATCTTTCAGTAAGGGTTAAGAGTAGTTTCTAGCCTTACCCCTTCTTCAGCAGGCACAAGAAACAACCCCTGTACAATGCTGGGTTCTTGCTAAGAGGATGTCATGGCATTAGAAGGACAGGTAACTCATTAAGAAAGCGCTCAGAGGTGGCAAGGGTTTGTGATCTGGGGAGAACACATTGCCACAAGAGGGAAGTACAGAAAGGCACCTGTGTTCATTAGATTTCTTGCAAGAAGAATCCAAGCTTTAGGAATTATTAATATGGAACATGAGGGAGTTATGAATATGGGCTATGATATTGTGCAACAGCACTAAAATGTAAATATGCTATTTATCAATTTGAGATTTTTTTTCTGTCATAAAAGAAAACATGAACATCACAAAATTCAGCTCCCCCAGCAGCAAAGGGCTTTAAAAGAACAGGCATAGCTTCTAAATATTATTTCCCAGTTAAGAGCTAGCCAAATGAAAAAATGGGACCACTTCCTCCAAACATAAGTAGCCCCTGACTACATTGCTAGTGCTTTCAGTCCTGGAAGATAGGGACTTTTAATCTGGCAACAAGATTTATTTTGAACTCATGAAAGAGGAGAAAAGCAGTATAGAGCACCCAGGTTTTGCTGCATAATACAATTACTTTTACAAAAACCTACCCATTCAAAATAACTTCCAGAATTTGTTATCTAGGAGGTCTACTGCTGAACAAACTCTTACCAATGGAACAACATTTAAAGAGCCTTCTTTAAAAGCTGATTTTGTCAGTGCTTACCCCCAATATTGACAATGGACTCTGGTCCAATGAGATGGTTTTCCCACAGCCGTTCAGCTTTTCGTAACTTGGTGTTGGGCTCTAAAACACCCGTCAGGAGGGGAGGCTCCTTCAAACTATAAAACAGGAGGACCTCATGATCTTTTGCACAAAATGCAAACATTCTTGAGCAACACATTTGTTCATTTTTTCCCCTAGTTTGCCAACTCCTGCCCATCTGACTTATGCTTTACATGAAGCATATTTCAAAAAGTGTTGCAACAGCCCGAGCACTTGGCCTTTAGTGAAAATGCAGTTCTTGTCTCACAGAAGGCAAGAGTGTATATGTGTAATCACAGGCTGCACTGACAGTTTGGGCAGCAGAAAATAATTTTCTAGATTAATGACTAAAGAAAGTAATTCAGCTCCTTCAAACATCAGCAGTGACACACCACTGCACAAGATGGCTCAGAAACAGACTGGGTGTGGATAACATTGCAATCACTCCTCAGTTTCTCAATCCACACAGAACCACTTCACATTGTTAACTCTTGTTTGCTGAAACAAAACAACAGAGCACACAGGAGAAGTTATGCTTCCAGAACATTCACTTTGAAACCAAACAACCATTTACCTTATGGGCTGAGGGTCTATAGGACAATCCAGCAGAACAGTCACTCCAAGCAGTGGCACAGCCACAGACACAGCCAAAGTCAGGAAGGTAACACGGAACACCTTGCTGCTGTAAGTGCTGCCAAAACCAAACAAGGAACAGGATTAATATTATTTTCAGATACTATAGTCCTCAAAAATTCTGTAGCAGCCTGCTTTCTTCAGAAAAGGAAACTAACACTTTTGCACAATCACCATCCTGACCTTCAAGGTCCATTTTGAACATATTAGGATAAGAGAAAAATCTCAGAATACCAGCGTCATACAAGGCTGAACATTTTTATGTGAAGGTTTCATTCATTCTACAAGTTACAGCTGACTAAAATAAAAACAAACAAACAAAATAAGCCAAAACAAAACCAACCAACCAACCAAAAAACCAAACCAAACCCCACCCAAAACCCCCCGCAAACAAGCAAAAAAAAACCCAAAAACACCTAAGAGACAAGGGTTTTTTGGTTGGGGAGTGGTTGGGGGGTTTTTAAACTTGATCTTCCGTTTTGGCAATGCTTTCCATCCAGCACTAACTTTGAATAAAAACTTCCACTAAAACAGCAAACACAGAGGAAGTTAAATGAATGGCTGCTTAACTTAGTGAGCATTGGTTTGAAATTCAAGCGCCAGCACACAAAAGAAATTACGTATTTTCTCTTTACCCATTAAAATACACAATAAAATAAGTAAAAATTTCTTCCACTGGAGAAAACCAGGTTTTGCTCTCAACAAGTTTTAGAGGAATTAATCAAACTCAACAAATCCTAGCCTTGAACTGGAAAAGCAGCTGTTACAATTTTAGCTGTTCTGAACCCTTCAGTGGCCCAACCAGACAGGCTCTTTGTAGGATCAGTTAAATAAAGACAAACAGTGCCTGGTGGTTCTGCACTAATCCTTGGACCCCTTCCACTGTTATGTCCTTCCCTAGCCAATCATCCAGACAGTAGGAAGTATGAACCACTGCCCAGAACATACATATCCAAACTGGGGAGCTAAATACATGTATTTGTAGTACTGATATCAGCATCAAGGTAACCTTTGGGATTATCAGCGAGAACATCAAGGACAGAACTAAATATTAGGGTTTAGGCAGGACTTAAGCACTTCCTGCTTTAACAGTAGATGTCTTGAGGAAGCAAAAACCTCCCAGTCTGTGTCCCCTTGGATCTGCAACTGAGAGCAGGGGGTAAAGATCAAAGGCAATCCCCAAGTTTACACAAAGACTTCAGCCCTTGGCCTTGTCTTTCTACTGTCCTTCAAGAGATGAAAGCTCAACAATGTAAGATTAAAAGTACTGTCAGCAGACACCTGAGCATCTCTGTGACAGCTGAGAACAGCTCACACAAAAGGAGCTGGGAATGAACGGGAACAGAATGGGAACTCATCTGCCAAAGCCAACCTAATTAAAGCTCCTAAAAGCATGATTTAAGTAAGAGTCATATTTCTGATCCTCAATCAAACTTGCAAGGAACTGACAATAAAGAAAAAAGGCAGGAAGAATAAGGTGACAAGCAAACTCACACTTCAAGACTGCAAATTTGCAAGACCTAGTTTAGACACTGCTGAAACCACGAGAATTTAAATAAAACTGAAAAGCTGTACAAAAAAAAATAAACTAAAAAGTCATCTACTCAGAATCCTTATCAAACTACACAATATTGAATACTGACAAGTGTCAGTCACTGGAAAGAATCACTGAGGTAAAGGTTCACCAACAGTGAAACAGAATACCTTAGTCAATTGTGTCCCTGATTAATTAATCCTACATGGGCTGCAGCCACAAATCTCCATACAGCAACTGACCAGGACTCCAGCTATAATTACAGCAATTTAGAACTAAAAAGACAAGCCATTAAACCAGCTCTTGAAAATAATAGTTGGCTGGCAAGATGCTACTACGGGTCACCATAGCCAGCAGGCCAGGCTGTCTCATCTCCTTGGCTGCTGGGCTGGAGAGAAAAGCAACTGTCCTCAAGAGTTTCTGCCATGGCTACTAGCCAGAAAAAGGCCAGGTGCAGGAATTTCCTTCCTTGTTCAGAACAGAACAGCCCCTGTGAATACTTCGGGTCAGTAATAGAGCCCTAGAAATTCATCTGATTTGACCAAGAGAGGCTGAAGGCAGGAGGAGCAGTCTCTCAAGCTCAGAGATACTGACGCTCTCCTCCAAAAACAGGGACTGAGTGCAAGCCATCAGACACGGTATTCCATTCTGATGACCCTGAAGGGCAGAGATAAGAATCTGGAAAGTACTCAAAGCAGAAGAGACAGATGGTGAACAAAAATATTACAATATCCATTGCATAAGTTACCTTATGCAATGAAAGGCGAAGCAAACACTACCACTAATTACAGCTATTGCCTTCAGTTACAGTGAAGGTATTTTAAATTTTTTTTTAAATTCCTAAACAGAAAATTGTAAATGGAATCTTTTTTTTTAAACTTAGTCACAAACAGACTGTTTACAAGGTCCGACGCATCAGCTGACAAAGATCCGGCAGATCAGTTGACAAACTGCAGATTACTCTTTAAACTACTACCAAGGTATAAACAGACTAACCATAACTATACAGGACTTAATCACACCCACAATAAAGCTGTACAAGCCACAATGGGATAACTGTTATTTCTTGCCTGGCAAAAGATAAACAGGACTTAAACAGACCTATATCAAAAAAGAAAAAAAAAAGCGAAGAGCCATAAATCAAACCGATTTTTTTTGTTGTTAAAAGCTGTTCCTGCAGCTCGGCAGAATACGTCAGTAGGCGCTGCCCCAACCCCTCTCACCGCCAGCCCGCTCCAGGAGAAGCGGCAGCACTGGGGGTACCCCCGGGCTGACACCCGCGGGTGCCCAGCACCAGACAAGCCGGGAAGCCGCGGCCTCGCTCCGCACGCCCGCAGCGGCCTCTGCGCAGCCCCGGGGCACCCGCCCAGCCCTTCCAGCCCTCCCCGGGCACTCCGAGCCCGACCCGCCGCTCCCCCGGCCCGGCCGCGCCAGCCGCGCCGAGCCCGCGCCCCCGGGCCCTCCCCGAGCAGCGCTCCCGGGGCCGGGCCCAGCCTCGGCCCTGCAGCCGCAGTGTCACGGCGGCGCCCCGCCGGGCACCACCTGCCCTCCTTGGCCTCCTGCGCCGGGCTGTCCTCGGTGATGACCTGCGGGCGGAGCGGCCGCCGCTGCCGCAGCCCCTCCACCTCATTCATCCCGATCCCGATCCCGACCCCGACCCCGCGGGCCGCCGCCGCCGCGCACCGGAACCGCGGCCCCGCCCCTAGCGCCCGGCCCCGCCCCTCCACCCCCGGGCCGCGCCGTCACCCCGACCACGCCCATCATTCCCGGGACACGCCCATTATTCCCGGGCCGCGCCCATCATTCCCGGATCACGCCCATTATTCCCGGGCCACGCCCATTATTCCCCGGCCGTGCCCATTGTTCCCGGGCCGCGCCCGTCATTCCCGGGCCGCGCCCTTCATCCCGGTCACGCCCCATTCAGGCCCCCGCGGTTGTTCCCGCGGCCGGCAGCGCCCTGCAGCCACCGCGGTGGCAGAAAACCTCTACAGAAACACTTGACCGTGACACGTGCCCTGCATGTGCCAGGAATTATTTCCTTCCATAAGAAAGTTTTGGGTTTTTTCTCACTTGGAGACACTGCCATACACACAGTGTAACTCTCGCTCATTCACTGGGCCTCAATTACAGGCATTTTTTTGGATTTTGACATATATGTGAGCTTTTTAAACATATTTCACTGGCAGGAGAGACTTAGGCAGAACAGTGTTTCCTGTCACCTTTTCTTTGTAACTACAAGAAAAGCACTACCAAATTTCCTCTCTAATATGAAAACGTCTTTAACAAAAATAATACTATTTTCTGATTAACCAAACTTTCATTCACTCTCACCACAGTCAACTTACCTGGGTTTCCTTTCCCTTCTTGAAGCCAAGATTCAGCTTCAGACTAGGGAAGCACCTTTGAGTGCCGTGACTGACAGCATGCAGGGCAATCGCCTTCTGCAAGGAGTCACCAGTGTGTAACTCCCTGCCAGGCCAGCAGCAGAGAGATGGGGATGTGGAGATGGGAATGTGCTCAGTAAGTTTTTGAAAACACCTGTTGAACTGCCTGCACATCTTCAAGTAGAAAAGGCGAACTCCAGTGTGGGAAGGTCTGCTCTTCCTGGCTTCCTCTGGCCTGGTCAGTGTTGGACATGAGATTCCAATCTGCAGCAGTTTGCAGCTGGTGTTTTACAATGCACTGAAGTGGGGGCACAATTTCACTCCTCATCCTGGGCACTGGGAGATGCTACTGCTGCTATGGGTTTATCTGTTTCAGTTCTATCTGTTGCCCCATAAGGTTGCTGAAATGTCATTTGGAGTCCTTGTCTTTCAGCAACAGATCTTGACCAATGATACCTTCAGCTTATTTACATGCTGAATTTTAGGGTTTTTTTAGTGTGAATTTGATTTTGAAGTAGCTGCTTTTAATACAAACAAGCCTATGAACTAAAGTAAAGGTTTTGCTTAAAATTAAGTATTGCATTTTTTTTCCAGTTCACAGTGGTGTCTGAAAAAATTGCATTGATTTATCCTATTAAGTACATGTGCAAAATTGCTGAAGTTCCTTTTGTATAATTTTGCTTACAGGAAGTTCCTTACCACAGTTAATAAAAGTTTGCTTAAATTACATTTACCATAGCTCGTGAAAACCTTATCAGAAGCACAGTTCTTATCTCTTGTGGAGTGAAAGCTGTTTTGGGGAGTGGGTGTAAAACCTCCCCAGTGTGTGGATGGAGAACACATTGCACTGTCTGTACATAACTCTTTTCTGTCATGTGATGCCTTGAGAGGCCACCTAAACACAGAGACTAGACAAGAATAAGGGAGTAAAGGTAGGTATTTATTTGAAAGGCCTTCAAAGGTACACCCTGGGGAGCCAGAGGCTACTCTCAAAATGGACCCAAGATGAACAACAGGTCACGAGTTCTTCACACTTTTATAAGTTTGGTTCATTTGCATATCAGGGTTAATTCTCCAATTAAAGCTTCAGTTAATGATGTCATTTCCCCAAGCTTGCCCCCACTTTAGAGGCTTTTGGTTTATGCTTTTGGGCCTAGGACGGTCTGAGTGTCCCTGGAGAGCAGGCCTGGAGAGGCTTTGCTATGTCTACCTAGCACGAGAGAGCAGGAGTTAACAGGCTACAGGAAACTTCAGAGTTAGAGTACAGGATTTTAAAAATATGAAAGTTAAAACCTAAGATATCACAGAGAAGTCCCTTAAAAAAAGAAGATACTTTGATAGTGCTTTTACATTTTTAATATTTCATAAAATCTTAATCAGTGGAATTTTTGGAGAGGTTTTGTTTTCAAACACCTATTCTACCTTTTTGCCTGTAACAATGAAAGCCATAACAGTGTTATGGAATATCACAAAAAAAATATTTTGTGCCCCATCATGGGAGTGGGGAAAGATTTTGAAGAAAAACCTGAAATTGCCAAGGTGGATTGGTGCTCCAGCTGTGTTTTTTGAGGGGTGTGTGTAGTTGTCATATTCCCATTATGTCAACATACCATCCATTTTTCTCCTCAGAACACCATCCAGTGCTGCAGCCAAATGGCTCAAGCAATTTTCCTGTTGTACCTTGAGGCAGTTGGTTCCCCTGCCACCTGAACCGGGACAGGGAAAGACACGATCCGTTTGCAGTCACAGGCAGAGGCATTACAGCAAAACCTTTTTATCTTTTCCAGTGTTGCAGATCCAATTGCAGACGCTTGGTGGAGCAGGATATTTACAAGTTGCTTGTCACTGCACACTGTTGGCTCTGCCCGTCCATAAGGAACGCCTGGTGGAAAAGCGTATTTTTCGCTTGTTTTTCTGCTTGCCCTCTGCATAAAAGATTGTAGGAGAGCAACGAATCGGGCAATTCATGCACCCTTCAATTCCCTCCTCGCCCAGGGCCACAGAAAGGAAAGCTGCACATGCAGCAGTAGTGCCTTAAAGAACAGCTGCTGGATTGTAAGCCCATCCTGGGGACCTGTGTGAATTGCGAATGGAGATGACTTGCAATTGAAAATGGGGAATTTTGAGGCAGTAATATTTACCCTGTAAAATACTTCTTGTGTGGAAGACACAGTGTGGAGAAAATGTCACTCCGCACAACAGCTGTACCAAATGTCTTTGCAGATGTTCAGAAGAAATACTTAACATTAACATTAAATACTTAATACTGATCCAAAGGGTGAGAAACATGGCTGATCATATGTTAACCAGTGGGAACATGGTCCAACATATAAACAGGGAGAGATACATACAGCATCTTGTTCCCTCTACATAATCAGATGTTCACATGCCCCGTGTGTCTGGAGATCCCTGAGGCTTGAACTGTGCACACATGAGCTTTTCTGCTCTTCCTAGGACAACATTCTCCGAAGTCTTCCTTATAGTGCTTGTATTCCCTGTGGGAGCTGTGTATTGCTAGATTTAGTCAGCCTGACTAGGGACCTTCTTTCTCCTGTATTTCAAAAGAATTTCTGTATTTCTCCTGTATTTCAAAGGAATTAAATGTATTTCTGTATCACAGAAAGAGAACTACCTAAAGCTTAGAATCAAATGAAGTAAATTCCTGTCAGAAGTACTGTAGTACATGGCAGATACTTAGGAATATAGGTGGAAATTAATGAGCAGAGAATGAGAAAAAAGTTGGAACACAAAGTGACATAAAATTTCAAACCATTTGCTTTTGGCAACGCTGCTTTAAAAAAAAAAAACAAAACACTAAACCATGCTGTAACTATAATAGAAAAGCCTTTCTACTGGCAAGAGAGATTATGCTCCTGCAAAGTTCTTCAAATACAATGATGATGCAAAGACCCAAAACAGAACTATTTCATGCTCTTTCTAACTTCTGATTTTATAATCTTATCCAAACTGTGAAAACAAATTGATACTGTAGACAGAAGATGGACATTAGAGTCATACAGCAATTTTTTGCACGTGTTTATATCTGCTTAACATGGCCTTCAGGGAATGGAACTTTGCCGGGCCAGAAATTCCAAATTCCCACAAAAATAAATGGGAATTGCAAGTCTTAACAGCAAATAAGACTGAATCTGTGGAAATGCAAATCTGAAAACGATCGAGAAGGACATTACACCTTCAGCAGTCCTTGTCTGTACATCTGTATGGTTAGTCTAAAACTCTGATGTGGAAGAGCATGAAAATCTACAGCTGAATGAAAAGATGGTTTCAAAGGAACGTTTGATCCTTCTTGGCCCAATTACGGGAATACAAGTAAGAAACGATTCTGTGGAAATCAATGTGGCTGTAGCAATGCAATCTCAGTAAAGTCACAAAAATATATCAGCCCACAGGATACAAGACTGTTGTAAAAAAATATTGTCTATTTCACCTGTTTCAACGTTCCCTAAAAAACACTGGAATTTTGAGATTAACTTTGTGTGTTCTCACCTTGCATTGTAAATAAGGCCTTCCTGGGGGAACAGGATGCTCTGCTGTCACAGGCACGTGTCTGAGAGTCTGCTGGGGGCTGGGGCACAAAACTGCAAAAAGATTTCCCAGGAGATGTCTGATATTTGTGAACCATATTCTGGGCTGCCTCAGAACCAGCATGGCCAGAAGGTGGAGGACAGGGATTCTGCCCCTCCACTCTGGTGACACTCCACCTGCAGCACTGTCGGTTCCCCAGCACAGATGGCAGAGACATGGGCGGAGCAGGTGTGGTGGAGGGACACCGAGATGATCCAAGGGCTGGAGCACCTCTCTTGCAAGGGAAGGCTGAGACAGCTGAGCTTGTTCAGCCCGGAAAAGAGGCTTAGGCTTGAGCAAACTGTGGCCTTCCAGCACCTGACGGCAACCTACAAAAAAGCTGAGAGGGACTTTGTACAAGTCCCTCTTGGGGGACTTTGTACAAGGCAGGCAGGGACAGGACAAGGGAGAATGGGTCCAAACGGAAAGAGAGTAGGTTTAGATGAGGTATTCAGAAAAAAGACTCTCCTGGAACAGGTTCCCAGAGAAGGTGTGGATGCCCCATCCCTGCCAGTGTTCAAGGGCAGGCTGAATGGAGCTCTAGGCAAGCCGATCTAGTGGAAGGGGTCCCAAGCCACAGCAGGGGGGTTGAAACGACGTGATCTTTCAGGTCCCGTCCAAGCCAAACCGTGCCATGACTCCGTGATTCTGGGATACTTCCGCTCCTCATCCTCTGGCAGAAAAAGAAACCTGACCAAGTTCCACATTGCAGACTCTGTCTTTTTGCAAGCTGCAGCTGTCTAAACAGGGGATGAAAAGAGATGACTACTGACACGACTTGCCTTTTCTACTTGAAAACTAAACGCTGGACTCCTGTCCCCTCTCGCACAACTATCAGGACGGGGAACTCTTCCTAGTGAAATGCTTCAGAAAGGTAGAAAGAAGCAGAAAGCTATAAGTCAACACTTCTATTTATTTATGTACTGATTTATATGGTTATTTCTTTCATAGGCATTTATTTGTTTGCTTGTTTGCTTCTTCCCTTCCGCGGGGCGCGCTCCGGCTCCTCCGTTGGGCTCGCGGAGGGAACGGACGAATGGAGTCGCTCCGGCGGCGCCACCTCTCTCGATTTTCGCTCGCCCTCCGTCCCCTTCTCCCTCTCACACTCCGTCCACTCCACTCCCGTCCCGCGCCGCCCCGTCCCTGTCTCCGCCTCTCCCGGCCCAGCTCAGGCCGCGTCCCTCAGGCCGTCCCTCGGCGGTGCCGCCTCTGCCGGGCTCTCTCCGTACTGGCAGCGGCGCCGCTGGAAGTGCCGCTCGCTCTGGTACCGGCGGAACAGCACCGTCTTTTGGCTCCGCCTGGCGCTGGCCCCGGCCCCGAACGAGGCCCCTCCGGCAGTTCCGCCCGGAGCCGCCTCGCTGCCGCCCGGCTCCTGCCCTGTCCCCGGCAGCTTCCCCGGTCCGAGCTCGGCCGCTCGTCAGCTCGGCCGCCGGCCCCGAGCCGCCGGAGCCCGGGGCGGCTCAGGAAGCAGCAGCGCCCGGGGGCCCCGGGCAGAATGCCGAGAGCGCGGTGCCGCCCGCACGGGCGGAGAAGCCTCCCCTGGAGCAGCTCTACCGGCAGGGCCCGCTGCTGGGGAGCGGCGGCTGCGGCAGCGTTTACTCCGGGACCCGGCTCGCCGACGGCGCCCCGGTAAGAGGTGGGGCCGGGTCGGAGGGGGGCGGCGGGAGGCGAGCTCAGCCCGCCGCTCGCCTTGACTTGCAGGTGGCCATCAAGCGAGTGTCCCGCGATCGCATCCCGGAGTGGGCGCGGCTGGTGAGTGAAAGCCGGCGGGGCGTGGCGGGCGGGGCTAGGGCGAGGCCCGGGAGGGTGGGAGCCGGGACGCTGCGAGGGGAGCGAGCGTGGAGTGAGCGGGGGCCGCGGAGCGTCCCGGGCCGGGCAATGGCGAGCGGCGGTGGGGCCGGGCCGGGGTGCCGAAGGCTCGGTGCAGCATCGGCCCCGCTGACGGCATCGCGGTCCCCCCCGCAGCACAGCGGCGCCCTTGTGCCCCTGGAGCTGGCGCTGCTCTGGATGGTGTCGCGCCCTGGCTTCCGCGGCGTGGTGCGGCTCCTGGACTGGTTCGAGCTGCCCGACGGCTTCGCGCTGGTCATGGAGCGTCCGGAGCGCTGTCAGGACCTCTGGTACTTCCTGGAGGAGCGGGCGTTCCTGACGGAGCCCGTGGCGCGGGGGCTGTTCCGCCAGGTGCTGGAGGCCGTGCGGCACTGCACCAGCCGCGGCGTCCTGCACCGCCACATCAAGGCCGAGAACGTCCTCGTCGACCTGGCCACCGGCGAGGCAAAGCTCATCGACTTCGTGTGCGGCACGGTCCTCCAGGACACCTTCTACACCCGAATGTCAGGTGAGCCCAAAGGCGGGGCCCAGCCGGGCAGCAGAGATTCCCCCCTTTGCTGGCAGAGGGGGAAGAGAGAGGGAGGAGGAATCTTTCTTCAACTGGCTGCAGCCAAGTTGCTTTCTGGTGGGGCAGGGGCTGCCTGTTGTGGAACAGGAGCTGGCTGGGAGGGAGCAGCACGGGCCTGATGACCTGTGCTCGTGTTCCATGGGCATGTTAGAGTACAGCCCACTGGAGTGGATCCTCTTTGGCTGCTACCATGGCCAGCCAGCCACCGTCTGGTCCCTGGGCATCCTGCTCTATGAGCTGGTCTGTGGGCACCTTCCTTTCCACACCAATGAGGACATCATCCGGGGCCAGCTCTTTTTCCTGCCCTGGGTGTCTCAAGGTGGGGATACACCTTCATACAAACAGTGGCCCTTTTCCATGGGAAACAATATGCAGCCCCCCAGTGTCTCGAGGTTAGGTCAGGGGTGGTGTCTGGGGCTCCAAGGGCACCCAGAGTCCTAGCTGCTGGCAGCTTTGGTCTGGGAGAAATCCTGTGATGTTTGCAATTTTTCAAGGCTGCACTTCCTATGTGCACTTACCCACTAAAGCTTTGCCTCCCATCTCGAGGAGCTCTCCTTCCTCTAAGTCCCATGTGCAACAGAGAGCAGGAGAATGGGAAAAATGGCACAGGCTGTGACAATAGTGATGCAAAGAACCAGGAACTGATGTCAGAGGGAAAAGGATGTAAGGTAAGGAGACCAAGCTAAGTCCTGTGTGGTAGATTTTCAGTTTATGTGCTGTAGGCAGAGCTCTGAGACCTTTTGCTGTGGTGTGAGCCCAGGGAAGCAGCTGAGCAAAGGGAGAGCTCAGCAGGACACTGCACTTCAGGCTGTCTTTGCAGTGGGTGTGTAGTGCAGGCTTCATGTCCTCAGCGGGTATCAATAGCAGGGGAGGTCTTTGAATGGTTTCTGGCTCTCTTGTGGCTCCTGCTCTGTCTTATGGCTGAGAAAACACCAACAGGCAGTCAGAGCAGCTGAAGTTGGCCAATCTTGTGAACCAATCCTTCTACATTTAGTAAACTACGGGTATGTGTGAACCATCTCTGTGTCTTGGTGGTGTTTTCTGTCAGCTGTGTCCTGTTTGGACGGAGAAAGGTGTTTGCTGGAACAGGCAGTCCTGCAAAGTCAGTTCCAGGTTGTGTCAGCTTTTGAGTTGTACAGCCATGCCCTTGTGCCCAGTTGTCTCTGATGCTATTTGTAGACTTCATCAGCTTCTGGGCAGCTTTGTGCATTCTGGCATGGCTTTGTCCAGAGGGAAGGGATGGCAGGTGGCCATGGGGAGAGCAGCCCAGAGCCCACCCCCACGATTGCCTTTGCAGCAGGGCCAGGACCTGCAGTTGTTTTGGGTTTGCCGTGGGGTGCAGGAGGAGGCAGATGAACAACAGCTTTGGTAAACAGAATGTCCAACCCAAGGCTTGTGTACTTGATTCCAGCCTTGCTGAGAAAGGGCCCAGCGTATCCCTGAGAGGAACTGATCCTTCCACTGAAGTTTGAACAGGGCCTGATTTGGCTCTTTAGCTGTGCCAGGGACAATGGGATCCTAAGGAAGGGTGTGCATCTGCCCCCGCTGCCTCCACCCCGCTTGCTGGACATGGCATGGGGGCCCTGGAGCAACTTGGGCAGGCAGAGGCCTTCCAGAGAGCAGCAGGGCAGGGAGCTCGGCAGAACTTCCTAAATGCCAGTGAGCCTGAGATGATGGATGTGTGGGAGCTGGAGAGCACCGAGCATGCCCAGAGCTCAGCAGCATCGGGGCTCAAAGGCTGCTGGGGAACTGTACGAGGGAAGGGAAGCAGCAGCAGAAATGAGGGGCTTGAGAAAAGCAGGTTTGGACATCCTGCAGGATGGCTTTGTGGGGACTTGGCTGGAGATCAGCACTGGCTGTTAGGTGCTTTAGGGACAGGGAGAGAATAGGGATCCAAGGCCATTCCCATACGATCCAAAAGGCCAGTGGAGGCAGTGGCACCGCAGAACATCTTGGTGCCAAACATGTGGATGCCAGATGAGAATGTCCATACTTCCAGAGAAGAGGCAAGAGAAGTGAGCACAGGGAGAGAGGTGGCAAATGTGGGACATGGTCTCTCCCTCATCACTTCCTGTTCCATTCCCCGTCCTAGGCCAAGCTTCTCCATCAGTTTGACTTTTCCAAACAAGTTCCAGCTAAGAGCATGGCTAAACTTCTTAAGGCATCAAAGGGGGAGGGCTGGATGTTTAAGCTGAGTACTATTATGTTCTACTCTTTCCAGGCTTCCTTGCTGTATTCCAGTGGTGGGGATATGAAGAAGGGTTCCTTGGGACAGCCTTTGATTCCCCCTATACACAAGGCAATGAGTCCCCCTGTTGGCAGTGCTGCAGTGTCTGTCTCAAGCTCTCTGCAGCTGGATTTCCAAGAGTCCCAGGAGATGAGGTAAGCCAAGGTGTCTGCTGCTGCAGTGTATTCTGATCCTTGACTGTCAACTTCTGCAGGCATGAGAATATGTTAGGGCAAATATTCGCTATTGAAGTCTGCAATTGTGTCTGCAAATTCAGGTGGTGCTTCTGTAAACATCAGGCATAACTCCTCTGTGCCTGGGCCTCCACTGTGAAATGAGATCCCAGATAAAATTTGGGGTATAGATGTATAATCCAAGAGATGTTTAATATTTAGATCTGGGGCCTAAGATCAAAGAGGGCAAGGTGCTAGAGAAGAGTTATAGGACCGTACTTGATGGAAAGATATTGGCTTGGATATGTGTGAGAAAATGTAGCTGTCAAGCTTATCCTAGTGACAAGGATAAAGAAGGAGTCCCAGAAGTATCACTCCAATTGAAAAGCGTCCGTAGGGCTTTTAAAGTGCAATCTGAATATCCTTACCTAGCAGATGAATTTGAAAAAGCCTTTTCTTCTTGAAAGAGCAAGGAGGTGTACTGTCATTCTCAGGAGAGAGCAGTGCTATGACGCCATGTAGCCCGAGACTGTCACCAGTGTAAGGCATGAGCAGGCAAAGTCAAGCTTGGGCAGGAGAACAAAAGTAGCTGCCCTCCATACAGACTTGTGTCTCAGCTCAGCAGCTCTTGCTGCTTCACAGAGGCTGTAGGAGCCACTTGGCTCCAAAAGGAGAGAACTGGGCAGGTCTGATGCAAGTTGAAGAATGACTGCTGTGTTTCAGCCGGAGCTTGGCAAGCTCTGTGGGACTCCAGCACCTGAAAGCTTAAGGACAATTCCTCAGCTTTGCATCGTGTTGGGTTTATGTGTTGCATTTCCTCCTTCATCAGGGGGACCATGCTAAGAAGGTTTGCCTCCTTTGATGCTACACCCATTCCCTTCCTTTTCTTTCTACCTCGTGTGTTCTTTTGTCCTCCATTTTCTCAAGGCCAAAATCCAGCAGCAGAAGCAAAGAGAACAACTCTGAACATGCAAGTAGGTACAGAGCATGCCTGTCCTAAAATGACCATTGGAATGCTGACCCAGGGGTGGCATTGTGAAAGTTTGGTTGAAAACCATCCTGGTTTAAATTTCTTCAAATTCATTTCAATTCCTTGATGGGCTCAGTGGACTTTCCCAGAGTCCAGTCACTGGGAGTGTGCTCTGGTGGTGCAGTGAAAATTACTCCAGTGTGAAGTGATGAGTGGCAGGAGCTGGAGTGGTACCTTGGGGCCCTGGAAATGCACCACAGGAAAAGAAAACATTGCTCTCCATCCTGCACATGCCTTTCATCTCCCTGCACCCTTTCTAAAGTAACAATTAGTAGAGAAAAAGAAGACATTTAGCATGAAAGGAGAAATGTTCCCACTCCTTCCTCCTGCCCTTGAAGGAGAAAACCTTCCCTTGGGGCAGTTTCTGTGCTGAACCCTTTGAGATCTGAAGGAGATTCATGGACATTGCCTGGTTTTGCACTGGGAGAAACAGGGAAACCTCCTCTGACAGAAAGTCCTTGTGAATGTTCCAATTTAGGGGAAGGAGACTTCCAAATGGATGCAGCCTATGCAGGATCAGAGTTTGTCATCCTCTGACAGCACAAGCCTAAAGCCACCTATGGCAGGTTCACGATGGCAAATCTCTTCCCCGACTCTCTCTGCCCATGTCAGTATTGGCAGGCTGGGCTGGGGGAGAAGTGCCTTCTGCCTTGTCCCCTCCCTGCCTTGCCTGATCCCTGACAAGAAGAGTTGTGCCAGACCAAATGAGGTGTCTGGTGCATGTGTGTCAGTCCCTGCTTTCAAGTTCAAAGCCTCAATGCCAGGGTTGTTGTTCCTTTGCCATCTCTGGGCATGGAATGATAGGAGAGATGAGATTTGAAGAAACAATTTTGCTGATGCAGAAAAAGGGATCAGATCCACTGGTCCCTTGCCTCAGGGTTAGTTCTGCCAAATCCTGGGCACGGCCCCTTTGGAATGATTCCTTAATTGCTGATATGCAGCTGGAATGCTGAATGCATCTGGGGAGAAGAATTGCTGAGTATGTAAGGTGACATTTTTGCTGGATTAATTCTGGACTAGAATGAGCTATCTCATTAAAGCTTACCTGTCTCTCTTTTATTATTGACTTGACTTCTACAGGAAAAAAAAAAAATCAGATTTAAGTAAAGGTCGTCTTTTTTTACTGCTTGGCTGCCACATGATTTTATCATCGGTGGAGGCCTGTACAGAATGATTAGTTCTCTGAGTTTTAGGAGCTCTCTTGGAGAGCATTTCAGAATGACCTGCCCAGTGGTATTTCCATTAGGAAGATTTTCAATTGTTAGGATTAGCCAAGATCAGAAATGTTTTGAGGCAGGTCATGTTTATGTTGGGTTTGGGTGTTTCTGCAGGAACGAATGCAGGAAGTAACCCCCTGTAACAATGAAGTAGAGTAAAAGTGTAACTTTTGGATGACCAATTTGTTTCCTGCAAATACAGGCTCTCTGAATACTGGGGACATGGGGAATGCAAAGCTTTTACTTCTAACACATGGTGCCACTGTTTGTGTCCTAGCATTTCCTTTTTGTGAAAAGAAGGAAAATATTAACAACCAACAAAACTCAATCCAGAAATGAGTGGGAGTTACAGAAATAAAGGCCTTGGAAAGTAGCTTTTGAGAACAGTTACTTCCTAGGTGTAATTGTCAAATTCTAGAGACCATTGCGGCTTGCCAAATGTTTGGAAGGGAAAAGATCCTATAGTAGTGGATGGGCAACAAGCAACATATAAGGAAAGTAGTGGAACCTCTCTCTCCTGGCTTGCTAGCTCCATACTGTTCAGAGGAATTACAGTGATGCTAGTTTCATGAAAAATAAAAAACAAAGCAGTCTTCGGAATAATTCAAAAACCTCTTCAATGCCTCACCCTTCAGATGTATTGATTGTAAAGGTGGGAGTTCAACTAACTCACTTCTTCCCTTGTACCTGATCTACAGCTTCTTCTGTAGACAAAACCTCAAGGAAGAAGTGGATGGAGACCATGCCTAAGGAGGGCCCTGTGCGGCCTCCCCACCCTGGTGCCCTCCCGCCCTGGCTGGCTGCAAGGATGCTGTGCAGACCCCCAGGCTTGGCAGTGCAGGTCTCCGCTCGCAGCCTGCTCAGGGGGCCTTGGCCCAGGAGCCCCGGCAGGGGCAGCTGAGCAGCGCTGCCCCCGGGGTCACTGCCAGGGAGCACAAGGTGAAGGCTGAGCATGGCTCAGCCTCACAAAGAGGTAAGGCGGGAGCTGGGCCGCTCTCTGGCGGGAGGAAGGCTCTTGTGCCAGCCTAGAGAGCCTGGGCACATTGCCAGGGAACAGTTCTGCCCTGCATGTGCCCCCTGCACTGAGCTGTGCTGCTCCCAGTGCCCCGTGGAGCTGTAGGGCTGCTCAGCTGTGGGGCCGGGAGAGGAGCAGGAGGGTGCGTGTGCAGCTGAGCCATTCCTGGAAAGCACAGGCCTCTGGGCTCCCTGCTGTCCCAGGGCAGCCCAGAGGCCAGGCTGTTCCTGTGCTGGCTCTGTGCAAGTGGGTCAGGGTGTCCCCCTGGCCTGCCTCAAGTGGCTGCTGGCAGGAGCATGTTTCCCTGTGCAGCTCTTTAGAAGTTTCCAGGGAATCTCTCCAATGAAATACTGTAGCTTCAGATGCTTTAGGTTTGCACTGCGGCCTCTGTTATATTTTGTGTCTCCATTTTGCAGGACTGACTGGCTACACTCTTGCCAAGAAGTTTACCGTGGCATCTCCCTCTATGCTCCTTCCCTCAAAGCCATTGCCTCCTGTCTAGAAAAGCTCTTTCCTTGAGCTCAGAGAGAAGGTGCTGTTTGTCTGAAGAATGTTTGAAGATTTGGATTTATACGTTAGGCTTTGTAGTTACAGATGTACATATGTTCTGACATGTAGATGTAGGTTTGAATAAATGTGTTGTCATTTTATCTTTTAAATTTTGTAAATAGATTTTCAACAGTATATATTTTATTTTGATTGTTTTTGTTTGTTTTAAATAAAGTAATTTTAAAAATACAAGCCAAGAATGTGAGACCTGCTAGCCTAGAGGTTGTCAGAGTGCAGCTGACTCAACGTGCCACTGTCTCACGGTATTCTTTCCTCACAGCGCCTCTGCTCTTCCTCTTTTGCCATGTTTTCTTCATGTCATTTGTGCTGCTGTTTGTTATTTAGCATTACAATGGGGCCACTATTACCATGTTTGGGGGACAATGGACCCAGAAGATCCTGTGTAGTCTCCAGTTTTCTGCCTCGATCTATTCTGTGCTCACAAAAGGCCTGAGCAAAGCAACAAAGAGAATGTCCCAAATCCCAAAGCTTTGCTCCTTTGCAATGTCACACAGATCTGGCTCAGAGGTGTCTTCAATCACAATTCCATAGGTAAGAAGAGGACGTGTATTTCACTGGGAAAAGAGGCACTGCTTTGGAAAAGGCATCTGTATGTATATTTACCCAGGACAGCAGTCCAACGGCGTTGTTTGCAACTTGTTTGCAGAAGGATGAGCGGACTGTGAGGCCAGTAACAAGTGACAAGGGTTCCTCAAATCTATTTATACTCCAGCCTGGGTGCCACTCAGCTCACGGGTATGGGATCATTTGGTACCATGGACCAGTGCTTGCCAGCATATTGAATTCCTGCCTAGCTGGAACAAGCAATTCTGGGTTCAGCTTGAGCTCTTGGTTGGCTGCATGATCACTGACAATGCTGCCTTTCCAGAAATTATTTTACATTTTCTTTTCATAGTCATATGAAGCTTTTGAACTTCACATTTCAATTTTCTCTGCCTTAGGGAAAAATACTTCTGAGCCCAGTGCAAACTGTAACCTTGTGACAGCAAAGTCCTCGTGGTTGCCAGGTTCTGATGACAATCCATCATTCATAAGAATGCTACCACCACCCTGACTAACAGAGTGTCAGGTTGTATCCTGACTCTGTCAGTGTTCTTGTACTATTGCATTATTTTAATTTTCCTATTAAATTATAATTCTGACTTGCGATCTCCCACTGGTTTGTTTTCAAACTAGTACAGTGGAAAATAGACAGTTAATACCTATAATGTAGAGCCTTCCAAGAGGCTGCTCTGCAGAAGCTCTGATGAGCCAGTGTCCCTTCATGCCAACAGCAAAGCTATTCATTTGGGAAGTTGAATGGAGCCCGAGCAAACTCCAAAAATCCCTTTAGCTCTGCATTCTAGCAAAGCTGTAGTCCAGCACTTCCCTCTTCAGCTCCTTCTCTGCCAAAGCAGACAAGCAGCACAGAGCCAAGGGCTCCTGGGACTTTTGGGAAATGCTGATGCACATTCAAGCCTGGTGGGGGACTGGTGCGTAAGGACTGCACCTGCACAGCTTCTGGTGGATGTCAGCTGGAGGTTTCCACAGACAACAACAGCTGTCAAGGCACTCAGCGTTCTCTTGACTCGCAGAGGCAGAGACACACTTGAGGAGAGTCCATGCCAGGGCTCAGCCTTACCTAAGTGAGCCATGGATTCTTCCAGCGCTTTCACAGCTGCGGCATAAACCCCGGGGTCCTTTGAGTTTAGGTTGTTTGTTATTCCTTCAACAAGACAGATGATCACCGGGTTTAAGCCATCTTTCAGGATGCCTATGATTTCAGCCAGCACGTCCAGCGCCTTCTGCTTCACTTTCTTGTGCGTATCACCAAGTCTCGGGACAAAATAATCAAAAATCTGTGAAGAGAACAAACAACATGAAAGCTGGATTAAAATGTCCTTGTTTGAAGAAGGGATGCAGAAGTGAGCACTCAGCAATGTAAAAGATGAAAGTGATCCTTCCTGTCAGGTCAGCACTTGCTTGCACAATTTTCCTGTGGGCCACTCTCTGGAATGGTTGTGCAACCTCATGCTGGTTGAAAGATTTTCATATATTTTGAAGAGCTTTGGGTGGGGACAGGATAGTTCCTATGGTGTTTCTCTCCACATTTCAGTCATTAAATTCATCCCATTTATTGATGCAAAACAGTATCTTTGCTTTCGAAGTATGCAACCAGATATTTACAATGCCCCTTTTTCTACACAGTTGCCTCAAGTTCTGAGGGCAGTTACGATTTTGCCAAAACTATGGCTGGAGGAGATCCAGGTTTTGTTCCATCTGTCTCAGAACCTGTGTCTGGAGAAGTGCAGGGCTCTGATCAACTCTTCCAGGATCCAGACCAATTGTCTACCCAGCAGGTAGACTTCTGAAATTTAATGTGCTGGACCGCTCTCATTAGAGCAGGTTCAGTCCCTTGACGGCCACATTATCAGGCACCATTTTCTGGACAAAGGGAAAAAGCAGCTGCTGGGAGGAGAAGGAAGAGATCTGTCCCTAGCCATTTCCCTCCTTTTCCAAAGAGAAAAAAGACCCCCCCAAGAAGGGTGAGCACCGTCTTTACCAAGAGGACTAGGGATGCTGATGGAAATGAGTAACCAGAGTTGTGCCTGTGCAAGACAAGTCGGAGTTTACAGAAGTATCCTTTTAAAAAAAATTGGTTTAAACCAGCCCAGCCTGATACTTCTCTTCCCCATCCAAACCCATTTTTTTGTCTAGAGAATAATTGCCACGCTTTCAGTGGCTGGATTCCCTTCACTTAACCCAAGTGGGAGTAGGAGACAGCAGAAGTTACACCAGCAGAAAACTCTGTCCTCATCTGATGAACAGCATCAATAGGCACCTGCCAGACAAATACATCTGGACTGAAAGAACTTGTCCTGAAGCGTGGACCTGAATTAAATATTTCAGGGTAAGAGGCACCAGCCTGTCCCACACAGCCAGGATGTAGTGCCAAGACACACTGAATTAACTTTCCTGCTACAGGCTTGGGAAAGGAGCTAAAGGAAAGGAACAATGAAGACACCCTACATACTTGGACAGTGTTAGTGGAGACGAGCTGGGGGCTGCTTTTGCACAGGTCTAGGAGGAGTGCCACTCCTTCCATCCGTGTCTTAAACTCCTTGGCTTCCAGGAGATTGTACAGCTTCTGGAGCGGCTCCGTTTCTTCCACAGCCAGAGGTAACGTGACCTGGGCTTTTGGGCGGCGTAGGCGGCGTCCATCAGAGGTAGACTTCACCCTGGAAAATAAAACCAAATGAGGACCTGTTGGTGATCATACCTTCAGTTAATTGTGAGCAGAACATCTTGGGGAGGTTTCCTAATGATGTGATTTCAAGCTAGAAAATCCTGATCTGAAAAACAACGTGAGACCTCATGACAATCATTACAGGAGACAATCTGCAAGCAACTTTCTCACCAGTGCTTACTCAGGAAAACCAAGGATGAGATGCATCTCACTTATCTCCAGACAGCATCCCAGGTACACATGTCGCACTGCTTTGTGAGGAAAGAGAGACGCTACTTCCAAGTTTAAATGCCTCATCATGAGGGAGGTGTGTGTCTTATAATAAGGAAACTCATCCCTCTGGAGAAGTGTCTCTACAGCAGGCATGACAATCTGGAAAAGTAGCTCAGATGCATCTGAACAGATGGATAGGGGCATATCTGAAGGATCCAGAAAATCCGTAACAGGGATAAAAACAGAAGCCAGACATCCCAGCACTACGCTCACATGATTGCTTCCCTAGAGACTAGATCCACAGCTTAACAAACCCACTGGGAACAACTCTCTTGGATCAGCCTGTCTCTTCCATGGGCATGGGAAGATCCTGACTATGCTACTGAGGCATGTGGTCACTCTCCTGCCAGCGCTGAGCATGACAGAGCTAAATAAATCCCCTCTGTTATCAGAGGACAACAGGTACAAGTAGCTCTCCCACTGGCAGGAAGAGACAGCAAGGACCAAATTCCTGTCTCAAATGCTGATTGCAGCACAGGGGGAAATAAACCAAACATGCTGTCCATCAAGCAAACAGTATGAAGGACAGGAATGTCAAGACAAAATGTCCACATTGAGACACCTGTTGACCAAAGTTGCTCAGGAACTGGCTTGCTACTTACTACTCATCTTGGTACTGTCTGAGGGTAAGAAAACCATGACTCAGGGAGGCCAAACCACGTGCATGGGAAGTGCTATTTTGGGGAACGGCATCTTGCTTCTAGACTGGGACTTCTCATCAAAACACCCATCTGAAAAAGACTGCTCTCAGAGGAAAAAGCCCTGCTTGAATTTACTTGTCCCAAGTGAGGCAGAGGAGACATGGCCCTCTCACAGCCTCCACAGCACTGTCCTTGCCACTGCACTGGATCTTCTGAGCTGCAACCAATGGGTGTCTTTTTGTTGCCCATTTTTTGTGGAAACCCTTCCAGAGAAGTTGTGTTCAGCGTAATGCAGAAGGAGACATTTTTTATGATAGAGCATTTGTAGGGAAAGGAAACAATCTCTGGCACAGGTCATCTCCACCAGAAAGATTTTCCTGAGGAAGAGACATGTAAAGCTTGCCACGTGCTTTGTCACATCTAACTAAAGTGCTCAGTACCGTTTACTAGAAGGCAATGTGGCCTGGGGCTTCTTCGAGCCATCGCTCCTCTTCTTCACAGGCTTCTCGACAGATGGGTGTTCACCCTTCTGCGTTTCCATCCCCTACAAAGGCATAAAGAAACCCCATGGATCTTTAGAATGTAAAATAGGAAATTACCTGTTTAAAACACAACTTATAACCAGGATCGTTGCTACCAAGGCTTGGGCAAACATTTCCTGACTTACAGAAGGAAACAGGCCAGAGATTCAGTGATGCCAACTCTTTCCTTTCAATAAGCCAAGGCAGGTTATGGCTGCTACCATACTGAGCAGCAGTCTAAAATCATAAATTCGTTAGTCTTGAGCATAAATGGGAATAATGCAAACTGGTACGGAATGAGAAATCCTACGCCGTTTGCAATTTTAGGAGGCAGCACCTCACACCCAGCCACGAGCCTGGCCACAAAGGCTGGCACTTTTCCATGGGAAACAAAACTCAGCCCCACCATTTGTAGATATCAGTTAAGAAGCGGCATCTGGTACTCCAAGTAGAGCCAGAGTCTTAGTTGCTGGCAGCTTTGGTCTGGGAGAAATCCTGCACTGTTTGCAATTTTAAGAAGCAGCAACCCACTCCTGGCCGCAAGCCAAGGGACCAGCCACAGGTGCCTGGCCAGGAATGCTGGCCCTTTTCTATGGGAAAAAAAATGTACCCCACAGTTTCTTGATGTCAGTTTGGAGGTGGCATCTGGCACTCCAAGGGCAGCCAGAGTCCTAGCTGCTGGAAGCTTTGGTCTGGGAGAAATCCTATGATACTTGCCATTACGGAGGTGGCACACTACTGTCAGCCATGTGTGACTGGATGCAAACGGTGGCCATTCTCCGTAGGAAAAAACATCATTCCCCAAGTGTCTTGGGGTCAAGGGAGAGGTGGTGTCAGAGGCTCAAAAGGCATCCACCATCCTTGTTCCTGGAAACTTAGGTCTAAGAGAAATCCTGCACCATCCACAATTTTGGAGGTGCCCACCTACTGTCAGGCACGTGACTAAACCTAACCCTAACCCTAACCCTAACCCTGACCCAACCCTAACTCTAACCCAAGTGCAAACCCAAACCGAACCCTAACCTTAACCCTAATGGCAGCCAATAAATCCTAACCCTAAGCCTAATGCTAACCCTAAACCCTAACCCTAGATCTTTGGTCTGGGAGAAATCCTGAGACGTTCGAAATTTAGGAGGTGGCACCCGCTGTTGGCCACATGCGACCATACATGAACCATGGGAATTTTCCATCGGAAGAAACGTCGTTCCCCCACTATTTTGGAATCAGTTGATAGGTGGCATCTGGGGCTCCAAGCAAAGGCACAGTCCTAGCTGGTGGAGCCTTTTATCTGGGAGAAATCCTGCGACGTTCGCAATTTTTGAGACAGCAACTCACTGCCATCCACAGGAGTATAACCCTAACCCTAAAACTAACGCTAACCCCCGAAACCTAACCCTAACCTTAACCCATTACATTAACCCAAACCCTAAACCTAACCTTAACATTTTCGTAACCCTTACCTTAACGCTAACCCTAACCCAAACCTAACCTTAATGGCGGCCAATTAACCCTAAGCCTAACTCTAGCCCTAACCTTAAACCATAACCCTAACCCTAACTCTTTGCTCTGGGAGAAATCCTGCAACGTTTGCCATTTTTGTGGTGGCAACCCACTGTGAGCAACATTAGACTAACCTGAACCCAAACAATAACCCTAATGGCTCCCAACAAACCACATCCCTAACCCTAACCTAACTCTGGTATGGGAGAATTTGTGTGTTGTTTGCCATTTTGGAGGCGGCACCCCACCGCCCTCCACATGCGACTGGATGCAAACGGTGGCCATTTTTCATGGGAAAAAAACCTCATTCTCCCAGTCTCTTGGGGTCAAGTGAGAGGTGGCATCTGAGGCTCCAAAGGCAGCCAGAATCCTAGTTTCTGGCAGCAGTGGTATGGGAGAAATCCTGTGCTGTTCGCCATTTTGGAGGCGGCACCCCACTGTCGGCCACATGTGACTGGACATGAATGGTGGCCATTTTCCATGGGAAAAATAACTCATCCCCCCCAGTATCTTGGGTGAGGTCAGAGGTGGTGTCTGGGGCTCCAAAGGCAGCCACCATCCTAGCTGCTGGCAGCTTTGGTCTGGGAGAAGTCCTGCAACGTTCTCGATTTTAGGCGGTGGCATTCCACTCTCAGCGACATGCACCTGGACATGAATGGTGGCCATTTTCCATGGGAAAAAAAACCTCAGCCTCTCAGTGTCTTGAAAGCAGGTCAGAGGTGGTGTCTTGGGTACAAGGGGAGACAGAGTCCTTGTTGATGGCAGCTTTGTTCTTGGAGAAATCCTGCGACCTTCACAATTTTAGCCAGCAGCACACCACTGTCAGCCACATGCGACTGGATGTGAATGGTGGCCCTTTTCCATGGGAAAAAAACCTAATTCCCTCAGTATCTCAGGGTCAGAGGGGGTGTCTGGGTCTCTAAGGGCAGCCAGAGTCCTAGTTGCTGGCAGCTTTGGTCTGGGAGAAATCCCGCGATGTTCGTGATTTTAGGAGGCAGCACCCCTTCTCGGCCACAGGCTGCTCCTCATGTCATGCTTTTCAATTTTATTGTTTTCACTTTGGTCCAGAATTTTCTCTTTTTTTTTTAAGCATTTCATTTCATCAATTTCTTCTCCTGTCTTTTCGTTTGACTTCATTCCCTGATTTCGGGATTTATGTTATTAAAATTTTGGCAAGTTTCGGTCCTTTTCACTGCACCTCATTTCATCCCAATCAATTTGGTTGTAGTCACCCCATTTCCAATTTTCTTTTTTGAAAATTGCATTTTGTTTTTATCATATCTCCTTTCCATGGTGTTTGTTACACTTTCTTCACTGATTTCAAGATTTCCTTTCATGAAAGGAAATTCTTCATTTCATTTCATGAATTGACATCTCGCCATTTCAATGAGTATTAATTCAGAAAGGTTCAGGCCATTTCCTGCACTTCAGGTCATCCCATTCCATTCCATTATATGGCTTTCACTTCACTTTGGAATTTTTGGGGTTTTTTCTTAGGATTTCATTTAATCAATTTCATCTTCTCTTTATTTGTTTCATTTCCTGATTTCGGGATTTCAATGAGTATGACTTTGGCAAGGCTCTATCCTTTTCACTGCACCTCATTTCATCCCAATCCATTTCATTGTAGTCACTCCATTTCCAAATTTTCTTTTTTTTTTTTACCTGAATTTGATGTCATCATATCTCCTTTCCAGTGTGTTTGTTTCCCTTTTTCCCCTGATTTCAAGATTTTATTTCCTTTCATTTCATGGCCGAAACTTGCGAAATTATACTTATTGAAATCCTGAATTCAGGGAATGAAGTCAAACAAAGAGACAGGAGAAGAAATTGATGAAAGGAAATGCTAAAAAAAAAAAAAAAAAGAAAATTCTGAAACGAAATGAAAACAGTAACATGGCATGGGATGACATGAAGTGCAGGGAAATGGACTGAACCTTGTGTCCTGGGTTGCAGTGTATTCTATTACCATCCCCATCAGCCGTTGAAACCAGGTGGGGCAGTGTTTCCTTGCCTCCTCCCCCCAGACTATCTTGCTGTTAATGGCCCATCATTGTCCTGCCGCATGACTCAGAGATAACTCCCTCCGGACTATCTTCTGTTAATGAGCCTAATCAACACTTGCCTCATGACTCATTACCCCATTGTGAGATGCTCCACCCAGAGGGAGGAACCAAGCATCCCATCGTGGATATAAGCTGAGGCTGAACACCAGAGACAAGGTCTTTCCACTGGATTTCCAGAAGACAGGAGCTACACAGCCACCACTGGACCTTCTGAGGAAGAGCAGACCCTTTTTCTACAGGATCACCTCTTCAGAGGACTGCAGCCACCATTCTACCAGACTGCTACCACCACCCTGACTAACAGGGAGTCAGGTTGTATCTTGACTCTGTCAGTTTGAACCAGTGTTTTCTTTTAGTTTTTTTTTCTTTCCTTTTCTTTAACTTCCCCATTAAATTGTTATTCTGACTTGGTGCCTCCCACTGGTTTGTTTTCAAACTAGTACACCTTGCCAAATTAATCCTCATTGAAATCACAAGATTTCATTTTCTTTCATGAAAGGAAATAAAATCTCGAAGTCAGAAAACAAACTGAAATAAACTGACTGGGGTGGACTTCTCAATGAAATGAAATTCAGTTTAAAGAACTAAAAGAAAATTCTGAAATGAAGTGATTGTAATCAAATGTAGTGAGGTGACATGAAGTGTCCCTTGGCATGCCTTTTATAGTTGCAGTGTCCCTGGAGGTCCAGGCTTTATGGTATGCAATCACTTACAAGTACTTAACACAGGACTGACATAAGTATTAGTAGCTAAAGGCACACAACCCAGATTAGTATGAAAATAGGTACTTTGGTGTCATCTCCGGCCCAGCTGATTCCATAGAAAGCAGAGCAGCTTAAGCAGGAAAGAGTAAGAATTTCCTCTCTAGATATCCTTATGCTCTGGTGGGACATCAGGGGACATCAGGGACAGAAGCAGAGTTCACATCCTATTAGGAAGAGGAGGGCTCCAGAAGCAGCGATCTGGATAGGAGAAGGATCCACAGCTTGGTGTGACTTGTGAGCAAGAGCTGCCTTGGGCACTTAATTCCAAAAGAGGTTGAGACTTACGCAACCCCAACAGAATTGAGACTCATTTTATTTCGTAATCTTAAAACATGGCCCTCAGTGCTGCATTTCCAGCTGTCCAGATTGCGTGACACTTTGGTTAACAAGATGTGTATTGTAGATCCAGTGCTTTAGGCTCCCATGTCTCCCATGCAATGTTACTGAATCCCCAGCTCCCTGCTGTAGATATGGCCATGAAAAAGTGAGCTCAAGAGTTAGCTCACAGGTGGTCACTTTTTCAAACAGCATCAATTTCAAGAAATTTTATCTAAATGTAACAGGAAAACCTAAATTACTATAATTTTTTAAAAGAAAAATTACCCTGTCCTCTCTTTTACCTCCCCTTTTCATTCCTGGATTGCTCTCTAAGAATTACAGTAACATGCAAATAAATCACTTCAGTTACAGATCTGTCATTCAATCCTAAATTCTTTAAGAAGCCTAAGTATTCCACTTAGTATAAGGTAATGTAGCAAATGGAATATAATGGCCATTAGAAACAGGATAACAGTGTGGGTGGAGGGTCACCTGCTTACAGTTATCTTGGTCAGATTACATCAGAGTCAGCTGTACAGGAGATCTGCTGGCTCTTTCCACCTGAAAGAAAGACCAGAAGAAACAGCTCAAGCATCAAGCAGCTGGCAAACACAAATGTTCATGTTTCTTAGACTGAGATGAGTTGGTCTGATCATCTCCTATAGATTAAAATACAGCAAAGCCCATAAAAGCTCCCTCCTGTGCTCTGGCTGCACCCCTCAGTCTGGTTTTCCCTGGCCTGACCCTCTCCCATAGAATCACAGAATGGTTTGGGTTGCAAGGGACTGTAAAGATCATCCAGTTCCAACTCTGCTGTCATGGGCAGGGACACCTTCCACTAGACCGGGCTGCTCAGAGCCCCATCCAACCTGACCATGAACACTTCCAGGGAAGGGGCATCCACAGCTTCTTTTGGGAAACCTGTTCCAGTGCCTCACCACCCTCACAGTGAAGGATTTCTTCCCAACATCTAATCCAAATCTAATCTAAATTCTGTGAGTTTAAAGCCATTCACCATTCACCCTTGTCCTATCACTACATGCCTTTGTAAAAAGTCCTTCTCCTGCTCTCTTGTAGGCACCCTTTAAATACTGGAAGGTGCTATAAGGTCTCCCTGGAGCCTTCTCTTCTCCAGGCTGAACATCTCCAACTCTCTCAGCCTGTCTTCACAGGAGAGATACCCCAGCCCTCTAAGAATCTTTGTAGCCCTCCTCTGAACCTGCTCCAACACTTCACTTACTTCTTTTATTGGCACCCTAGAGTTCGGTATCCAGCAGCCGATCCTGGAAAGCCAGGGAGGATTTCCATTCTGCTGGGGAATTTACCTTCCAGTGCTTCTTCACTGATGATTCCACCTTTTAAACTGTTTTTTTCCCGTTCCGTATCCACATAATCACCACTTCCCTCCACTCCTTACCCCTGCGGTACCCCAGCTCTCCGGCTCTGCCCTTTGTTTACCCTCGCCTTGCGTGAGTAAGCAGCTCAGCTACACGGCTTGTTCCCAGTCTCCCTGGGGCGGTGCTTGCCCCGCCGGCACCGCGCCCCAGCCATTCCCGGTGACTGGAGGAGGCTCTCCCGCTCCAGCCGGCCGGTGTGTATGCGGGAACAAGGCGGGGAACAAGGCGGGGAAGAAGGCGGCTCTGCCCGGCCGGGTTTCCGTGCGGGGCCGCTCCGCCCCGGAGCGCCGGGACACGGGGCTGGGCTGCGGGCGGGAGCCGCGGGAGAGAGCGACAGCCTTACACGGGTCCGTCACAGCCCACGGCACTTCAAGGGTCAGTCTTCACCCTCCCTTCCCACCCTCGCCCTCCCCTCTTTCCACTCTCCCTTTAAGCAGCCAAGAAATAAGGTTCTCCTCCCCTAGAAAAATGTTTTGGCGGCAGGGTTGCACTTAAAAGCATTATGTAAGTTAGCATTCATTCACTTCCCCCCCCCCCCCCCGAGGCGGACAAGGATTATTACGCTCCTTTTATGGGGGAAAAAAATAGACCTGCGGGGTACAAAGTCCCTAAGAGGCACAAAGGCGTCGGAGGTGGGACTTGGTAAGACAGGGCCACATCTGCACCTGGCCTTTGAAGAGTCCAGTTTGTGGGATGTCAGCAGCTCCAGCCTGGACTTCAGTACTTGAGAACTCGAGCACGAAGTGTTTTGCTTTTGCAGATACCCAGCAGTGCCCGAGTCTGGCTGGGCTGACTGGCCAGCATCCACTCTGGGCTACATGGCATAGGTGTTGTCAGGTAGGCAGGCTTCTAGCTCAGACCTAGCTAAAAACACTGCAGTGTCATAAAATGGAGCAGTGAACTGTTGCTGTGTTTAATTCCGTGACTTATGGCTGGGAGCGTTCACGCAGGTCATGGGAGAGTTCAGTCCATCAGATCTCTGCCCGAGGGTGAATGAGACGTCTCTTCCTCTTAATTGACAACAGGCTAATTTTGGCCTCCTCCAGCTTCCTTGTGAAGCTGTGTCATTATGCAAGAACTTTCAGAAGCTAAGTGAGGTGGTGAAAGAAAGGAACCAGAGGGTAGGGCAAGAAGGGCCTCCATAATGCTCTCTTAAGGATGGTTTCTGGGTTGAACACATAAATAGAATATGGAAGCAGCCCAGAGCAGATCTCCTTCCTTCCCTCCCTTGGCCCCACACAAAGCATCTCCCAATCCCTCATTAGGCTGAGACATGTCTTTGATTTAGAGAATCTTGAACATTATCCACTCAGTTGGAAGAGCTATAAGGGAAGAGGAGGTTCTCAGAATGCCTCCTGTCCAAAATAACCAGTGTTCCACTGTCAGTGGGTATGATTGTGAAAAAAGGGTTTGGTGTTGCATTGTGAAGAAAACAGAGCTGCCCGTAGCTGTTTTACTTGACAGATTAATGTGCTAAATGAAGACATAGCTGGCTTTCTCTCTGGAAGGAGCTGGGTAGGGAGAAAATTTGAAATATAACCTGCATGCAGGTTTCTGTTTTGGCGCTCCCTTGGTGTCTCACTGCAGGTCTTCATGGATTCAGTAATCAGGTGCATGTTTTTCTAGATGCACTGCATGGAGTGTGTAATTCAGTCTCCTGCTTCCAGTCTAAATGCCTTTCATGCAGCTCAGCCTGTGTGACAGCTGTTGTTCCTGGTTTGGGTTGGGACTATCTTGTGTAAGGATACTCAGTAGATAAGCAATTGATCTGGGATATATGTGCAGGTGAGCCCTAGGATGCTACTGCCATGCTGGAAGTCAATGGAACAGCTCCCTCACCAAGAGCCTCCCACAAGAATGGTTTCAGGAAGGCTACCAGCTACTTTTCTACCTTCTTGACTTGGTAAGTCTTCATTGCATCGCAGGTTCAACAGTACAAAGTTTTGTCAGCCATACTAGTGAGCGAAATTTTCACATTTTTCTCCTCCACCACCAAGAGCAAACTCAAATTCATTCAGATCTAAAGCCTATTTCAAATAAACACAAACATCTTGATTCCTGCAAAGTCTGGAGCAGGTTTCTGATTTCACTCAAAAGCTGGGCAGATTTTATCTCTCTTTGTATTATATATTTATGGTCCTTTTGTCACTGGGCATTTGCAGCTTGTTATCTTTTGATTGCTTTTTTAAAATGCATGTGCAAAAAAAAATACTTGCAAAAGGAAACATCTCTGTTATAATTTGTTCCATTTGGCTCCACATATTCAGGAATCTGTTTCCATACTTTTTTAATAATTCGTTAATAAAAAATGTGCCCAGATTTGGTCCCAGATGTGCAGGAGTGGTAACTATGCCACTCCCCCTCAGGCTGGCCACTGTTACTCATCTTTCCTGACTTCAGGCTACCAAACCATTACCACTGTTTTATGCCTGACAACTGTTTCACAGGCATGACAGCACTGATGAGCTTTATAAAAAGGTGAGAGCTTTAAAAAGAGCTGTACGGAGCTCTGCTTGTGACCCTAGGAGTTGCAGTCTGCATGCTGCTTCTCCACTCAGGAATTCGCTGCTTCCTGAAGAATCTCTGTCTCATCTGTGAAAGCTGGCTTCCTGTAACTTAAAAACTTTACTGTCATTCTTAAGATTCCTTTCCTGTTATCACTTTGATCTTTTCCAGGTGAGAGCTTAAATCCTGACTGCTTCTAAATTATCCTACAAGCACAAAAAAAAAAAAGACATTGTGTCCCTGGGCTAAATTCACTTTGTGAAAAACACAGTCCAAAACTACAGCAAAGAGGGAAGGGAAACTAATAAGAAGGAGACTTTTTTTCCCCGGGGTGGCTTCTAGTATAGACCAGGCAGTTCTCACATGACAGGTTTCAAAGCATAAGGAAAACATGGGCTCAGGATGTGAGGTAAGAATACCTAAGTGGTGACTGTGACTGCCCACAGGTGGTTTGTGCAGCTTTGAACGAGTGCCTCTGCTGGAAAACAACAGTAGCAAAAACTTGCAAAAAAAACCAACCCAAAAAACAAAAATCAAACCCAAAAGCCGCCAAACCTCCAAATCTTCACTGTCCTCACTGAAACCCTATTTCCTTAGGATCTGAAAGACAGGTTGTTGGTCCTCTTCTGAGGCCCAGCTGAGGCTCCTTCTGCCTTCATGATGCCCTGTGAGACACAGAGCAGAGCTGGGCTGAGCGGGGCTGGCTCATGGACCAGTGCCCAGTGCTGGGGGTCTTACTGGCACAACCAGCCCAGCTGGCTGCTGGGCAGGGAAAGGAGCAGGCTGGCTCTGCTCAGCAGGGACACACTCAAAACAGTGCTAGAGGCTAAAAACAGCTGAGCTGGGGCCAGGAGCTGGGGTCTGGGGCTGAGGCACGCTCTCTCTGCCTATCCAGTTTACTCCTGTTCTCCACAGAATAGCCCAGAGCATGTTTTAGTCTCTATTTTCTGTTTTATTTTGTCTTTATTTTCCTTTCCTTCTGGGGACTGCTCTCCTGTTACCTTTACACTATAATTAGAGGAATCACATCTGTCTTTGTGTGTTTGCATCTCATCATATAATCTGATGGGATATCAAAACAAACAAATAAATACAAACAGGAAGAGGATCATTACACCAAAACCAGTGTTGGTTTTTATGGTCCTGCTGCTCTGTCAGGTCATTAAATGCCTTATTGCCTTATGCTTTCTCCATCAATGATGGGAACTGTCACGGTGCCCACTTGCCTTATAAGATGCTTCCTGATTTTAAGAGGAAATATACCTATATTTGAGTTGAGCATCCTGGCAACTTAAGGGAGAGGCTGAGGGGGCAGGGCACATTCGTTAATCATCTGATAAATTAAATAGTTTCTTTTTTAGATCTTAACTGGCCAGAGGGGCCCCATGACAAAAATTGTATTTACACTGCACAACTTTTTATGAGCACAAATGCATATATTATGATGGCTTAAAGCCCAGGCAAAAGCTTGGAGCTTTATTTTTGTTTCAGTAAGTAGATTTGATCTAATCAGATAACAGCAGCAATACACATTTTCACAATAGCAGTTGGCCTTTATCTGACCAGTCTAAGAACAAAAGCTTACTGTTTTGCAATATATCTTTCAAGATGTTTCTTATGGCCTAAATAAATATTACAAACTCCTTGTCAGTAGGCTTTCTGTTAGATTAAAAGAAAAAGGATGCTCTTTGAAGGTCTTTGGGGTTTTTTTCTGAGAAATTTTACCAAGCACCAAATACAAATAGTCCTTCGCAGTCAGTGAGTATCACCAGCCTCTGGGAAAGCTACTCATGATTTTTGCCACGAGTGAGAATAACATGAATGATATTAGGGCATCAGGCAGTGATATTTTGTACTGCACTTTCTCCAAGAAGTAGGAATGATCCTCATTTTCCTACAGAGTTGTGACCTGGGAATATAAAGAGAAGACTGCACAAGGGAGACACATTTGGATGGCTGGAAGGTGCCCAAGATCTGAAGACGGAGGTCGAGACACATTTGTCTATTCAGGTGAATTTCAGTGGGGTTTAAGCAGCAATTGCACAGCAACTGCAGGTGTTGGGGAGGTCCATATGAAGAATGTGGCCCCAAGTAGGGGAGTCTGCATGGAGCACTTCTCTCCGAGTCTAATGCAGGACAAAGTAGCCATGGACATTTTCCTTCAAACTTTAGCCAAGGAAAGGAGGGGTCTCTGATACTGTGACCCAGTTAGACCATTAAAGGAAGTGGAATATCTGAGAACTTTGCCTTCCTCAGTCTGAGAACCTTCAGCCTGGTTCTCACTCAAGGAAAGGGTTTTAACCACAAGGCACGTAAGTGTGTTAGGTAACAGGACATCTCTCCTGCACAAACGTGGCTGTGCACATGAGAGCTGTGAGGATTTTCAGCAAGGGCAAGTGTAGGGTCCTGCACATGGGGAGGAATAACCCCAAGTACCAGCACAGGCTGGGGCTGACCTACTAAAGAGCAGTTCTGCTTATAAGGACCTGGGAGTCTTGGTGGGTGACAAGCTGACCGTGAGCCAGCAGTGCCCTCACAGACAGGAGGGCCAATGGTATCCTGAGGCACATCAGCCCTATCTTCCAGCAAGTCTATGTGTGTTTTGTTGTACCTTAACAGCTCAGCTTTGTCCTGTGAGCATGGCTGGGTGGTATCAGGCTGTTGTATCTACCATAACTCCTTTCCCAGGGCTGTTCCATGCACTTTATGGCCATATACAATATGACCTTATACAATATGGCCATGGCCAAAGATCAGCTACAGGGGTAAAAGAAGATCAGTTATTTTAACTTAAATGCTATCAGGACATGAACATTTTCCTAACATTTGTTATCAAAAGTAAAATTTGTTATCAAAAGTATCTGTGTTTGAAAGAGGAAGGAGGAGAGAAGAAAGAAAGGATTTCTTTGACTTTGCTAGAGTTCTTGTTCTAGAACTTGTGGCCTGAATCAAGAAAAATTTTAAAACCTGAGAGTCCTCCTAGTTGAGATTATCTATACTGAGTCAGGCTTAACCTTAAACTAAGCAAAAATGTCCTTACTTACCCAAAAGTTCTGTACTGAGTTTGTGTAGGTTTTGATAGGAGTGGGGGCTACAGGGGTGGCTTCTGAGAAACTGCCAGAAGGTTCTCCTATGTCCAACAGAGGCAATGCCTGCCAGCTCCAGAACAGATGTGCCCCTGGCTAAGGCCAAGACAATTAGGAATAACAGTAACACCTCTGTGATAACATATTTAAGAAGGAGGAAAAAGGCATTGTGCAGATGTAATTGCAACCAGAGAAGAGCAGAATGAGAATGTGTGGGAGGAACAGACACCAAGGTCAGTGCAGAAGGAGGGGGAGAGGGTGCTCCAGGCATCAGAGCTGAGATTCCCCTGCAGCAGATCATGGTGAGGCAGCTGTGCCCCGCAGCCCACGGAGGTCCACTATGGAGCAGAGATCCACCTGCAGCCCCTGGGGGAGCCCACACTGGAGCAGATCCGTGTCCAAAGGAGGCTGTGACCCTGTGAGAAGCCTGCTCTGGAACAGGACCTAAGGAGAGAGGAGCCAATGCTAGAGCAGGTTTACTGGCAGGGCTTGTGACCCCGCAGTGGGCCTGTGCTGGAGCAGCCTGTTCCTGAAGGATTGTACCCTGTGGAACCAGCTCATGCTGGGGCAGTTTGTGAAGAACTGCAGCCTGTGGAAAGGACTCACATTGAAGAAGTTTGTGGAGAACTGTCTCCCATGAGAGACATCCCCTGCTGGAGCAGGGGAAGCATGTGAGGAGTCCTCCTGAGGAGGAAGGAGTGGCAGAAACAACGTGTGGTGAACTGACCACAACCCTCATTCCCTGTCCTCCTGTGTCACTGGGCAGAGGAGGAGGTACAGAATTTGGGGTAAAGTTAAACCCAGGATGGAGGGAGGAGTGGGGTAAAGTGTTTTACAATTTTGTATTTATTTCTCATTACCCCACTCTGATTTGATTGGTAATAAATTAAACTAATTTCCCTAAGCTGAGTCTGTTTTGCCTATGACAGTAATCAGTGAGTAATCTCTCCCAGCCTTTATCTTGACCCATGAGCCTTTCATTACATTTTATGTCCTGTCCAGCTGAGGAGGGGATTGATAGAGCAGCTGTGGTGGGCACCTGGCATCCAGGGCCAGCCCACCACAGGTTCCAGACTCCTCCTGATCTTTGTTTCCCTTCCCAGTGGCTCTTTCATGCCCGTGTGCTTTGTACCCGCAGCTGATTTCTTTATTGATATTTTTATGAGTGCTGCATTTTGCCAGTTCCTGGCAGGAAGATCTGGGTTAACTAATTAGGAAGAGTAATTCAGGTTAGATGAATACAAAACAGTCTCTTTTCAGTTAGCTGGACTCTGGACATACATGTAAAGAAGTTGGCTTAAATATATTTCCGAAACAGTCACAACAAAAGTTGTAAACTGATGATGAAAGCAGTGTGCACATCAAATTCTAAGTTAAATCTGTGATTTTATACACAAACTCATCTCACTTTAGAGAACAATAATAAGGGACAATTAAGACAGTGTTTGTCTCTTCAGTGCCTAATATTTTGGGGTATAGAGGGAGAAAAGACTTTCAGCTATATACTGGTTTTACAGGCAAGAAATACACCCTGAAGCTGCTGAATCCTCTCTTTCTTTTTCCTTTTCTCTGGGGACCTTTTGTGCTACCTGTGACAAGCAGTGGTGTTTCACAGAAAGACATCAGGGTAACAGCAACACTCGTGCAGGCATCAAGACAGCTCTCACATCTTGCTGTCCAAACAACAAGACCCTAAGCTATGGAGCTAAAGAGAAGAAAACCTTTCCAATTTGGCAGGAAGATTGACGTTTATCCCTTAATCCTTAATCCTAAAGCAGGTTTGCAGCAATTAGAGACGAGATTCTCACACAGCAAAAAATACTCCTACCTTTATTTTATATAAATATGTATATACACCCTACCCATCTGTGTTTCAGTGACCTGCAGAAAATGACACGGATGTTTTCATGAAAATTAGCATTAGTGAAAAATTTACTTTTTTTTATCATTTTTGGTGCAGATATGAAAATCTTACCAGCTTTACATCTGTCTTCATCTTTTTATCCACTCCTAAATGACTGGTATTCTTGGTCACAGGATTTTTTCTTTGTGGAATTGTTCCGAGCAGTCTCCTCATGTTGTGGGCACACAATTCCTCTGCCTGACTGAGTCACCATCAAGGAGGAATCTCCTTAGAAGGATATCATGGTCACTGCAATAGGTTATTAAAGGTATTTTTAAACTCTAAATCTTTGTGATGATAATATCAGACTGGTCTTCTCTAAAGGCTACCCAGAACCCCAAAACCCATGGCTGACAACTGAGGACCACTTAGACCTGCTGCTCATTTTCCTAAGCACACACAATTCCTATCTGTTCCCTCCCACTGACATTTGCTGGCTCATTTTTGACTTAGTTTTATGTGATGGAAGCACTGGAGGCAGCTGAGGAGAATAAGCATGCTGCTGAATGCTGCACAAAACCACTTCTGAGAATGAAATTTTCCTTTCAGGTCGCTCTCTTATAAAGCAACCCTTGAGCCCAAGCAAGGACAGAAGCAGAGGATGTAACCTACTCTTCATTTGTGTGACATCCAGTGCATTTTTGTTGGGGGTGTGGAAAGGGGAGTGGCAAGTGCTTTCTAAGTCTCCATGGGACAGTTGCTACTCTGGCACGATTAACAAAAAGAGACAGTCTGAGCCCTCCTTTTCAGCTTTACTGCAGGCCCTGCTTACTGACAGACCCTCTGGGTGTCCTAAGGCAAACACAGCTGTGCTGAGAGAGACAGGCACTGCTACAACATCCACTTTCAGGTATTGCCAATTCCCATCCTCTTTTGCTGTGCTAGTGAAGGTTTCTAGGTGGTTTGAAACCAGATTAGCAAAATCAGTTAAAAAACGGAGTACAATAGTGAAGGTCAGTTCCAGATGACTCAAAACCCTCCCACTTTTCCCCTTGCCTTTACTGCTTACCCCTTCTGACATCAGTGCAGTGGAAGGAAACAAAATCTCACACGCTGGGCTCTGGTTCTCTAAACTTCAGTGCCCCGGTTTTCAATAATGAATATTTTCAGTAGTTGACAGGATAAGAGGATACAGACTCAAGCTCCACCAGGGAGGTTCAGGTTGGACATCAGGAAATTTTTTTTCACTGAAAGGTTGTTTAAACATTGGAAGATGCAGCCCAGGGAGGTGGTGGAGTCACCATCCCTGGAAGTGTTCAAGAAACAACTGGGCTTGGCAATTAGAGCTATGGTTTAGTTGGCATGGTGGTGTTTGGTCGAAGGCTGGACTCCACAATCTTGGTGGTCTTTTCCAACCTTAAAGATTCTGTGACTCTGTGATTCTATGAATGAAGCATTTACACATCCCTTCATCTCCACATCCCTGCACAGACACGTAACTGAATGGGGTGATCCTCGTTTTTGTGGGAAGAATATCCTTCCCAAAAGGCTTTCCATGCTGATGTACAGTGGTAAAGGGTTGCATAAACTGCTACATGATGGGATTCTGAAAAATTACAAGTCTTTGCTGTCCTCATGAGAGCATTAAGAGGCATTTCTTACTGCCAGCATCCCTCTCCTGCTCAGGGATTCAGGGGAGAAGGTAATAATTTATGCAGAAAGGGAGCAAAGAGTTTACAAGTGAAATCTTGCTTGTCACTAAACCAGAGCAGAGTTGGAGTGTAACAACTGCTAAAAGATTGTTAGATATTTTTTTAGCTTACAAGAATGTGGAAAAGCAGGTGAATGTAAAATAAAAGATGTCTAAAAGTATTTCCCCATTTTCTTATATTCTTAAAAATAAAACTATATTTTAAAAATTAAACCCAACATTTTCTAGTTCTTGCACTCTAAACATTTCGAGCTTTTTCTAGCTGTTTATTGTACACATGTCCATTAAATATTGACTTTCAAGGTATTTTCTCTTTGTCACTGCTTTTGATTATGCTGTGATTTTGCCCAAACTTTAAAAGCAGCCAGTCATCTGGGATGAAAATGTAAAAGTCTGAAAGAAAAATGTAATTTAAAACTCTTTGTGCTAAACACCTTATATCATGGTGTCAAGAAGAACCAATGTAATAGTTACCAAATATTAAAAGGGTAACTTGGTGTTTCCTTTTCATGGTTCAAGCAAATAGAAAAGTAAAAAAGTAAACAAGATCTTGAATGACCTGCTGTATGTTTAATTGTGTCTTTTTTAGTAACCTACAATATTTTGTAGTCACAACAAACATTATATAGGTTACTGCTTATAATGTTCCCTTTGAAAGTGCATGCTAGGTAAAAAAAGAGGTTAGTAAATACAATTATTTTGTATTATGAAATTATTATGAAATGAAATTATTCCCCATAGGAGAAGTTAAAATTTCTTTAGGGTTTTTTTAAAGTACAGTATACAGACAACCCCTTTAGGGCTAATAAATTGCTCTGTTCTTTACTATGCTCAATAAAAGAGAATTTTGATACTGCCTGCAATTTGCTTTCCTTTGCAGCACATCCTGAATTCCTTAGGGAGACAAAACATGAATGAAGTTTGAATGCCAGGACTTCAGAAATCAGCTCTTGTCCTATATCCCTAATCTCCTTTCCTTCCAAGGATCAGAGCTTGTCTCAAGTACATGAGATTGTCTTAAAAATGACAAGATCAGTATTTTAAGTTGTGAGCTATGTGGGTTTCCCACTTAGTGTTTGAGCCTCTAGAGTGAAAATTTGCAGACTCACTCCAGCTGTCAGAGCTGCTACAAGGTTTTAATATAATCAGATGACTTGGAGAACATCACCAAAAATGTTTGATACAGTAGGATCATGTCAGTTATGAGACTGGATTGTGCTGTAATGTCCTACATTTTATGGAGCAGATAGTCTCTAAAAATTGGCTGGCTCTTTCCTCTGGTATTAACAATGGGAATGTCATAGTGACTTCTACAGACATATTTTCTAATTTCCCAGGAACCCCTTTGCATGGCAGCAATAAGCATAATTTAAATTTAATTTAATTTAATAGTGCAATATTCTGCACAGGGTTTTATACTTGCCCCTTCAAGAGGCATTGTGCTCAAACCAGAACAGTAATCGTTCAAAGCCCCACTTTTTTCATCTCTGAAGTAGATTTACTTTGCAGACATTAGATGGCCCCTGGGGGTTTGGTTCTACAAGGATTCACACTTACCAATTTTTAAGCAGATTGTGCTGGAGGACATAAAAATTCTTCTACTGGGTCATCATTTCATTTCAATAAATGCTTGTCTAAAAGCAGAACCAGATGGTTGCAATCTTAGAAGGTTGGGAGTTTTTTCAAACTACACTACACAAATAACCACTTTAGGGCTACTAATTTGCTCTGTTCTTTACCATGCTCAATAAAAAAGACCTTCCTTGATTTGGAGAGGTTTTTGTCTCAGATAAGAAGGGCGACAGACAGACAGATGGCATAATGCAAGGGAAATACAGAGCAGGAAGAAATGGATTCATCAGCAAGCTACATAAATTGTGTTATGCACCTTTTGTGTCACTGAGGAATTTACAGTTTGGGAAATGTAGTTTTTTGTAAAGCATGAAATCTTGCAGCACAGTTTCAGGCTACTGCGCTTTTTTTGTTTGTTTTGTTGTTGTTGTTGTTTTCTTGGTGGTTTTTGTTGTTGTTTTGTTTTTTGTTCCATCACTGTTAGCCTTGTTCCTGCCTATACTTTCAAAACTATTTTACAGCCGTTTCCAGAACAATTTCACATTGTCAGGTTAATCTGAGGCTCGAGGAGCCCCACAAGAGGTTCCCCTTCTTAAAAACTCATGGCTGTTAGGCACCTCTGTGTGACAACAATCTGAATTCCAAACAGGTGACTGCCCTGACAAGGAGAGCACTCATGGAAGGAGTGGCATTTGCCTGCTCTGTTGAGATGACTAGGTGGCTGCACTTTACTTGGACAATCCAAACTGTTTTAGCCCTTTTGGAAAAAGTAATTAAGGAGTTAAGCTAATACACCAGCATTACCAGTTCCATGGTGCAGATTAAATAGCTAGGCCAAGATTTTTACTCATACTTGGTGGGGTTTTAAGGAACATAAAGGAGAGTTAATTTTTAGGTCATAAGAGGTCCTCACATCTTTTTGGGATGCATGTTCTGACCAAACAGCCTGTCAGGTGATGCCTGTTAGATTCAGAGAATCCCAAATCACATTCTTAGTGTGACATTATTCCTCTATTCTACAGCTGTCAAAGATGTGCCCCACAACTCACTGCAAAGACAGCCAACTGCAGAACTAATTCTCACTACTGTCACTTTTTTTCACATAGGTTCATGATGTTGTGCCGTCAGCTCCTCCTTGTCTTTGGCCTGTCACTAGCTAGTGGGGTGTGTGCTTCTAGAACGTGCTACTCAGAAGCCCAAGTCGCCATGTATTTTTTCTGCAACCTCACAGATATTCCACCTGTGCCAAAGGATACAGTGAAGCTTTTCCTAACTTACAACTATATCAGACAAGTGACTGCGACTTCGTTTCCACTGCTGGAGCACTTGCTGCTGTTGGAAATGGGAGCCCAGTTTGTCTGTCCTGTTACCATAGGACAAGGAGCGTTCAGGAACCTGCCAAACCTTCGTATCTTAGACTTGGGAAACAATAAGATTCTTCAACTGGATCTTGATGCTTTTGTGGGCTTGCCAAGCCTGACTGTCCTCCGTCTGTTTCACAATTACCTTGGAGATTCCATCCTGGAAGAACGTTACTTTCAAGATTTGAGGTCATTAGAAGAATTGGATCTTTCAGCGAATGAAATCACAAAACTTCATCCTCATCCCTTATTTTATAATCTAACAGCCTTGAAAAGTGTGAACCTGAAATTTAACAAGATATCCAACTTTTGTCAAACCAATCTTACCAGCTTCCAAGGAAAACACTTTTCATTTTTTAACTTTGGTTCTAATCATTTGTACAAGACAGAAGATGTGGCCTGGGCCAAGTGCCCCAATCCTTTCAAAAACATTACATTTAGCTCACTAGACCTTAGTGACAATGGCTGGAGCACAGAGAGAGTCCAGTATCTCTGTACAGCCATTAAAGGGACTCAAATTGGTTCTTTAACATTTAGCACTCATATAATGGGTTCGGGATTTGGCTTTGATAACTTAAAAAATCCAGATAATTCTACTTTTGCAGGACTAGGAAGAAGTAATCTTAGTTTCTTTGATATTTCAAACGGTTACATTTTCTCTCTCAATTCGTTAGTGTTTCAAAGTCTTGGTAATCTGGAATCGCTGAACCTTTTCAAAAACAAGATAAATCAAATCCAAAGGCAAGCATTTTTTGGCTTGGGCAACCTAAAAACTCTCAATCTCTCAAGTAATCTTTTGGGTGAGTTGTATGATTATACCTTTGAGGGTCTACATAGTGTAATGTATATTGATTTACAGAAAAATCATATTGGGATGATTGGTGACAAATCGTTCATGCAATTAGTAAATCTGAAAATAATTGATCTCCGAGACAATGCCATTAAAAGACTCCCTTCCTTTCCACATCTGACCTCTGCCTTATTAGGTGACAATAAGCTAATGTCTGTGGATGACAGAGCAATAGCTGCAACACACCTTGATTTAGAAAGAAATTGGCTGGCAAACCTAGGTGACCTGTATATTCTTTTCCAAATTCCAGATCTACAGTATATCTTCTTAAAACAGAACCGGTTCTCTTACTGTGTGAAAAGTGCTAATGGTATAGGAAACAGTCAGTTAATATACATGGATCTAGGTGAAAATATGTTACAGCTGGTGTGGGAGAGAGATTTATGTTTGGATGTGTTTGGGGCACTGCCCAAACTTCAAGTTCTACATCTGAATAACAACTACCTTAGTGCTCTTCCACAGGAGATTTTTGGAGGTCTAACATCTCTTAAAGGACTTAACCTGGCTTCCAACCTGTTGTCTCATCTTTCTCCTGGGCTTTTCCCACAAAGCCTAACAAACCTAAACTTATCTGGAAACCAGCTGTTTTCCCCTGAGCCTGAGGTCTTTATGACTTTGAGTATTCTGGATATAACACATAATAATTATATCTGTGACTGTTCTTTAAAGAGCCTGCTGGTGTGGCTGAATGAAACCAATGTAACCCTGGCTGGCTCCCCATCTGACAGGTACTGTGTGTACCCCCCTGCCTTTGAAGGGGTACCACTGTCACATCTGACATACGATGGTTGTGATGAGGACGAACTCCAGGAGACACTCAGATTCTCATTATTCATCTTCTTCTCTGTCACTCTTCTCATGTTTCTGGTGGCAGTCATCATTTTTACTCGCTGCCGGGGGATTTGTTTCATCTGGTATAAAACCATCACCAAAAGAGTGATAGACAGCCAACCACGAGTAGCAGATAAAAGTGAATACAAATATGATGCATATCTCTGCTACAGCAAAAATGACTTTGAATGGGTCCAGAATTCTTTGCTAAAGCACCTGGATTCACAGTATTTTGATAAAAACAGATTTACCTTGTGTTTTGAGGAAAGAGATTTCTTGCCTGGGGAAGAACATATCAACAATATTCGTGATGCCATTTGGAACAGCAGGAAAACAATTTGCATTGTGACCAGGCAGTTTCTCAAAGATGGGTGGTGTGTGGAAGCCTTTAATTTTGCCCAGAGCAGGTACTTCTGTGATCTGAAAGATGTCCTCATTATGGTAGTGGTTGGGTCACTTCCTCAGTATCAGCTGATGAAACACAAACCAATTCGAAACTTCTTACAGAGGAGTCAGTATTTGCAGTGGCCTGAAGATTATCAAGATGTAGACTGGTTTTTAGATAAACTTTCTTGCCAGATTTTGAAGGACAAAAAAGTGCAAAGGAAAACCACTGGTGTAGAGCTACAGACTGTAGCAACTGTCTCACACTGATGCTGTGAGTGCCTGGCAAATATCACATTTCCAACTGTGCCATGGCAGGAATAAACAGAAATTGGCTTCGTCTTTCCTTGAGAGGACATGCAGAATGGTAACTGTTTCAGTGTAAATCCTACAGAACATCCAGACAAAGCAACCAGCAAATATATGAAACTGCAATTGTTTTGTGGACTACAACATGCATTTTCAGAAGAATTGAATGAATAACAGATGCTTCACATTTTGGGTGTATCTTCAGGCATTTTAGTCCTGATTTTTGGAGTACTGCTTACTTAATGATCTGTTTCAGCTAGAGAAGGATACTCATGATTGTTTTTTCAGAGAGAGCCCATGGTACTGTCCAGGAGTGACCAAAAGTGCTCTCAGGCACTGCCAAGCCTGACCATTGTGGTTCCTGGACTGCCCACTCCTGTGCTTGCTGCACTGGTAACTTTTCATGCTCTGTTTCATGGTACAATCACTGTTTTGCACCTTTATGCTTTATATTGGTGAAAAACAGATTTCATTCGTTTTCTACTCAATAACCTCAGCTCAGTTGGAACATACAAACTTTGGACTTCATTCATGCCCTTCCTCTCCACAAATTCTCTGCTTGGTGGTCAAACTACAATCATTGCTCTACACCATTCTGTATGCTGCTGTTTCAGCTTTGGTGCTTTTTCACTTGAGCTGCCTCCTGCCCTGCAGAGAGGAACAGGTATTCCCTATGGATCTGAAGGAAGCCTGGGCTTGGAAAGCAAATAAGAAACTAGCTCAACAGCTGTGCAGGTTGTACCCTGGTGACAGGGCTTTTGTGTTCTGGGAGTGGGAAATACACTGGTACTGTGTAATTTGGGTTGTCCTCAGCACACCCTGTGTTCTGATCAATTCTAAGGTGTTTTCCTGCTTCTATTGAAATGTTTTTCTAGAGCCATTAATGCCTGGTGCTCTCTTACTTCTCTGATTATTTTACCACTGTCTGCTCAGGTATGTGTCTTCAAGGGGTTGTTTACAGTCATTTTAATAAAAGTCTGACCCAGTGTTCACTGTTGCAGAACCTGCACCTATTATTTTGATAGTGGGATACTCCCTGAGTGTTCTGTTCATCTCGGTTTGTGCATTTATTCAACAAAAGCTTACCAAAATAATTTCAGTGTGATTTCAGTGGGGTTTTTTGCTCTAGGGATGAAGCAGGAATGGGAGGTTTTATAAGTTGCCTGCTTCGACCTTAGCTGCAAACATTTAACATCATCTTAACTGTTTTGCTAGAGATGAAAGAGTATAATCCACTTTGTTTGAATGCAGTTGTTGCAATACAGATGTGCCTGTGGCTGATCTAATTTACTCTCAGCACAGTATACATGATTTCTATTGATAAAATTACTACAGAAAAATATCTCTTCCTTCTCAATCAGTGTAGTCACTCAGGAAGGCAAAAAGAGCTAAACCTTGGAATATTTTCCAGCCGGCATGGGACACGGGGTTGCAGATGAAAGAAGGGATTGATTGTGCTGGTAGAGGAGCCCTGGGTGTCGCTGTTGGCTCAGGTAACAGCCCGGCTTTCCTGAGCCTCTCCTGCCTCCTGCCACTGCAGCTGCTGGCAGTGGGGGAAAATCCTGCTGCAAGGAGAGGGTTGGGAAAGCACCAGCAGCCCTGGTTTCCCAGAGCCCCCCATGAGCCGTCAGAAAAACCACCGCAGGCATTTCAGCTCTCTGCACTTCTTACATTTCTCTGAAAATGTCCAACTCTTTCTCCTTTTGTCCCGTCAACCAGTGCAGATATTTATAGGTATCCTTGAAATGCAGAGGCTATACCAGGGAGTATTGCACATAAAACCCACTGGCAGATAGCCAAAGCAGGAATGAATGTGTACAAAGAAGATCATCTGCAGGTCCAGGTGATTAGTCTATGGATCTGTGCATGGTCTAAGAGTTGGGGATTTTAAAAGCACCCTTAAGAAATTATATTTGAGTATCACAAAATATTTTTGGTCAAGTGTAAATTTAGAGCCCTCTCCACTTAGGACCCTACTCTATATTTACAAAACATTCCTATCGTTTCGGATACGTAAAACTTTCTCCTGCTAACCTGTGTATTCAGGAATGACAAGTAGATACAGGAGATGGGTTAAACCAAGGCTTTTCCATTTCATTTGAAATGCTTCTGGCTATTTCATGCTTAGGACATAAGGTTTGCATTTACTTCAGGCTTTGGAAAGGTCTGACTTTTTACATACAGGTTTTAATAAAACCTTTGGATGAAGTTTCATTGTCTTACTCTGTGCTTATTAACCAATTTCAAAACTTAAAGAGATCACACCTGTGCTGGATGCAGATGGGAAAACTTCTTTCTCCCACAGATGCAGCTTAGAAATGTAGAATGAATCCAGCCTCCATCTTGCAAATTCTATTGCAAGGTGTTTACAAAAAGCAGTAAAAGGATTTTTGGAGAACATGCTACTGAACCATTCCTGACTGTGGAATGGCTTGCAGGCAAACGAATAACTGCAGTGTCAAATTTTAAAGAGATCCAAAATAACTTTCTTTTTCGCTCTCCGTGAAACCATTCCAAGCCTGAGACTCTCAGAACACAAACAGTTGATACAGTCTGTCCTATATGATGAAAAATTGCCTTCAAATAGATCATAAGACCCTGACCACCACCTCTCTAAAGTCACCTCTCTTAAAATGACAAAACCTGGGCAATTGTTGAGAAAGGGCTCGTGCTGACTTTATACCCCTCTGCTCAGCAGGAACCACAAAAGCATCCTGTACAAAAATGGAGAATGACTATGCTTGATAAATTAAGGCCATAAATTGAGCCTCAACCTCGTAACTATTGATCCGATTTCCTTCAGGCTCACTGGGAACATTACTGCTCTATTAGAATTTTATGGCTCCTTAGTCAAGGATACTCTCATCAGTTTTATTCACCTTCCTCAGTGAAAAACATTAACTTGTTGGAGAGGGTCCATAATAGGGTGTGAAGTGTGGCACTGGCTCTAAAGCAAGATATTAAGATGGAAGCTGGTGACTTTATTTGCAGTAGCAGCACAGGGGAGGACAGTAACTCAGTGCCCTATGGTATCAGCTCAGATATTCAATAGCAAAAGCCCACTCCTGCCATTGCAATGTATATTACAAGCACCAATTGGTCAAGTGGGCACTGTTGTTCAACAGCGACATCTAGCCAGCCTGTCAGAGTCCAAGGATTGCATGGGCTCCTCCTTGAAGTCCAGGCACTCAGGACCAGAGCCCAGATTCTACAAACATATCCCTGTGGAGATTAACAGAATCAAATAACTGTGTGCCCACTTATTATTTCACATTTTACATTATTATTACTATTTCACACACAGTGAAATCAAGCATCCCCTCCTATCTGACATGCATGGTAGTCTCAGTGAAGTCCAATTATATTTGTTAATCTCAATCAGAGAGACTGTTCCACCTGCTGGTAGATATATCATGTTGTTAATTAACAAGGTGATAGATCTAACTACTAACAGTTGGTATCCAGCATTGCTCCCACCCCAATATGGGAGAACAGGAGCATAGATAAGACTACAGAGAACTCAATCTTGAGTGGGACACTCCTACACACATTGCCCAGAAACCCAGTGAAAACTCTGCCTTTAATTTTCTTGTGTCACATCATTAACTCAGCTCATTTGCTGACTTCTGGGTCTTTTTTTCAGCATGACAGCTCTTCTTCTCCCTGCCAGTGACCATCTGCATTTCAGGTCACTGAACCCCACCTTCTCGATTTCGTGTGGTGCCCATTATTTTACAACGTGTTTAACACGTTCTCTTTTTGCTGGAGCTCCAGTCCAGGTAAATCACAAAGCAAGGCCCATGCCTGGGAAAATACAGATGAAGAGCAGGACACAGCTGAGTGGCAGGAGTGAGTGGTTGCAAATGGAGCAGAAGCCTCACATGAGAATCTCTGGGAAAGCACAAAGTTGGGAAGGGTGCACACTTGGGTTCCATAAGAAGTGGAAAGATGAAGCGAGAAAAGACAGACAAAGATCAAGATAGATCTTTAGGGTTTGACTCTAAAAACATGAGCAGGTATAATGCCCTAATGGAGTAAGGAGGTTCACCTGAAAATAGCTCGAGCAAATACTGGCAGGGTTTCTTTGCCCTTATACAGTACTGCCAACAGTAAGCAGGCAGTCCTGTAAAATAAGGCTTCCAAAATCAGAGACTGATGTAAAAAAACTCCAGAGAATAGAAAACAATTGTAAATGTCTTGTATTTGACCCTGTAAGACCACATTTTCACACTTTCTACATGATCAAAAGATGGTGGGTATTCATGCAGTCTGTGAATATAAGAGCCAAGAAATCACCCAGTTATTTCAGGACTTCTGCTTAGCTGTGAAGAAGATCTGAATTAGTCAGGCCTGGAATAAAGAACTTTAGGAAGATGATGGAGGAAAGACAGGCCTTTCCAGCTTCCCAGCCATCTGTGGGAAGTGATCTTACATCATATATCATTCATGCAAGATGTTTAGTAGTTGCTGTTAAATAGGATCAGCAAGACTAGAGCCTTGACCACAATGAAATAACGTGAAGGAGAAGTGACAATATGAACACTTCCCATACTGACAAATTCACATCAGCAGTCCTCACAAGGCCTCTCCTGGTGGCTGTTCCATTAGGCTGCCTGTCAGACTCTGGGAAGGTACAAAACCCTTTTGGAATGCCAAACAGCTCGTTCTGCCTTTGGTAGGAGCACTTTTTCATACTCACCTTTCAGTTACCTGTTTTCTGATTTCTGCCTCCCAAAGATGAGCTGAGCATCTCGGTCTTCAGTCTCATTGTGCTGCTCCTGGCAGCCATCAAAGATTCCACACACATCTGGAACAGAGCTGCAGGTGCTGCTCCATCAGTATTTCCTTTAACTAAACAAAAGCTGCAAAAACAAAGTTTAGGAGCTGAGATTTACCCAAAAAGGCCACTGTCAGCACTGACTTGAACCAGAGAATGCTGTATGCCAAGCAGGTACCAGAAGTTCTAAATTCAGCCTTGCATCACATCTAGAAATTACTGTTGGGCCAGGCCCAACTCCCTACATGATTCCTCCTCTCTGTTTGTACAGATTGACAGGAGGCTTCTCTTCCCTCTCTAACCTTAACTTTGCTTTCTGTATTGTGTATATACAGTACAGTGGGTGCCAAAGCTAAGTCTACATTTCCTTTCCCAATATGCAAAAGTCAGAATGTAGGTATGACATGATTTATTTCATAGTGCAAAGACTATCTATTCATAGCAGACTCTGTTTGCTTCAGACATGTGGTTTTCCTTCCTTTTAGATAGTCTATTGTTTGTCTTTTTCATTTGTATTAAAAATAAAATCTTTGAGACCTGCAAGCAAGAGAGAAAAAAAATATATATTTCTTCTGAAACTAACAATTCTCCAAACAGGAAGGTTAGCTTTTTCCTGTTTAGACATTATGTTCAAAGAGAGGAAGTTGGGATTTTCAATGATAATAATAATTACATGGTATGTAAACATCAGTAAGTATCAAAGAAAGGTTCACTCAATTCAGTGTGTCCCAAATACTGTTTAGAGTATTTTTACCAATTCACCAGTCTCTTCCAAAGCTGGATTTATGAGCAGTCATTGCACTGGTTTGATCACCATGTACAAGATCCCGCAGTGTAAGAAATCAGGCTGCCTCAAGCCTGCATGGAGGGCAGTGATGAACAGGAGTGGAGCAAATGGAGAATCCTCATGCAAAACAACACTTTGAGATGGCAGATTTGCAGATTTGGGGGGAGTGTTGAATCAGGGTTGTATCTACCAGGCTGTTCATGCTGCTACCTAAAGCTAAGTACTTCAAGTCGTGAAGTCTGTTGACACTGTTCCTAAAAATTGGATTGGCAATGTAATTTCAGCATAGAGATCAGGTGCAGTATCAAAACATATTTGGCACATGTGGGACCATGTAGCAGTGAACCTCGAAGTGTTTTACAAAGATGAGTGCATGTTATTATCTCCTCTCTAAAGATGGAGGAATTGAGGCAGAGAGAATGAAGTTATGTACCTTTGGTCACGGGCAGCACTGGGAAGAGAGCTCAGGTTTGTCAAGGCTCTTAGGTCGGTTTGCTCGGTTTAGTAGGAGTTTTACAACAGGTATTTTTATTACCTTGGAAATTAAAGTCTTCTATTTATCTGCAGAACTAATTAACAGTGTAAGGCCTCCACTTAGTGTGCTACCAGTCTGCCCATGTGGGACAGAACTGCTTTTACAGGGAGGAGAAGGCAGCTGAGGAGTCACTGAGCATCACCAACTTGATCTGAGCCTATTCAGGATGGGAGCAAGAACCCACTGGGCATTTCACTGGGAGTTGCTAACACTTTTCTGGTACCCACATGGTCTGATATTTCTGATGAGGGTTTGCAAATTATGAATGATAGGAAAAATCATGGAAGACATATGGCACCATAAGCACACTGTCCTCATGAAGATGGACCTGTGGGAACGTGAGCAATGGAGTAGGGAGAATAGGAAGAAGGCAAGGTAATTTGAAATACATGAACTCTATTTTGAGAACTCTCAGATACTAAAATTCATCCATGATCATGAAAAATCTTTGGAATGGGCCATTTGGATATGTTGCTTCAAAACAATGAAGCCTAAGAATTTAACGTCAATAAGAAGAAAAAGGTTAAACAATAAATTGTACAAAGTATGAGAAATGAACAAAACTATCCTAACTATAACCTCCTTTTTTCCAAAGAACTGATGTTCTGGACTTTATTCCCTTTCACTCATCTGAAAGGGAAACCCCAGGCCCATATACCCAGCTTTCCCTTTGGGATGGTGAGAAATGCCACTTGCTTTGTGTAAGAGCCTTAGCACCTGCAGCCCTCCTGACATAAACATTCAACACTCCCAAAAAGCAGGCCTTGAATTTCTCACTCCTCTCCTAGGGAGAACAGCCTTCAAGCTGCATTCCAGCTGCCTCTTGGAAGCAATCTTGCACTTTTCAGTGTCAGCTTTCTTAATTTCAAACTTTAACTGATTTGCATCTCCTTTTTGTAATCTCCCTTGCTCCACACCGTCAAACATCCCTGGACCATCTTTTGTTACAAACGGATGTGCAGCCACCCAGGAAAAGCCCATCCTGTGCAGTAAGGGAGGACTAAGAGCAGCTGAGAGGTACCATGAACATCTGTGTGATTAAATACAAGTTAGGGAAGATGTGCAAACCATTTACCGAGGTATGTCCACCATACTCACTACCCAGGCTTCAGAGAAAAGCCATGGATTAATCAAAGCCCTTCCTCATGTCTCTGAAGTCTGGGCTGCACTTCTCCTGCCAGAGGCAAGACCTTTTAAGAAGACGCCAGCTCAGTCTTCAGCTGTAGCAGCCAGTGCTGCCCCTGACAGACCTCATGGCATGAGGCAAAATACAGGCTGGTGTGGAACAAAGAGAAATCCAGAACACACATCACCTTTGCCAAATCCCTTGATACCTTTCAGGGACACATCCAGCAAGAGGAAAAATGTTGGCTGTCAGTTAGTACAAAGCCAGTGGTATTTCACTCAGTTCTGTCTTTACAATTCTTTATCAGGAGCAATTTTGGAATGTGACTTGATGGAGAACAGACCCGAGCTGGGAATGACAGAGCTTGGTTAGTTTAAATAAAGGGGGAATTTCTTCTTTTTTTGTTCCTAAACTTGAGATATGCTTTAGAAAAGCCCAAGCAGTTTTCTGCCCTGTTTTCTATTTTTGTGCAATTTTCCTCACCTCCTTGCTGAAGATGGAAACAAATCACTTCATGAAAGAAAAGAAAGATTAGAAAAGATCTTTAGTCTGAAAGAGCTGAAGAACCCAGAGAAGCAGGAGTACCAACAACAGCTGCAGGAAAGGTATATCTGAAGTCAACAGATGTTTTCAGTGTGAAAGAAGAGGAGCTGCACTACTACAGAGGGCACCGTCCCTGTCAGCTCACTGTCTACTCATATTGTAGATGACCATATGAAAGACAAAGAATGGTATGAGAGGCCAATAACCTGAAATAATGGAGACAAATTCAACTTCTAAAGAATCTTGTGCAAAGATGCCTCACTTTTTCATCTTTTTCGTGAGAAGACAGCACAAGCCCTATATCATAAGGGTGCTGTAATTGTAGAGATATTAAAACTGAGAGACAATTAAACAACATGCTGATGAAGCAATGTAAACACAGAAGACAGATAAGAGCTTGGCCTTTTTTAATTTACTCAACTCCTCTTAAGAGACTAATCCATAGGCTTATCCTATGGCCGTGGAAGTATACTGGGACTCGTCTTTACACCCAGAAGAACTTAACTCTAAGGACAGACATTATTTCAGGTTTTTGCTAAAACTGGAAAATCTTTCCTATTTAGCATGACTTCTGAAAAGAAAATCATGTAGTTCACTAGAAAGTGGGAACCCACTCCCCCTGGGTGTTCTTCCTTTTGAGTATTTGCTCATACTTCTGTGGTCGTTTTTGCTAACAGTGTCCTTTTCATTAGTGTTCTTCTCTGAAGAGACTCATTCATAATATTCTCATTTGGGTACACACACATTTGCCCCCTTGACACTTCAGAAATCCGCAGTTCCATTCATACCCCAGCACACACATCAGAAGGCTGTTTAAAAAGCCCCAGGAAGTTTGCTCAGACATGCTATTTTAGGAGACCTGGACTGGGTCTTGGAATTTTACAATATTTAGAGGATTTGGCACCGTGACTGTTTCCACACCAGGCCACGTGTGCCGACAGAACGCAGAGCGTATGCCTCATGAGAGAGGAATAAGCTACCTGCAAGCTGAGCCATGAAGAGAAGGCCTATAAAATGCTTAAGAGTGGCTGTAGTAAATGATTTGGGGAAGACTGACCCAGTCAGCCAACAGCCTGACCCTGAAGAGAGAGGCAGGCCAGGCTGCAGGTGGCCAACCATGGTACACACGCTGGGGACACATCCGTGCCCTGCGAGGAGGGAGGGCACCCAGGAAAGGTGGTCCTGCCTGAGGATGGGTTATAACACAGTTTGGAGTTAGCTGAAGGGACAGAATTAAACTATCTTGTTCATGTTACAGCACTACAGAGCACACAGCTACAAAGCCCGCCACCTCCTCTGCACAACTCCACCAGGCCGACACATGTGCTACAGTCCTAAAATCACTGACAGATAAAAGGGCTGCCCAGTTGTTTCAAGCCCGAGGAATAAGAACAATAATTGCAGTTTTCTACAGAGCTCCAACATACTTGTTGGGAGCTGCAGAGGCACCAGAGATGCACCTTTGTAGTCCATCCTGCTGATCCTGTGGTGAGGAGGCAGCAGTGACACTCTACAAGCTTTATCCTTCTCATCCAACAGGCAGCCGGGGACACCTGCACAGACACCACTGACTGACCTCAGAGAACTGCACCAGGGACACTCTCAGCAAACAATCATTTCTGCCACTCAAGTTACTCTCCATAGGCTCCTTGCAGGGTCTAGGGTTTAGGAAGGATCCATGACTCACCTCAGGTTTGCATGTACTCAGTATTTGCAAGCCCTTAGGAAAGAGGCCTGACACTACAAATTAGGGACCTATCAGGAATACCTGGAGGAAAAAATATTTTGCAAAGTAGGTTACTGCAAATAACCATTATGGCTGGGCTGTTCTGCCGTCCCAATTTTCAGAGGAATGTGGTATTTCTCGGATGTCTGTTCTCCCACGGGAGCAGGACATTTATCCAGAAACTGGTTCGTGCTTCACATTCATGAGACACAGCAATGGGTGATGAAATTCACTGAACAGACCTGCATCAACAGCAGCACAACAGCAGCTCTTCTCAGCAAAGCCTCACCCTCACTACTGCTGTGCTGTAGACTTCCCAAACCGCCTCAGAATCCAAGTTTTTAACTCAGTAACTTACTGCTCCCTGACCTTGGTTTTACCCCTTTGAAGGAAAAGCTTAGCAGGAGACACTCTGAAGGGATCCACTTGTACTTCACATAGAGAAGAAGAAGCTTTTCTTCCAGCGACCCTTTGGTAGCCCTTACTGAGGTTGGAGATCTCCCCATATCCTGTTGACTGTGCCTCCTTGGCATGACAAAGCAGCACATCCTGCCTGAACCTATGAACCTGAGGCCAGGCCTCATCTTGAGAGCTCCAGGATACATGCATTAATAATGCCTGATGATCTACCCCAATGTGTTTGGTGCCATAGTCACTGAAATGCAGCATTGCAAAATATCGCTCTGTTCTCCTGGAATGTGCGTCTGGAGCCAGAATCCTCACTTAGAGCTGCTACACCACCAAACACCCTGCACAGCAAAACCAGCACAGATTTCAGACGGGAGCTGCTGGGTTTATTCTGACTTCCTGCAAAGACTAGACATGTATCGAGCCTCAGTTTTCAAAGTAGCGTCTGGGATCAATGCAAACCTTTGTCACAAGTGGCTCAAGGTGCAAGGCTCAGGCTGCCTCCCACCGAGATCCAGCAGCTGCAAGCATCTCTGACAGACTGATAGCTGTTTACACAGCAGTAAATATTTTCTTACTCCATCTATTTATACTTTCATGTCACTTCAGAATTATTTATGTTTTTATTTTAAATCAAAGATACCAAGAAGGCTATATAATTCTGTGTGTTACTTCACAGTTTGATAGAGAAAACATGACCTAGAAGGGTAAGAGTCTGAGAAGTGAGATGTGATTACTTTAGCAGAAAGATTAATTAAATAAAATTCCTCAAGATCTAATCCCTCCTGCCTAGCTCCCACTTGGCTTTTGTGACTGCTCTGCATGTTTCAATCTACCCACTGAGAAGTCATTGAAGGGGATAAAGGTTGCAGCCCACCTGCCTGGGTGATATCCACTGACTTTGAGGAGGATGGGAAAAACATCTTTGACTGATATTTGCTTTCAGATTTATGAGAAATAAACCCAGTCAGTAAGTTGGTGACTGGTTAATGAATGTTTTGGCTTTGATGAGTCATCTGAGATGTGAACCTGAGAAATATCTGGATGGTTGTAAGCTGGATGAACTGGGGAGGATAAGTCTTACACAATTATGTTGTGGTAAAAAGAGAACCAGGGACCACAAGTCAGAAGAGAACAAAAGGGCTTGAAAATCAGAGAAAACTAGAGAAAAACAAAAAAACACAGAGAAAAACAAATAGGCTTTTTCGATTTTAAGCAATCTAAGATCTGACCCAGCTTCATCAATAGAAAGATACCCAGGGAAATCCACAGATACCTTAGGTTTTTTTAAAAATGCATTTTTACTACATCTTGAGTAGATTAATCCTACAACAAGAAGTATAATCTTTGTTTTCCAAAATCTTAGCCCTTATTGAGAAATTTTATAAAACAGTATTAGATCTTGATGGGGCAAATCAGATGATCTCAGAGCTGGACCAGCTTCTGACTTACAGCATTCAAAATTATCAAGATTATTCTTCTGCACATGTGGCCTTAAGCATTTTTAAAATATACAGCTGTCTATGAATTCCACATATAAGAACGAAAAAATTACAGAAAGGGACCAACACAGTGACTCACAACTCAAATCCCCCTTAAAAAAAGAGATGTCTCTGTCCCTTCCCAAAATGTGAGTCACAATTCTCTGACATGGGCCAGAAACCTGCCCTCTAGTTCTCAGATAATGGTCTTTTTAACACAGCAGTATCTAGTGATTAAGGAATTGCAAGGCCTCTTGGAGAAACAAAAAGGGCTGCTACACCCAGGTTCCAACCAAACTGCATGACCCCTGGGGAGAAGACATCCTTGTGGATGAATGTGGGATGGGAAAACAAAGATACAAGGATTGCTCTTGACAAGGCACAATCTCTGTGTTTTCCCCGTGACAACCACAGACTTCCACAGTCATAGCAGGAATTCATTTGACAACAGAAGCTTATTAATACATATTTTAAATAATTCCCAGGTTTTGATGCCTCTAGGAACTTCTTCAAAAGGTGTCTTAGCAATCAGGCACTCTGTTTCACAAGTCAGAGTATAAGCACACGGGAAAATCAACTACTCAGGAACTGCTCTAAGCAGGAGCCCTGAGCAACATCTGCCCTGGTACATCAGCCTCCTGAAATGAGGTTTGACTTTGCAAAAAGGAGTGTGCAGGTATCCTTGTCAGCTCCAGAGGCAGGAGACAGGAATGGCACTTTAATAATCCACTTAAAAGTAATGAAACAGCCATTTATCCTAATTGGAAGAACACTATTATATCAGAAAGTGGCACACTCTTAGATGGCAGAGTGCAGATGCTATCTAATCAAGCCTAATGAATAGGTAAAGTGTCCTGACAGAGCATCTGTGCATCACTCATGCATTCCTGCAAACAGAAAAATTGGGCTGTAGGGAGCTGATCTGGAACTGTTGGTTTTAAAATGGAAGGTTAATTATGGTGGCTGGATACATGTTCTTAATCTAAAAACACGTTCCCACCATGAGCCTCGAGGGATGTTTTCCTTTTGAAAGAAATGAAAGTGGCTGGAACGTGAGGGTACATCCAGTGTGGAAGGCTGTAGTGGTTACTGGGAACATGTGAGGCACTCCCTTCTATTCATGGGACAGGAGAAGGCTCAAGATGGCCTTTGAGTGAAGCCACCACAGCTGGTAAGTCACAGGGGTGAATCTTATGCTGAAATGTCTTTGCTTTCTCTCTAGCTGGCTCCCAGCAAACAGAAGAGAGGCCTTTGGTACTGCTGCTGGGAGGAGAAGGCCAGTTCCAGAATCTTCCCAGCCAGACAAGTCTGGAGGGCAGCAGAAGGAGAGTGTACAGGCCTGGGCTGGCACGAAGCATCTCACAAACCCTTCAGCCCCCGTCCTTCAGGACAGCAGTGGGGCCACTTCAGCCAGGCTCTGAATGAGACCTCATTTGCTCTGCCTTAGCCAGGAGAAGGGTGGTTGGGATGCAAGGGCTGGGAATGGACATAAAACAAGGATCAGTGAAGAGGTCCTGGAGGGCACACTGGAGATCAGCACTCCTGGAAGAGGAGACTGTTATTGCAAGGGGAGTACAGGGGTCTTGCCTTCAGCGGTCACACAGATACCCTGGTGCATTTCTAAGAAGTGAGCTGGGTTTTCTATGAGCTGTTCAATGATGAGATCCCAACATCTATGGGAAAAAAAAGAGGAAAATCTTTGACACCTTCTAAAAAAACCTCTAATGAGGAATAGCAGTGAATTAACAAAGTTGCAACCTTTGCCAATGAAAAGAAGTCATCAGACTTTGCTCTGGTGAGCAAGACACAATGTTAAAGTCAGAAAACATTTACCCTCAAGCCACATTAGTCAGAGCCTTAAAATATTAGCAGAACTGGCTGCATGGAAGCCATGCGAACAGCACTGGGTTTATGTACTGAAGATGCCAAGTAAACACACAAGTCTTGACCAAACAAGTACTGCACTGACAGCTCATCTGGAAAAAGAAAAAAAATGCCATGAGGGATGTAATAAAACTCCAAGCAAAATGTGCTCCCAGCCAAAAAACCAAAACAAACCTCAACAACTCAGGATAAAAAGACATTCACGGCCTCTGAATGCTTACTGAGATTAAACATAAAAGCCTCTTCAACTTATCTCGAGTTGTGCTTTCCTCTTAATGTCAAAGGGTACCCTGCCGCATAGGAAGATGTTTATACCCTCTCATGGGAAGCCAGAGGCTTCAGATAAGGGAGTGTCTTTGGAAGAAGAGAGCTTTAAAGGCTTGGGAAGATAGCCTTTATTATCAGCCAACCCTCTATTGGGTTGGTGAGATTCCTGTTTGATTTGGCTGCAGTCTCTAGTCTCAAGTTCCTGCCCCAGCTTTTAAAATAGAACAAGATCTCCCTGCAGCTGAAAAAGGGTGAAGGGTGGAACATGTAAATAGCAATTAAAGCAAAAATCTTGTTTTTAAAAAACCCTCCCCTAAAAGATACTCTGTGCTCTTCCCCAGTGGCCGAGGCAGGCGGGCTGACAAAGCCAAGCGTGCTCCACAAACCAGCTCAAATTAAATGTGACTTTCCCAGCTATTTCAGGCTGCAGATGACAACACAACCCTGATGTCACTCTTCCTTGGTCTCACGATTAGAGGCAATTCAACCAAAAGGACAGACTTCTTGACTGGGGTTCATGAGTGCTGGGGGCTGTCCTGGCTTCCCCAGCAGCCTGGAAGGTAATAACCTTGGGGCATCTCTCTACTTTCTGAACTATTTTTGAGACCTGTAAATAAGAAGTTCTGCATCAGGTATTAGTATATATTCTTACGATCAGTGGGGGTTGTTCCATATAGATTGGTAAGACTACCTAGAAAAATAAAACAGCTAAGCAAACCAAACTTGGATTGGGGAATAAGAGCCCCCCCAAATTCCTTCCTTCCCATCATGGAATAGCCCTGTCAGACTCGTCTGAGTGTGCTAAGATCCCATTTACTGCTCATGTTTTGTGACCTTCCCTCACCTGTTTCTCAGTTTTTCACTGTACTCTTATAAATCATGACTTTCTTGTCTCTCAGCATTTCAATCAATACATAAAATGTCAGATGAGATACACTAATGTAATTTCATAATGTGATTTCACTTTTCAGAGAAAGAATCAGAAAAGCTATTATTGGGACAGGAAGAACTACATAATCGATAAAGGGCACTTTAAAGGCAAAATTCTTAACAGTTTTTTGAGTACAGCATTCGGCTTTGGATTATACACAGGTGGCTTCTGTGATATGCTACAAACCAGAATTTCTTCCAAAACCTAAGCACATCTACAACTGACCTTGGACAGAGTATCCACTGGGATACCAAAGTAGATATTTAAGTGGCAGTACCTTGAGAGTTCAGTTAGGCCATGGAAGTTTTTCAGCATCTATGATAACTTTTTATATAGCATTATTATCATGTGCTATATAAAATTTATATAAGGTTTATATGTCATGTGGAAGTCATCACACTCCAGCCCATTGCTTTCTGTCTCATTTCCAAGCAATATCTGACATATGGGATGTATCTAAGGTGAAGTCTCTCCAAGCATGACAACACTGTACAGAGCTCTTGAAGAGCTGCAAAGTGCGAGGCGTGAAATGGAATCAGCTACAAAACTTTGGGGAATAATTAAAGAGTTCATACAGGGGGAAAAAAAAATCCCACCTCAAAAATTCAGGCTATTTTTTGAATCAGTGCTCCAAAAAAGACAAATCCAAGACACAGACAAGACCCAAACTTAGTCCTGCTGGCTCTGGAAGCAGACCTGTGCAAGGACAAGATGAAATTCTGCTCATGTGTGTGCACATTTTCTCTCCATTTTTTCATGGCCATATCATCCCACTGATATTTTTCAGTTGGGATTCTAGGGAAGACGGCTTCAGGTAGTCTCTTCCAGGAGCAGATTAGGAATGTCTGACAATTTGTGCCATGTAACAGCAGGCTGCAGCTCCTGAGCACATTGTAAACTTCCCTCTGTTCTCTGAAGGATCAGCATTATCCTCCCTCCACTGCTCAGACTCGAGAGCATAGAGAAATTGAATAGTACACGTCATTGGAAAAGTCAGAGTCTGGGCTGTAATCACAATCCTTATGTTTCTTGCTTTAACCACCACTTGGACCATGCAGAATCTTTTCAAAGAATAATGGAATAGTTCCAGTTTTTCTCAGCTGAGTCACTGAACTCAGGTTTTGCCCAGTGACTGGTTGGACACACTGAACACCTCAGCAGGAAATACAAGTAACTTTCTGTGATTGCAGTTTCACTGTACAGTCTTGATGACCAGTCTCGTTTCAACTTGTAAAAGCTTTTGCTTCATAGGGAGGGAGGTTTGGTCAAGATTAAAAAAAGTCATTGCATTGCACAATTATTCTTAAAACACCCCTAATTTCCAAGTGCCTTTGCCAAGGAAAATATAATAAATGGGTTTTTTGTGAAACATGGAAATAAGCAAAGAAGCAGAACTAAGAATTACTGGGATAGACTAATTTGAGATGGGAGGGAAACTCAAACAGAAATGAGGGAATACAGCAAGGGGCATTGGCACAATGCTGTATGGACACCTTGATAAGAATCACAACTGCCCCAAAAAATTCACTGAAACCAGAGGGATCTCAGATATTTTTTAGCACTGATAAACTGTGTGGATGCCAGCACCTGAACGAAGATGAACTTTTCCTAAGAGAAAAGAAAGAAAGAAAGTGAAGGGCTCTGAAGATCCAGGCATCTTCACATCGAAAGATCAGCAATATAGGAGAAAGAAATGCATTTTTTTTCAAATCCTCTGGTGCTAAAATGACCAGGAACCCAGACTTCACTGGAGCTAGATTTCCTCTGTAGCTTCTACTCACAGGGACTCGCTTTGCCAAGCATCAGGCACACATGGCAGAGCCAGAGAAGTCTGGGCAGTTACTGGTTTAAATTGTTACCTGAAAGTGTGGAAGGTGACTTCACCTTGAGGTGACAGAGATAAAGCAGGTACCTTGGGCACTGTTACACAGAGACAACTTAATTTCAGTGTGTGCCTTAAAGCAGAAAAGGTTATGTGGGCAATTTGACACAGGCATACCTGACATTCTTCCCAAATTGAGTGAAAAGACCAGCCTGTGATTTATAAAAGAGAAGACAAAGCTGCACAAAGGCCAGGGGCAGGAAAGAGATCAAAGTCTTAAACAAAACAAGCTTTTCTTAGCAGATTGAGGTGCTTTTTCATTTCAGAAAACATTTAAAATATTAATTTCCAGCAAAAATCATACATTCAGAATCGTCTTCTGAAAAAAAATGAACCCTGGATTAAAGAAGCTTCAGTTTTCTTGTCTTTTTGTTTTGTTTGAATGATTTCCTTTATCTCCTTTTTGTCTTCTTTCACTTTTTCAGTGGCAAAATGGAAAGACTTAGAGACAAAAAGAGAAAATGCCAAGCAGCCACAAAGAAATGTGGACATTTTCTGTATAAATGCTGGTGAAATACTTTGAATTAATAATGTTTATGCTGTATGTAAAGGCCTTCAAAACAAAAACATTTTTAAAGATCATTTTTCTATCCTCAGCACTCCACAAGCCCTGTAATAACACTCTGAGTTTTATGAAGCATTTCTGACATTTCAAAATTGTCCAAACTGCACTTGAATGAAATCATAGCAATAACATTTGAAACAAACAATAATCCTGGAGGTCTGAGTCCCTGGATTCAGGTATCACTCAGCATCAGTTTGAAAACAAAGAGCAAAACATGATTGTTTATTTCTTATTTTCTTTCCAGCTTCTCTTTTTAAAAATGACATTCAGGGTGGTAGAGGGCTCGCTGTTTCTTATTCCTGCCTAGTGCCCCACACTGAATGGCAAGCAGAACAAAACACTTGCTACTGCCAATCCATGGCCAGACACAGCTATAGACAAAATTTCCAGAGCTGATAAACAGAGTTTATTTCATTAAATGGCTAAATATCTTGTATTTCTGTTTTTCTTTAGAGTTTTCCAGTTCAGCCATGCTCTGAGGTTTTTGCTCAAAGATCAAGACTCACAAATATTGCAGTTTCTGACAACCCCACTCACTCCAGGCCTGTGACTCTCTTAATTCTATCCAGGCTGCCGGAAGGACAAGGTAGAACAGCAGCCAGTCAGAAAGACACACTTATTTTCATCTCTCATGCAGCTGATATCTGAGAAGAACATCTCAGTGAGGCCCTAAGGGCAACAAGGACTTTGATTTATTCCAGAAACTGCTTTCTTAGACAAGTTGTTCTCTTGGCAAAATTTAGAACAAATTCTTGAGCTATAAAGGCTTGGGGAAGGTTTTGACTTCCTGCCTCACTTGCAGAAATATTGTTTGCACTGTATTTTGTGTGACCCTCTCAGCCCCCCAGAAACTTAGCATATCCTGATGGCACATCAATCTGTTGCCTTCATGGTTTGTAATACCAATAATTATTATGCAAGCACAAGATTGAAGAATTATTTCAAATCCTCGTTAGCTTCAGTACCAACAGGAAAAGGAAGCTACTGCAGGAAAACCCTGCAATTACTGTTGTGCATTCCCAGTAACATCAGTCACACCACATCAGTACAGTGTCTTCCTCCTTCTTCTTCTCCCTTCTGCACAAATGTCCTCTGGCAGAGCCAGCTCAGGGAACAAAAACTGGATTAGGCATTGGTAGGAATAAGAATAGTATTTACACTGGCTAATGAAAAATGGCCAGATATGGATTGTCATGCTTCAAGGGGATAAAAAACCAGCTACCCCATCCTCAGCCATACAACACTTCAGTGTGATTACAGTGGGAACAAAATCAGCACTTAAACCTTTCCTGAAACAGCCACACTTGGGAGCAGTGTCAGGAAAAATCTTGACCAGACAACTCACTCACCCCTTCTGTACGTATAGCAGCGCAAAAACCAGGCAGAACAGTCCAGACCAACATAATGAAAGAATTTTTCCTTTCCACTTGAAATGCTGGCAGATGAGCCACAGATGGCTGCTTGCTGCAATTCATGCCAACACAGGAATGGGTGTCTGTGAAAGCACTCCAGCTATTTTGCAGCATATTGTCTGCACATCCACCAGGGCCCCATGTCACAGTCCTGCACACACTGCTTAACTCCACTTGTTCCAATCACTGGTCCTGCAAGGTCAGGCTGCCTTCATAAAGTCTGGCAGTTCTTCCTAACTCAACACATTAAAGGCCCCTACCCAACAGGACAGCAATACACACTCTCAGAGGCAAATCTACAACTCGGGCTCTCCTCCTCTGTCTCTACATGTGCCCCTTTTATTCCTTCAGTCGCTATTAAATACACCTCTGAGGAGCCACTTCTGTCTCTGCTTTATTTACCAGGCAGAAGGATTTATCTGGCTGCCAGTGCTATAGATTTAACCCATTATCTGAGAATTAGGCTTGCCTTTTTATTTCATACATGGTTTTTAATAACTATAATCATTCAATCACAGTGGAGATGTAATTTATGAGATGCTGCCTTCTCCTGGATCTCTGCAAGTTCTGAATCAGGAGTAGCTAACATGAATATTAGTCACCTGGCTCTCCCTAATTCTTTCATCTACTCCTCTGGTAATAACCTTTCCTTCAGAGTTGACCTTATAGTTATCTGTAAATCCTGGAACATACACAAAAGGCTGCAGAAGCAACACAGAACTAAAAATGCTGGACAACCAAACTATCTGTCTTAATTTTGGCACTTTTTCAATACTGCCCTATCTGTAATATTGCAGAAATGAAGCAGATACCATGTAGTGCCTTCTTTCTTAGAAAGTTGGGAGTGAAAAATTACAATTTTAGAAATTAATGTAAACCTTCACTTCCTCAAGTAAGTATGCTGATGTGTCTCAAAACTTCAGCTGGCCTAAACACTGTAAGTAAACACTGTGAGAAGAAGATTTTTTAATTATTATTTTAAAACATTCTCAACTGTCATGACCAGATCTAACAATTAAAGAAATCCAGGGGTTTGCCTGCTTATTTAGCTTTTATTTTTATACACACATTTACATATGTGTATATAAGGATAGAACTCTACCAGAAAAACTGTTTCCCATTTAATTTCTCCTCACAGGAAAGGATGACTGTAAATTCCAGAGTCAGAGAGGTTTTGTTCAAAATCTAAATCAAATGATGGCTCTGACATAAAAGTACAGAGGTGGGCAGGAAAAGTGCTCATTCCTAAGAACAAGAGTAGATCACCTGTATATCCTAACATCTGTATTTACACACTGGAAGATGTTTTAGTTTACAAAGAGCACACAAGATTTATAAAGTTTTTATTAATATGGACATTGCACACAGAGCAGCACTACCAGCTGTCCTGGGTGAGTGCTCTCTGATGCCACAGATAAACCCCACGCCTTTTCCTGTTAAAAACTACACACACAAACAAATGGGAACAATAGATTGGCCAACTGAGTCAAGCTTTCCCAAGCCAGCACATGGCTGAGGGCTAACTATTGGGAGGCAGATGAACTGGATTTGAAGCATCAACACAGGAAAGACAAGAGACAAGAGCTGGGCCCAGAGCCAGGGACTACCAAAACCATTGATTCAACCCTATTGTGACACCAGTAACCAGTTACCCTGAAAAGGAGATGATCTGTCCCTAAAAGACAATTCCTAAAGACCATTGCATAGGATGACTTCCCACAGAAGCCAACATTGGCTTATGGTTTAATTTCTGCAGCACAGAGATACCTGTGGGAGCTGAGTACTGAAGGCAGGGTAAATAAACCAGGCCAGAGCTTGTGTTGTCCCAGCTGGATTCCTTTGGTGGCTAAGGGGAGCAGAGCACTTATCTCAGGTGAGGCTGTCTGCCTTTTCCTTTGCCTGGTCAAACAGAATGATTTAAGGAAGCCCCTTTCCCATACTTGCAACCTCAAAGAGGATAGAAGTGTGTCACCTGTTCCTGTGCTTTGTAACTTTCCCATGTTATTCCAGTTTCAGGTCTCAATCCGCTTGTCTGCGAATTAACAGGAAAGAGCCTTTGCTGCAATGTTAGCAAAAAAAATGACACTGCAACCTCTGAAAACCTTCAGAGGGTGATGTTCCAAGTTAGGTATGATTTGCTGCTCCTGAATTAGGATCTTGGGCTCTCTGGACAGTCTCTGTGAGAAGACACGTGTGCTTCCAGAGGGTTGCACCTGGATTGGTTGGCTGCAGAAGACAGCAGGGGTACATCTCAAGTTACTACTCCATAGTCAGTAGCTTCCTGTCCCACATTTAATTTGGAGAACTTTGTAGTAAGAACAGGGATTTCAGGCAGGACAGCACAGCCCAGGATGCACATCCTTTTCCTTATGTCAACAATCAGCTCTAGGTGCTGCATCCATACCCAGGCAGGCTGGAGCTCCAAGATCTCCCTTAACTAATTCACTATATGGCAAAATTTGGTAGCTGGGAGTCAAATTCTCAGTTCAGACCATCAGCTACAGATCAGCCACTGTTCTATAGAGAAGGGATGGAAGGACTGGGTCTTTTTACACAGTTTCTGTCTTTCCCATCTCCCCTCCTGCTGTAGGAGAGGTTACAAACAAGAGTTGTATCTGGTTCAATACACTGAAATACGACTTCAGGCCCTGTGAAGTAAAAAAAAAAACAGTCTGAGAACTGCGATAGCTTTGAGGAAATCTATATTCAGCCAGGCACACCTAAATTTAAAAACATGAAGAGGCTGTGGCTTCCTTGCTGTCTGGGTTTCTTAAGGAAGGGCGGAACCATTTCCAGATAGCACGGGCTTGGGTGGAGGGAAGTGGGAAAACACCAGAAGCAACAACATCTGACATGAATCTGTGCTCTCCTGATCTTAAAATATAATGTGAAACCAGAGCAAGTGCAGAAACTGAAAACTCCAGCAGGGTTTCACATCAATCAGGCTTTCCAGGCTAAAGTGTATCAAAACCCCGGAGCGAAACAGCAAATGTGAGATGTCAGGACAATTTCTGAGATCAGAAGACACAAGAGGTTTAAATCCACAGCCCTTACATTTGCAGTCCACCTCAGGAGCTCACACCACCCCTGCTCTATTGCCAGACCCCAGGTGGCAGAGGAGGTGACTGTACAAACAACAGCTACCTTTGGGGCAAGGCCACTGAAATAAATGAATGCCACCAGCTCGTCCTCCACTTAACAAGGCTGCACACAATGTTGAGAGCAGCAGGGATTCTTGCTCAGCAGGGCCTCTTTGCAGGCAGCAGCAACTGCAGGGATTTGAGGAACGTGAGCACCAGGAGGGAGTCGCTCTCAACTGCCCAAAGGAAGGGGAGTAACTTGCAGAGTAGCACAATGGCAATGGACAAAAGGCAAATTTAGTCCTAGTATCAGACAGATAAATTGCTGAGAGTTCTAATCCTCAGGGATTGCATGGCCCAGTGCCCCCCTGCTGCACAGGCCACACCACCTGCTCTGCTGCTTGAGAGCAACCCCTCCCTCTGCTCAAAGCACCAGGAGAGATATAATAGCGGGTCCTATTCAAGCTCCGTGTCTGGAAACACACTTAAAAAGCAGGCACACACTGGTGTGAGTGCAGCCCCTTGGAATTGGTTGGGCCCTTGCAGCATCATAACCAGCTCTTGTCCTTTAGGATGCAAGTTCAGGTGCTTTGAATCATTTATGCATCCAGGCCTAGCCTTTTAAATTCATTATTTTAAAGGCCTCCTGAAATACAATCACAAAGTACTAAAACTGGTAAATTAAAGCAGAGCTTATATGTCTCTACTGGTCTTGCCCATTTATAAAAATACGGAAGTAATAATAACATTAAACATCAGTTATAATAATAGGAGTTTAAGTCAGGCACGTTATTCTAGCTTTTATATATTTAAAATAAATATGAATTGAAACATAAGGGCACAGTGTTTCTTTGACAGCACCAAAGCAGAAATAGATTGGGCCACCTTTTACACTTTAACAGGATGAAGTGAAAAATAAGTAAGTTTGAACATTAGTAACTTCTTAGCTACAAAAGTCTAAGTATTTATTTGGAACAACCGAAGAATCCCAGCCGTACACATAGTTTCAGCCATACAGCACCACAAGGACTTCATTGATTCATCTTTTGAGTTTTGAAATATCTATGATGGGCAAAGTTATCAGTTCCTGTATTGAGGGGACGAACAGAAGTAAAGATTTCAACCTCCCTTCTCCATTGCCCATAATAAACCAGTGTCTGGCATAAGCCAAAGAGGCATACTCACATTCTGCTTTCAGAGGTGGTCTCAGCTTTGAGCTGCTCATGCAGGAAGCACTTCAGTCCCCCTCCTCATGGAGATCCATTTCCATCCATGGACACATCCACTTCCCCATGGTGACAGCCAAATTCACTGCACTGATGACCTATGAACCTGTGTAACAGATGCCAAGTGAAGTACATCAAAGTTACAGCACTAAAAGCTATTTGGATGTACCTGAACAAGCACCAATGAGACCTGCTACACCACTTAGACACACACAGGTTTGTGGGGTTGGATGAGATCCCTCCAAGGGTACTGAAGGAGCTGGTGGGCATGCTCTCCAAGCCACTTTCTACCATTTACCAGCAATTCTGGCTAACTGAGGAGGTCCCAGTTTTCTGGAAATTGGCAAATGTGACTAAGCCCATCACTGAGAAGGGCTGAAGGAGTCTCCAGAGAACTACAGACCTGAAGTCTGAACTCAGTGCCAGGGAAATCATGAAGCTAATCAGCTGGGTTGCCATCACATGGCACATGCAGGACAAGAGGATCAGTCCCAGCCAGCATGGGTTGATGAAAGGCAGGTCCTGCTTGGCCAACCTGATCTCTTTCTGTGATGAGGTGACCCACTTAGTGGATGAGGGGAAGGCAGTGGATGTACTTACCAGAAAAGCCTCTGGCATCATTTCCCACAGCATTCTCCTGGAGAAACCAGCTGCTCATGGTTTGGATGGGTGCACTGTTCACCAGGTAAAACCCCGCTGGATGGCTGGGCCCAGAGAGTGGTGGTGACTGGAGTCACATCCAGCAGGTGGCCGGTCACTGGGGGGGTTTCCCAGGGCTCTGTATTGGAGGCCAGCCCTGTTTATTGCCTCTATCTTTGATCTGGATGAGGGGAGTAAGTCCTCAAATGCTGCGTCCAGTTCTGGGCCCCTTGTTACAGGGAAGACACTGAGGTGCTGGGGCGTGTCTAGAGGAGGGCTGTGGAGCTGCCAAAGGGTCTGGAGCACAAGTCCTGTGAGGAGCAGCTGAGGGAGCTGGGGGTGTTTATCCTGGAGAAAAGGAGGCTCAGGGAGACCTTATGTCTCTCTACAACTGCTTGACAGGAGCTTGTAGCCTGGTGGGGGATGGTCTCTTCTCCCAGGTAATGAGTAATAGGACAGGAGGAAATGGCCTCAAATTGCACTACAGGAGGTTTAGATTGGATATTAGGAAAATGTTTTTCACAGAAAAGGTTGTCAAGCACTGGAACAGGCTCCTGGGGAAGTGGTTGAATCACCATCCCTAGAGGTATTTAAAAGACATGTAGATACAGCACCTGGGGACATGGTTTAGTGGTGGTTTGGCAGCGCTGGGTTAACACTTGGACTCAACAATCATAAAGGTCTTTTCCAACCTACAGGATTCTATGATTTACTGCAGGTTCATAGAATGCTCCCTTTTCAAATACTGGTGTTTTCGAATGCACAGGCATTTACAGTTCCCTAATTAAACCATATTACACATGCTATTGTTTGTAACTGTTTCATGCTTATTACTCTGAAATCATAAAGTTATTGTCATCTCAAATATTGTGGCTTACACACATTTTCAAGACATTTTGTCCCTCTGTGTTGTGTACAAGAGTATTTCCATACAAATAAGGATTTGGGATTCTCTCTCCCTCTCTGCCCTGCTCTAAGCTACTTGAAGGTAATATATCTAAGTTATCCAGTGCACCTACAGAGCTGTCTCAAATTCTTGCATACAGGCTTGAGTACCTTGCAGTCAAAATGTATTGGTTCAAGTCCCATAATACTTCTCAGCTGCAAATGATGAAAAAACCAGATTAACACTTGAATGATAGTTTCATTACGACACCTTATTTTGCTAAGGTATCTTTCCCCAGTCCTTTTATTTCACATACTCAAACTTGTCTGGAAAGTGATGCTCTCTAGAGTTATCAGAGGAAAGTTTCTTGAATTCTCATTCAACAACAGCATGTTGTTCACCTGGGACATATTAAGCAAGGTGGTTTAAAAAGTCCTTACAGAATTGAAAAAGCAGCAGAGTTTACCTCCTGGCAAGCCACTGTAATCCAAGCACTTCTAAATTTTATGTTGTTTTGCTTAATACTTCCTGAATTACTTCTTTTAAGTTTCTTTGTGTGAAGGTTATGCTACACAAAAGAAGGTGAGAGTAAGTTATTATCTGTCATTTACGTTACAAGACTCATAATGCCTGTCTTTGTGAGGATTATATCCTTTCAGTGCTATGCCAAATAAAACACCTCCATGTAATGTAACTACCTACTGCTCCAAGTATTGAAACCAGTGTCAGTGTTAACACAGCCCTCTCTATTTCTGCCCTATTCTGTGGAGCAGTACTGCTGTGAAGTCTTAAAAAGCTGACATATCATACTCCCCGAAGGTAAATAAAGCTTCTCTAATAAGAAAGGCTCAAAGAGATTATGCTACACCACTACAGAAGCTGTATTTCAGGAGCTCGAGACAAAAAGAATCAACAAAAGGAGAGAGGGCAGTTTCATGAGTGCACGGAATACAGGGCAAATTGGTTCCCTGTAATGTACACCAGTGCCAGAAAGAGCTCCATTTGGCACTTAACAGATTCAGTACCATGTCAGGAAACAAACCAAGCTGTTCAGGGCATCTAAGAAAGGCCCAAAATTTTAGGGTCCATAAGAACACAGAACAGAAGAAAAGGTGGGTAATAGACTTGGACAACCTTGCTGATGTGACAGCCATGAGTCCAAGGTCCATCAGATTGAAAAGAGCATTTTTTAGGGAAAAGGTTTGATGTTCAACCATGGCATATCAGGCCACTTGGAAAATTCTGGGACAATACTATCATATGTTATAAAAGAGATACTTAAACCATACATTTTAAAAACATAGATTTAAAAATATATATTGAAACAGACTGTTTTTGTAAGAAAGAGTGAAGGAGAGTATCTCATTTTGTACTGCAGGATGGCTCCAATAAATCTCTCCACTCAAAGCAATGCTAAACCTGCTTTTCTGTGCTGTCAAACCTTTTCAGGAGTGAGTTCACATGCCTTCAGTTCCCAACTTCTGATCCTTTTTACCTGGACTGTAGGAACTTCGATGGGCTCTGCTTTTGCACATAAACATCTCCCCTCAAAAATGGATTTTGGGCCAAACACTTTGGAATTTTTACGAGAGCCAATAACTCAGCAGTTGTGATACCTCTCTTTATTACACTAACACAGCTCAAATAACTCCAATTAACTTACCTCTGATTTATACCACTAAAGCAAGAGGTGAATTATTGCTCCAGCACACAACACACTGAAGGGGTTTTTATTACCAAATAGAGAACTTCGCCAGCAAGGGAAGGGGGAGAAGAGGCAGCTGATGCAGGCGCTGCCCCTCTGCTCCCCACCACGCTGCAGGTACCTGGCTGCTCCTCTGTCAGCTCCTGAACACTGCCACCTCACCCAGGTGATCTCAGGTGACCTGCTCCAAGGGTTGAGTGAGGGCAGACAACCAGAGGGGCCACGTCATCAGACAAGCTGTCCTCACCTGTCCTTCACTTGTCCTGAAAATGACTTCAAATTCGCACAAACTCAGTAATAATTTCAGTATGCCATCCATCTTACAGTGTAAATTACGACATTTCCAATTACTGAATAATACTGTAAAAATATTATTGTACGCAGAAGACATAGCTTAGGTCACATTTTTAAGGGTCTGCCATTACTGAGTGTGTATTTTAGTCCCACTGTTTTCCAAGGATCAGGGCACTGTAATAAAGTCAGCATTACTAACTAGTCAGCCATGAATGATCTGCTCCTTTCCTAAGCCATGGAGAAACATGCTAGAATTGCTATTAAGATTAATCTACAGACAATTTTGGTTAAGGCTTTACAAGGGTTTAAGAAAGTTTGTTTAGGCCTCAAAGCAAAGCCATCCCTCTGCTCTAAAGACTCACTGCTGGAAGGGTTCAGCTTTGAACACTGCCACCATTGTGGCCAGCCCTCAGCAAGAGAGCAAGTATTATCCTGCTGCTTTTAAGAAGACAGATGGGCATCAGTTTTAAATTAACAGCTTGGGAACTAGACTCAACATACATTTCTAACTAACAGAACCTAAATAAAAGCAACAAGCAGCTGCTCCTCTGGAATATGTCTATCCATTTGCAGGTACGGTGACATTGATCAAAACCTAAAATAACTGAATCCAAACCCAAGCTCGACATATTACCTTCAATACATTTCAGGTGTACCAAAATACCCAAAATTACATGTCTCCAGGAAACACCTGACTCCATGGAACTTTCTGAAGTGGGGATCTTAGGAAAAACTCTTGGAATACAGGCTGCCAAGTAAAGGGAAACAGCAAAGCCAACAGTCCTTGGTGTGTCAGACAACCTAGTGCTCAAACAGCAGTGCCTGAAGCATGCAGCCTCTCTAAGCTCTGCATGATCTATGCCACAGGCTCTGCAGACCTCAGAGACCTTTTTCTGATAATCTGAGTGAATAAATAGTCAAAGGATAACACCATTAAAGTGAGGGTAGTTGTGCAATGGTGACACCACATCCAAATTCATGAGTCTGCAGAGACCCGTTGTGAACTCGGAGAAGCTCTTACCTTTCTTCCAGACTGTAACTCCTACAGGCTGAGCTTTCTACTGCAAAGGCAAGCCTTGTTTCACACTGTGGGAATATGCAACACTCCGTAGGACGGTGTCCCAGCTCACCGTCATAAATCAAATGATGCATGTATAGGCACTTCAGATCTTATTGGCAGAAGTAAAATTTAATACACCTTGCCAGCATGTGGAAAAAATTTAAGGTCCAATTCAATGAAGTCAGTGTGATTCTGGCCTGAATCACCCATCTACTACCTATATTAAGTAGTATAACATTCTTTATATAAATAAAATATATTCAATTTTTATCACGTTTGACATTTCTTACAGTGCTAAAATTTTTATCATTTGTCAACCTGTATTTTTAGAACTCTCTTGGACTAACTGCCAGGACTCCATCTGGCAAAATGAGGGGTGTTTCTAATTCAAAGCACTTCAAAGGAATTCTCCCACATCAGTTCAAAGAGATCAAATTAAAGTGATTATGGGTGACTGTAATAAGATGGATTTTAATTTTCTTTAAAAACACAAACAGTGAAACAGTAATTTAAAGCTCCTTTATGTTACTCTGTCAGCTACCTATCCACCCACCAATTCTTTGTATGAGGTGCTGTACTTCCAGTGACTATCTATTGAGCCGGGTTTAATATTTTAGGGGACTTAATGTAAATTTTTTAATCTTTTTTGTTAAACTAATCAGCGTATTACCCACACTATAAATGTGATTATGACCTGAAAAACACAAACCCTAAGGACAAGACAGACAACTAAGGTATCTATTATGTTAAACATAATTTTTTTTCCCCCTGGGTGAAGCAAATTTGAGTGAGTTGGTCTCAGATAAAAGCCCCACTCTAGGGAAAATTCTGGCTTGTAGTCTTTATTCCTGAAGAAAGCATACCAGCAACTTAAAAGCCACAAAATGACCACTGTCTTCTCACATAAAGTCTCTTTCCTTCCTTGAATAAGTGAAGAGATGTCACTTTAAAGACTCTCTACATGTACAAGTTACTGTCAAGTCTTTCCTAGACTTTGGAAAGGCAGAAAGTTCACCTGTCATGTCTCAAGCTACACGTGTCATCACTGGCAGAACAATTCCCAAACACCCCAGCATGGATTATCCATAGAAATAAAGCTCTGCACCTTCTAAAGCCAGGACCACGTTGCTTCCTGGAGGAAGCGCGAGCCAGTGGCAGGGCCCTCCCCCTACCTGGGCAGCCTGTAAGAGAAGCACCTCACTGAGCCAACCTGTGTGGTGTGTGCACATCCACATCCCCCATGCAGCCCCAAAGCAAGGGAGGACCTCAGTGACAGCAAATTACTTAATGGAAATTTGAGTATTTTAGGCTCATCAGCTTCCCTTGGGACTTGGCCATCACTGGCAAGTCTTTGAGAGATGTCTCAGGAGGATGTAATGGTTCTTGTTGAGATTTCCTGGAACGGAACAGAATTCCACCTATCCTCACTTGCTCCCAACAGCATGTAAGAACTTAATTATTAGTATTTATTTATTTCTCTCCTGAGTTTTCTGGTGATAGAGTAATGCATAGCCTCATCAGCCTTCACCTGTCACTGGAACCAACTCCACATCTCTTCCACTCCCCAGGAGTTGCAGTGGCTTGCATTTGAGAGTCTACACATGAATTGACACAGATGCAACACACATACACCTGGTGCTACATCCGTAAGTATCAAACTTACCTAAGTCAGTGATTGCTCCTTGTCAGCTAACTGATTTGGGAAAGATAAAGCAGTTTGCAGGGAGGAAATGGCAAAGTCACAAAAGGCAGATACAGCAGTGATCCTGCTCACTAGCCAAGCACATTAGTTAATTTTAATCTTTCCTAAGAGCACATTACACCCCAACTCCTTATCTGCCCCATTTTTCTCACTGTATCAGCCTTTAAGAACATATAAATCATAATGAAAGCATAACATTAATCTGTCACTTACATCACCATTACAAAACCAGTTATTAATATAAGCAGTCAAAGGTGGTTTCCTTATGCAGGACACAGGATGGAAAACTGGTTTAGGAAAAAAATCTAATTTTGAGCCCATCAGCTGAGAAAGTCCTGTGTTCTGAGATGCATTGGCTGGGGACCTCCCTGAAGGCCCCTGTCTCAAAGCTGTGAATGATAGCTCATGTGACAGGCACTATGTAAGCATTACATTTGACAAGTCTGACAGACTGCACGCAAGCAGATGTGGCGGACAGAAAAAAAGCTGGACAACAGCAAGAGCCCAGTTTATTTCTTATTCCCTTAAATTTCTTTAGATTGCTAGCACTGCAAATCTTAGTTTACAATTAATGGAGACTCTAGTGCACAGAAAAGCCTTGCACTGGTCTCATTACAAACGTAAGAATCAGGCTCTAAACTGAGTTACAAGTTCCAAGGTAACTAAATCCAAGTTTTATTTCATAACTAAGAAAGAATGATACTCCTCTTAAACCATGTAAAACTATTTTAGGCTTTTCTGTAGATTTCAGCCTCTTCCAGTCCCTGGGACATGGAAGCACAAACATCACTACTCCCAGCCAAACCAAAGTGATTTGGTATGATGTGAACCTTCTGCATGCCTTCAACATGAACACCAGGACAGAGTTAGCCAGGATTTCCCTCCAGTGATTCATTACACGCCAAGTACCTGATATCACATCAACCCATGAAATCTACCTTCTGTGTTTCATAAATCAACGCCATCAGCACAACCAAGCGATGAAATGAAGAGAGATTTGTCATTAAGGTACATAGCAATGATGACACGCTACACACTTCCAGCTCTCAAATCCACTCTCCCTGAATGGTAAGACCAGCAAGTATTCCCACGACTAGCCACAGCTATCATGTGACTAAACCCCGTCCTTACACAGATACATCATCTGAAATCCAATGTCTTGGTTACATGGTTTAGCTCAGTATTTGTAACTCATCTTGGAACTTCTCCAGATAGGAACACTCAGAACACAATACTTTAATTTATGTTTCTGAGCCCTCTGAGTTGACTTAATCTGATACTGTTGGCAGTAAATCTAGAACCTGTGCATTAACTATGCCTTTCTCCACAGCAGATTAACTCTGTGGGAAAAAGTTCAGTATTGCAAGCCACTTCATGCCCAATTTTATAACTCTTGATTTTACATACATCTGTCAGCTGTACAAACTGTATTTTTGTTGTCATCACTGAGAAGTCAGTAATGTTCACTATTGTTTCCACCTGTATTCTCTGGTATTTAATGGTAAAGTCTATACAGTAACTGCCACAAAGGCAGTTTAAAATGTTTTACTGCACTAGACACACAGCAATGCAACAAGGGCAGTGTAAATGCTGCAGACCTCCAGGAGCTTAAGATTTTGTTAGGATTAATAGTTAAAAATATTCCCCAAACAGGCTACCCTGCAGAGCTGGTCTGTCAAACAATCCTGAAAGAACACAGTTACAGTCCTGCTGCTGTTCCAAGGTGTGCAGAAGCCTGCCAAGGCAGCAGTAGAATAAAGGTAAATTATGTACTCAGGAAATGCGGCAATCTCAGTCTGCCCCAAACGATACTGATCTCACGAGCCCTGGCTTCAGAACAGGGAGAGTTTCTTAGTAATGCTTTATTTCTTGAGATGGTTTATAAGGAGAAATCAAACACTAATGCCCAGGAACAAAACCTAAATGAAGCATAATCCACCTTATGAGTTATAGCAAAAAAACATTCTGGACAACATCAGGTTTTACTACATGTAATGGCTTTATGAAATGTATAAATGTTATTGTTCTATAAAATACATTTTTCATTCCAAGAGGCAAATTTTAATTCATATTTATTCAGGACTTTCCTTTCTAGTGCTTTAAACTTACTTTTAAAAGAAAGACGCAGGATTGCCAAATTAAAGGTTTATTATAGTGTTTTTATTAACAAACTTTCATTGGAAAGTTCTGGGCGCATTAACATAGGAGGCACATTGGCTTCGATGTTTGGCATTTGACAGTCAACAGAATTGCACTTCACTGCGATAGCCTTGCCACAACAGTGTGAACTTTCATGGCAAACCTCGGAGCGAGCCTCTCTCCCTGACCTGGTCAGCAGGTGCTTTTTATCATTTTGGTCAGCCTTCAAAACTCGCTCATTCTGCAAAGAATGCTGATCTATCTTGCTCTCAGCTTTCTTTTTCTGCTTTGACAGAGAGGCTTTCTTGCTTTCCACCCCGTTCGCTTCTGTACCACCCTTTTCATCACACTTGTCTGTCTGCTGACAGAATCCCTTTTGGTTATTTGAGACACTGTTCTCACATTCAGAGCAACGCACTATTAGAGGTGCTGCATTTCGGCAGAGGAACTGTGAGGAGCTCATCACCTTTGGAACAGTTCTTACGTTTTCCTCTGGGTTTTGATGAGTGTGTGTATCTGTCCTGTTTATTCTTTGATGTGCCTGGAACTGTTGCATGGACTGGAGGAAAAAATTTTTAGGCAGAGAGTTTTGTGTCATCGTTCTTTTCAGCCTTCCTTGAAGGCAGCTGCAATGGAGGACGTGCTGGACTGGATGCACGTAACCCTCAGCAGCTTGCTGTAAAGCATTTATCGGAGCTACAGAGCTTTGGATCTGCATAGTGCCCGGGGAAGGAGAACACTGGTAACAGAAGGTGTCGCTTAACTGCTGACAGGAGTGCGGACTCCACTTCACTGCCACCTGCTTGTATGCATCAGGACAGCTACACTGCCTGTTTTGAGAGAAAATTGGGCATATGGTGGGTTGGTCAATAGATGTCTGCAGCACAGCTGAACTAGCAACATTTTTGATGCCTTTACCGACTTCACTATTATAGGCTGGATGCATAGGCATACATGAGTTTTGGGGCCTGCTGCTGAAGAGCTCTGAGCAGATATGAGTTTCTTCGTACGTCACTTTCTCTGCAGGGTTACAGATGCCGGTTTGTGATGCCAGAGGCTCAAGCTCATAGTGCTCATGCTCCATTTCTGGTTTCTGATTTCTGGAGTCCAGCTGATACTTGCTAACAGGATGTGATTTGTTTTGACTTCTGCCCCCTTGGGCTCCTGAAAAGGCCTGAGAGAAGGCATTACATTGCAGTTTTTTTGGTAGTGGGATCTGACCACAAGTGCCCTGGGGCCCAAGGCATCGGCACATGCACTGGAAGAAGAACGTTGCGAAAGCCCAACTAATGCACATTATAAGCATCATGAAAGTGCCAAGCTGCGTGTATGCCAACACTGTTGAGGGCATCATCATTGCCCCAGCTACAAATGTAGTCAAGGCAGCCATTGCAATAGCAGAACCCATACGGCTTAGAGAAAAAATGACCTTCCCCTCTCGGTCAGGGTCAGGGGCTAAGCGATAAGCCACTCCATAATGAACAGCAAAGTCCACCGACAAGCCAACAGCCACCGAGATTGTGACAGATTCCAACACGTTCAGCTCCCACCCAAGAAGAACCAGAGAACCTACAGTGACAAAAATAGTTCCAGCTATTGAAACTATTGCATAAAGGCTTATGATTATGTTCCAAGTTGTAAGAAGCATTACGCTAAATGCAACGGCAACTGAAAGGCCCATGGCAATCAGAGTACCATCAGAAAGACTGTCCTGAAGATCATAAAATTCAAGGTTACTCACAAACCAACCATTGCTAAGACCTTCAGGAGCAGAACTAAGCTCACTTGAAATCCACGAGTCCACCTCTTTGTAGAACTGATGCATTTTCTCGTAAGCCAGTGTGAAGAGGTAGGTGCTTTGGAACTCCAACACCACTGCCCTGATGGTGTCATTAAGGTCAAAGCGAGGCCCTGGGGTCTTGCTATCTAAATGGTACCCTGTGCTTCTTTCTAGCTCCATTATAGCTCTCTTGATACATAATTCAAAAACTTCTTGTTTGTATGGAAAGCTCCAGTGGCTGCAGCAAGGGTAAAGAGATGGCTCATCACAGTCTTGATTTTCCATCCACTGCTTAAATGTTTCAATGAAGCAGCTTGTGAAGTCTTGTTCTTCTGTCTGATAAAAAAAGGTTTGATTTCTTAACTTCTGACAGAAACGTAAAATCCAAACCTGTGAGGCTGGGCTAGCGATATTAAAACTTGTATCCAGCTGCAGCTTTCCTTTGCTTTTAGGGTTTAAAGGGTCACCATTATCCTCAGGTGTGACACCCCAAATTACTGTAATCGGCATGTGGAGCTCTTCTCCATGGTGGACACGTTCAAACATAAAAAGTTTTTTGTATTCTGCATCATATCGTTCAAATGGGTGAGAAGACCTAAAAACTTGAAACTCAGAGAGCTCCAGTGACGGCAGTTTCATCTTTGGATTTACACACACAATATATGCTCCACCAATTGTTAAGGCAAGGAACCAGAAAAGCCAAATATACCGAAATTTGATAACAATGCATGGCAAAACTTTCTCAAAAAATATCCTGGATGCTTCTGAGACTGCAAAAATAATCTTGTGGAACATTTGGCACAACACTGTCCAGCAGTTTTTGTTGTTGTATACCCTCTGCTGAGGTTTCTTAAAGCAACTGAAAATATTGAGAAGATATCGTTCATGTAATACAACTACAGCAGGCAGCCATGTAACCATCAAAACATAATTCACCAGAATGGCAGTGCCAGCATAAACACCAAAACACCTGATTGCTGTGATATTGCTGACATAATTAGCATAGAAGGCAGCAGCGGTTGTAAAACTCGTGACAAACATGGAAAGAGCAGCATGTTGCAATGTGATGCTCACTGTCTCCGAGGTTCCAGCATGAGGTTTATCAAACTTTGTGTAGTTCCACACATCACATAAAACAAAAGCATCATCTGCTCCAATCCCAACGAGGATAATCAATGCTGTGAGATTCATGAACGGAAAGAACTCAAAATTAAATACTACCCGATAGAGAAAATAAGAAATAATCAAGGAACTAATTATTGCAAACATAGTCATCAGCGTGATAAACATGGACTTGGTGTACACACACATAACTAACAGAACAATTACAATGGCTATGGCAGGATACACAGTATCCATCAACAGGTAATCCTGAAACAACCTATGTTTTATTCCGAACTCAATCCCTGTGATGGTTGTTACACCATCGGAAGCGTTCCAGTTCTCAAAGTTATCTAGGTAAATACTCATCATGCTTTCCCCTTTCTCGGTCGGGGAGAAGAGCATGCTGTATTTTAAAGCTGGTAAGACATAGTCAGCTGTCTTTGGGCTTAGGAAATCCTTGTCCACTAGGTAGTGAAGGATCTGGTAAACAGCGTTGTACTTGGTACATTTGCGAGGCACGTTAGTACACTTGAGTTGGTCCTTCCTTTTGGCATTCATATCCCAGCAGTCCGGCCCCAGGGTCCCGTTGTAGTAGTATTTGGCACATGTGCGAAGCAGCTTTAGGGTGTGAGAGACATCCCGTTCGACAATTTTCTGACACGATGACCTGTTGTTTAGAATAGCAATATAGTTGCCCAGTGTCCAGCTGGGACAGCACGAAGCAGCAGTGGCTCTCTGGCAGAGATCACCAAACTGGGAATGGGATCTGATCTATATAAAGACAGGCAGGGAGAAAAATCCAATTTAAAGTCTGAAACATTCAGTAACAAAAAAAAAAGCCAACCCAAAAAATGACTTAAAATTATGAAAATTCAGTTTACAGTCCTTTGAGTGTCAACATTTTAAATTCTTACTTCCACACACACTCCTTTTGATCAGTATCCTCTTACATGCAGGAGACTATACCAGTCAGTACACAGACTTGTCACAGTGGCACAGAATTGGCAGAAGCGTTAAGAGCGTTATTTGAAGATCCACTGAGGTGTTTTGTTTCTTTCCAGACTGAGGACTGTTAACTCTCTTCTATTATCTCAAGCTATACTCGTAAGAATAAACAATCAGCCATACATGAATGAAGTTTCATTCTGCTTGGAATCATATCCTGAAGCTCCTAGGAGAGGTAGGAACTTACCATCCAGAAAAGAAGGATGTGATAGCTTTACAATGACTTCCATCACCTCTCCTCTCTTCTACAACCCTGATTTTGTGAGTCTCTTTTAGGTCTTGTACAGTGACAGGCACTGTTCCCGAACAGCTCTGCCTGCTGCCCAGGCACTGCACGTCCCTAAGTCATGCAGGATTTCCAAAGCGCAAGCACAGGATAATTCACTGTCATAAAGCACCCCAGAATAACAGGTCACGCCTCTGAATGCTGCACCCACGGTGGGACAAAGTCCCAAGAGTTGACTCAGGAGTGGAGTGGAGGCAGCTGCAGCAGCAAGGCCAGAGAAGTCAAAGGGATGAGCAGGCAACAGTGGCAAGCGCAGAGGGGACGGAGCTGGGACATGGGGAAGCACTGCTGTTGTCAGCTCAAGCAACTGCCCAAAGCCCAGAACTTTACAGAAATGATAGCAATTTTAACATTCTGGTTAAAGATTCTCCTGAACTAAATGAGTCTTAATCCCTTATGGGGATATTTTTCTTTCGCTTCTAGAATATTCCAGATTTAGTCAAAGACAGTAAGAGCACAACTTCGCTAAATCGCCACAAGACACTTCTACGCAAACTGAAAGTAACTGTAAACCAGAAGCGAAACTCTTAAGTAACAAGGTTAGATCAGGGAAATCTTCTCAAGTTGAGAAAACTCAATCTTTGGAAAGCACAAGGAATAAAAGTCTCAAAAAATAGAACTTCTGTTATATGTGACAAAGTAGAATTAGTCCTTCAAATATTATAGTTACATATGTAGAAGTTCTGTTTTAATCAAGTTACACAGAATGAACACATATTAATACAGTCACATTAATAAAGCCATGTGCTTCAGATTTTATAGGACTGGGCCCTGAAACAGTTGTCCATGTATGCTTTAAATTTAGGTGATCTGTAAGAAACCACTTAGCCTCTTTTTACTTTTTTTTTCTTCAGCAAAATTGCACAGGTTTATTATTAGCAATCCTTCATAATGCAGACAAAAAAAATCCACTCGGAGATTCTCTCAGCAGTTATAAAAGCTTTAATATGGACCAAATTTTGTCAACCAGTTTCTGAACAATAACAAACTGGCATTCCAAAAAAACAGGATAATTCACATTTGATTGTTTCCAGATAAAAACACTCACACATGCAAACTCAGGAAAAACGGAACAACCCACTAAATAAAAGGAAGCACTGGAATAGCATATGGGTGTTTTTCATGGCACATCTCCAGGTTAGCCCTATGAGGATATAATAGGCAAACTGGGAGGAGAGGATTGTATTGTCTTCTCAATGTTTTCAGGTTCAAGATGGGACAATGAGGTTTATATACTGTTCTTCTACACTTGCTGCAGGCCATAAACATTCACTGGCAAAATAACTGCTGCCAAAGATAAAGTAACATGAGCTGGCAGCTGGAAATTAGAAAGTAAAATACAAAACTTAGCTCCTGATAGCTCATTAAAATACTACGTAAAATGTTAATAGATTGTAGCATTGGGCTTTGTTGGTGATCCAAAGGAACTGGAAAGGTCATTCTGGTGTTTCCAGACCTGGTCTGCCACTGGCACCATTTTAATTTATTTTGGAACAAGTAAGGAAACTAAACTGTGTAACCTGCATACATCTGTGGGCAGATCTGCCCACATGGGTCTCTGCAGTAACAGAAAATCACAAATCCACTGCTTTGGGGAAGCACTCTGAAGACATAATATACAGTCTTTGAAGTTTATAAAATAACTGTTTACAGTTTATAGGGAAAACATTCTGCAATTAACAGGTAAAAAAAAAACCCAAGCCTTCTTATCCAAGTAGTAAAAAATGAGAACACCTATAACTATTTTGTATATAAAGTTTCCATGAAGATTTTAGGACTAGCATATGCTGAGCAGCTGCAGGATAGAGCCCCTAAGTGTCAGTAAAACCTATAGTTAAAGTAGTTACAAGCAGATGGGAATACAGTTAAACACATAGAGGATATGCTGTTTGTTCCATACTAAAGCCAATAGTAGTTGGCACTGATATCCTGCTTATCACCAGGAAAATACTTAAATTCTAAGGTTTGACTTTCCAGAAAGCAGTGCCTGATTTTCCTGTCTTCGAATACAGAAAGTTTTGCCACTTAATTCACCAGAACTGTGGCCCTAAGCAAGCATGAACTCAAAACCAAAAATAACTACGGCCAGAAAAGAGTTTGTAAGTTCAGGAGGTCACCAAAGTCATGGATTTCTTCCTATGGCTGCAGTGCAAGTCAGCATCCTCTCCCTCCCTAGGGACTGGCTGCTACCAGAACTTAGCATTCAGAAGTGGGACATGGCACAGCACTTTGTGAGTTCTAAGAAGTGTTAGAAGTACTTAAAAACTGCTAGAAAGTGTTAAAATAATTCAAAATGTTATTTGTAAGTAACAAGCATTTAAAAAATAAACCATGATAAAAACTTCATCCCTTTCTGAGCCCTGAATACCTAATTTTTGTAATAAATTTACATGCACAGACCAGTAGTAATAGCAAAACCTAACCATATTGTTTTCTATACTAACTAGCTAAAAATCAATGCTGCTACCATGATGCACTGTTGTTCTACCCAGCTGAGGTGTTCAATTACTTTATTCTTAAGTAAATTACAAATAAAGATCTACAAAAACATTATTTACAACAACATTCTCTATAAAAATCTACACAACTGTGGGTGTAGGTGATGCAGCAAACATTTCATTTTCTGAAGTGTTCTTATTTCGAAGGAAGAGCTGGTTTTATGGGGCTTGTTTGTTGCAGTAAAGTAGTTTCATCCTTACCTCACAAAGTATAGCAGTATTTGAAATAACACATTATTATCAAGGTGAGCAGATGGGGAGGAACAAAAGAAAAACTCCTCAGGAGTAATGCAATCATTGCAGAGATATTCTTCAGAGGTAATTAACTGTCTTCTGGTAAACAGAATGATGTTTTTTAATTCAGACTGCATTGCTTTGCAATGACCTACACTGCCTGGGATTCAGCTGCATCAGCTGCCTGTGTGACTAAACCTCTACAGTTAAATGCACAGATTAGCATCTCCTCCCTCAGTCCCAATTTTTACCCTTGTTAAAGGTTACTCTCCCCTGGATCTCCTGATGGAACTGGTGATGTGAAGACTCATTCAAAACTGAGCTGGGCTGCTTCAGATACTGTACTTTGCTCACCTGGCTCGTTCTGATTGCAAGAGATAAGGGACAACCACATGAGCCATCCTGTCAGTGCAATCATCTCTGATGGGGAAATAAGGAACATTTCATGAGCGTGTGAGGACAAAACCCACTTCCACCAAGGGAGGCCAACCAGGACAGAATGCCTGTCAGCAGACTGCCAAGGAAGATTCATTATACAATGTTCCACTACACCTCAATGTTTTAAGCAAGCGAACGATGGCTGTTGTAGAGAAAACAGTTTGGGAATTTGCTCAATTAATACAGTTGTCAAAAAGAAAATGATCAATCTAATAGTGAAGATATTTCTCATTAAATAAATGTTGTATAATATGAATTAAATTGTTTACGATTTTTTTGCTTTGGAGGAGAGCAAAATGGAAATAAATCATTCAGTATTAACAGAAGAAAAACATATTGCTTCATACTCAGAGGTTCAAAGGACTCCAGCAAGTGACAAGCTTGTATTTTACAAATAAAGTTTAAATAGAAAATTATTATTACTCTTTAAATATCATTATCCACATATAGTTAACTGGGCTGTATTTCTAGCTACTGTACCTATGTTCCTTTGCTGTCCATTTGCAACCTAAACTAACAAAAAAAAACCCAACTAATTTGAGTGACCCACTGGGTGTCAGAGAAAACGGCATATACTATGAGGTTATAGCTACTTCACCTGAAGGTGAAAAAGCAATAAAAATCAATTATTTGCTGGAAAACAAGAACAAAACTCCATGGAGTAATATTCTATGAGGAAACACACAGTAAAAATTAAGACAGTCCTTTCCTGAGGCAACCCTCTTCTACCCCATTCTGGATGCTAGGAGTAGAAAATCCACAGAAATCCCCCTATATAATCGGATTTACAAATTGAAAGTTGTTTTCTAACTTCATGTGCATGACCATTTGGCAGGAGGTGAACCACATAAAGACCTCTCAAATGCTACTGGATGGCAGTGGGCAGCGAAACAAAGTTTCAAATACACATCCTGTATCTGCAAGTTAAACCAATGCTGTATTTACTTACCCTCAAGTTGTCTACATTGCACATTGACTTAATTGCATTCAAATTCCATAAATTCTCTCCTTCTGTTGATGTAAACACCACTCGTGAATAGCGATCACCTGAAATTACAGGAGGGGGTTTTCACTGATTGTTTGGGCGGGCCTGGTATCAAAGGCAAAATCCCACCACTCCAATGACACGCACGAAATCTTTGTCGAGTCATGGCAATTCACCTCCTTTTCAACATGAGCTGTTTATCTGTAAGACTCACTCCACATGAAAGTTTCTATTTCCTTAAAGTGCTTATAGTAAATATGGCATCTTCAATACTATATACCACTCAGAAGCTCTACAGACTTCTATTCAAGCAAACTATCTTCTGAAATATGACAAACAAAAATCAAAAGATCTAATCAGCAAACTATGAAATTCTTGGCACAGCATAATGGCAGTACACTGATAATAGTAATCAAAGGCTTATTTAGTAAGTCATTTGGGAATATAAATAATAATTATAAAGCTGTTTCTACAAGAATGTTTTTGCTTTAGAAGCAAATGACTGGAGTGGAAATTGTTGTGATATCCTTGAGGCCATTTTCAAGAATTCCACAGTTCAGACACATGGAGCTTAAATTACAAATTAAATCGCATTTATCAGCAGACAGATTTAGGAAAGGAAATAATTACTTAGTGGCAGTGAGATCTGTCTGCAGAGCTCACAAGAGAAACAAATACACAAATATATAGTACTGCCTAATGCAGTATGGTACTTTAGGATAAGAAATATTATCACATTAATTAAAATATTCCAAAACCCCAAAAAGCTGAATTTTTCCCACTGCTGTGAAGCTGCAGAATTTTTGCCTTTCACAAGACAGCAATGAAAAGACTCAGGGATAGTGCTTTATGATCTCCAGCCATGCCTTAGGATCAAGGGAACTGAAATGTAGAGATCCTGGAGCAGACAAAGAAAGATACCAGGAATGACAAAAGTGGGTCAAGAGGAAATCAACTGTTTTCTTTACATAATGGACTGGCAAATTTTCCCATAAAAGCACGATTCCTTCATGACTGTTGCAACTGAGACTACACAGAAACACTAGAGGAAAGAATGATAGTGAGACTGTGCAGGAACAGTGGCCTGGATAAGAGGAGCTAATTCCACTTCAAGTTAATGCTCAGCAGAGTTCCCAGAACATTTCCTCTTCCTTACTCATGATATGCTCAGTCTAATTTGGTTCTTTTCACAGGAGCAGAAATGATGACCTTGCTCCCATCCTCCTCAAGACCATACTGTAATTGAAAAAAAGAATAAAAATCTGTTCTTCACCCCAGTTTCCCCTGGTCATTGCTCTCTTAGACCAAGTAATCTAAACAAATAATTTCACAATTGTGTTTTTGTGCTCTGTTATCAGTCCTCACATGTGGAAGTAGCCACAAAAGAGCTCAGGTCATTCTACGAATAGAGGCAAGATCTACATCTCAAATGCACTTTCTGCCAGAATAGCACTTATCAAAGTTCTGCAGTGTGCCTTGTAAAAAGTCAAAAGACTTTGTCTTTTTTGTCCTCAAGTTTAACTTAGTCAGCTTCATAAGCCTACAGTGCCTTAAGGTGGGGATTTTCAATTTTTACTTTTGTTTCTTTAAGGGGGATGTTTTCTTTGTTGTTTTCTTTGGTGTATATTTTTTTTTCCTTAAACAAACCCCTAAATTCTGTACAAAATAAAACCAGTGGATGCCTTTTAGGACATATACAGGAAAAGTATTTTGATTTAGGTTTTTTAGAATTCAGCTAACGGCCCAGATAAAATACAACTTCTTCCCTAATGTGAATTAAGCACTACCTCTCTAGTCACACACAAAACACTGATTTTACAGTGTTCAGCACTACCAAGAACTAGTAAAATTCCTTACAGGAAATGGAAACGCTTAAAGGAAGCACTTTAAGATAAACACAGTTTATTTTGAGAAAGAACCAATAGAACACAACATTTCAGCCCAATTTTCTCAAGATTTCTGCACACAGAAAGAAGGTGCTTATTGTGTGTATACATTAAGTAAAAATATCTTCCTAATATGGCCTACAATATACAGAACAGTTCAGGAAACATTGAACTGGCAGAAGTTTTTAGTCTTCCTTCCATCATTTCTCCACTTACTTGGAATATCACAGAAAAAGGTATCCTTGTGGAAGTTCCAGTCTGCTTGCCTCTTCTCTCTTTCATAGTGATCATCTGACCATCTGTCATCTTGATGACTAAACCAAAACAAAGTTTTACTTTACCTTAGCAAAGAAATTATTAAAAGAAGCACCATCCAAACAAGTCACACCTTAACAGCTCTTAGACATGAGAAAACATATTTTTACTGATGTGATTTTGGCATACAATAACTGATACAGTAATTTAATTTTTTGTTTAAATTAAGAGACTTCAAATGGAAGGACATTGAGTCCAGTACTGAAAATACCCATAGAGAAAAGTAAAATTAAACATTTTTTAAAAGAGCTTGCAATGGGAAATATCTAGCCTGATATGAAAGGCCTTAAGAACTGTAGACTATTAGATTGTGTATTTATTGAAATCAGTGGCAGTATATATATTAACTTCAGCAAGCCCTGGTGAAAGCACAATGTACCTACAAAAACCACCAATAAAAGAAAGTGCATTTTTACTACAAAGTTTTACCTTTTAGCTTGCTCATCTGCATATTTGAAAGGATAGTTTGCAAGTGTTGCTTTGTACCCTGTGTTTTTCACCATGTTGTTCCATGTGACCAATCTCTGTCCTATGGCCGTCCCTCTCGGTTCAAAACCCTAAGGGGAGAGAAGCACAAAATTCCATTGATGCTTTTCATTCTTCGGCTCCAACGGGAGAGCGGAAACACGATCAAAGTGATGGATAGTTTTCATTATGAAGCATAATTACTCCAGACATCTACTTTTAGAGGTAAAATGCTTTATGACAGGTCAGACAAAATAATGACCGACTGTAGAGAGTGATGAGGGATTAAGAATTCTTGCACGTCCTACTGCTCTCTCTGAGAAGAGATGATGATTTAGTCCATCAAATGTTCAATACTTGGTTTTCAGAGGAAGGGCATTTTACGAAGTCCTCTTCTGTATCTCAATTATCACTCTCTATTGATTAAATATGATTAAAAACTGTCAAGTATATCTTCTCTATTTCTCCAAGAATAAGGCAAATCTTTAAATAATTTTGAAAGTGACTTTGAAACAATTTTAACTTGGCTGTTTTCAAGAAATATCCATTACATATGGATATGTACAGATACACATACTATACTATAACAATAACTTACAGAAACAGTTTATTTTTATTTGAGGATAATAATTAAATGCCACATTTTCAATAAAAAAGTCCTGAAAGTTACTCATGCTTAAGAGCATTCATGGAAAGTGAAAAATAAGTGCAGTATTTAATAGAATCTGATAAAAATTACTTTTAGTCTTTCAATATGGCTATCACTTCATCCCCAGAAGGCCCTTAGAATCCCCTTCTCCTTTAACAGCTCCTGGCCTTCACTCTTTGAAACCTGAGTTAGAATGTACGGTCTGTGCTGTACATCTACAACTCAGATGAATTTACATTATTCAGTCTGAAGCAGTTCTGTTGAAGGACACATGACCTTAGAAAAATGCAGAGGGAATTGAAACTAGTGGATAACATTCTCTGATTGCAACTGCAGCTTTGTGTTATCATTTGCTGCTCCGATGTCAAGGTTGGGCAATTGTCAACACTGTGTCAACTGCTGTACTTGCATTTGCTGTTTACTGGTTCCACTGAAAAAACAGCAAACAAAAAATACTTATTTGAAAGTACAACTGATTAATATTGACTTACCAGCAGTGGATCAGAGAAATCTGGAAGATCTGGAACTAATATTCCCACGAGAGCACACACCACTATGAGCACAGTGCACATGCCCAGGACCACCACGGGCCAGTCGGCAATGAGCGCGGCGTAGCTACGGGAGAGGAGCAGGGACAGGTGCTACAGCAACGAAAGCCGCACACAAAACTAATCCATACTTCTCTAAAGAGCTTTTCATAGCAGACTATTATTTTTCCCCAGGATTCTGACAAAAATGCAAGCTTATCCATTATTGCAGACCACTAGAAAAAGATGCTTTGTTAGAAATTTAATGAGAAAAAACATCCTTAGTTCTTTTTTTAAAAAACTTAAGTATTTTAAAGAAAAAAAATCAAAGAAAGAAAAAGATCACTTTTAAAGTAGAACCCAAAGAAAACATTTCCTCTATTTTTGAAACAGCCATTAAAAAAAATTCAAACCTTACATACTTATGATCCATGAAATCTTTTGTAGTTCAAAGATGCAAGGGATTGGCAACATGATGCATAAACTGATCAACATTAATTGTCTAGTTTTACAGCATAACATCCATCCTTGGATTTTAACACCTAGTTCATTCTAAATTTTGAGTGGAGGAATTTTTGTATTCTAAAAATACAAACCCAATTTTTATTATTTTTAAAAAATATTCTTATTTTTGTTAATTCAACAGCAAAATTCAGAAAATTAAGTGAAACCAAGAAATCTTAATTTCTAAATTATTTTTCTTCCAATAAAGACTCGAATTCATAGACTTTATGTTTCAAAAGCAATATTGTCTAATATTGGGAGCAGAGAGAGTACAGAAGTCTCACAGAGGCATTAGAAAAGAAACTACAGGCTATGAATCCTTCTATACAAATGGTCTCTGTACACACTAAATATTGATTAAGAAGATCTCCACTCTTATTTCCTCAACTTAACAAGCAGCATAACATAAAAGTTTATAGCAGAAAGCTCCTTTACTTACTTCTACTGTCTTAAAAGATTATGGCTCTTTTTCAGTTTTAAAAGCAACTTCCTAATTAATCACATTACAATTGTCAGCTCGACAGAAATTTTCTGTCCTGCTGCTAAGAAGAGAGGGATTGTCCATCTCCACACCCCAGCAGTGGTTTCCCAACATTCTGACTGCAAAATCCATGGCATGAGCAAGCTTATTCCTGTTTTTCCATAGCATGTGGAAATAGGCACCTCTACGGGTCCAAGTAGAGCTTTAGGGAGCAAGGAAATCCAAAGCACTGGGTGTTTCTCCATTTCCCATTAGGTAAACATGGTAAACTCTGACATGTTCACACAAGAGGTTAATTAGCAGAAGCTTGAAAAGCAATCTGAAGTCAAAGTTTTCATTAAAGTCAGTCACAAAGGGGCAGCTTGCCAAATGAGCAATTGTACAAAGTAGAAGTGAGGGGAAGTAAATGACCTAATAGAATTTTCCTATTTATAGGACTAAATGTTTTTATAAACACCAAGCTAGACTGACTAGCCATTACAGACATTTGCTCTGAAGTCATAAAAGTTATACCCCAAAGTTTTATTTTCCTATTCATCACTAGTGCCAGATTTACCACTTTGACATGTTGTCTCTACACTTCCATTCTCAGTTGAGCAGTCTTAAATTGGGTAAATTCTATCAGCTGTAAAAGAAATTCTGTCCTAAGTGTCTAATGTGATAATAAGCCACATACAGAACACAGTAAGTGCTTGTTTACACCTGCAAATTTTTTCTGTTTCTTATACCACATACTGAAATTCTGATAAGCAAAGCTGACCTGGGCTGACAAAAGGACTGACCACTCCATGTTTAATTTTACCTGTCTGAGCATCATTTAGTGCTGCTGAGGGCTCTGGCTCCCACCAAGTTACCTAAAAAGCAGCCTCAATCCCATCCCACCATACATGGCTAAAGAGATGGCAGGTTTTTAAATTTTTTACCCATTAAAAAGCCATTACATGAATTTAGTTACTTTTTCTTTCCTCTGAAGAGGAAGCCACTGCCCTGATACATTCAGCATAAATGACCACTTGCCTCAAAATGCCTGACTTTAAGGGGAAAATGCTTAAATCAATTCCTCAGTGGAGGAATCACATTCAGAAAGGATATCCTTAGTGCTAAGCACATCCTTCCTAAATCAGGATAAAACCTCCCACTTTTGGATGCCTCATTAAAACTGTTTTTTGGTTGTGCAGTGACCTAGACATATATCCACACAGATACCTTTTCTTCTTTCTTTTTCATCCAAACTATTCCAGTACTGAATGCTGAACTCATGTAAGTTTGACACTGAGTGAAATACCACTTTTTATGCCATTTTGCCCTGTTTTCGGTCTGTTAGAATGGTACTAATTTTAACTAGCTATGTACCATTAAAACGCATATAACTTTCATTAATTTATTTCCTCCTGATGTTTTCCACACACCTATAAGAGGTTTGATTTGTTTTTAGTTTTTTTCCCTTCATGTTTTACGTAATTCAAAATGCTTAGGAGATACAGTAATTCATTCTATATTTAGCACCACTAAAAGCACCACTGTTTTCAAGCAGTTTGTCCAAAGGTGATCCAAGACCTCAGATGTTTTCTTCAAAAGGAGAAGGTAAAAAAGCTAGTGCTTAGTTTTTCTTCCCATTTTAAGCTACAGCGTAATGTGTGGCTAGAGTTAACTTTTCAATTCAGCCCCTATATACAGATGTCCTCAGGTTCAACCACTCCTCAGGCTCATACAGAGACAGAAATGTACCATATACAGTTTCTGTATTGTAAAAAGCTCACTCTGAGCAAGAGAGATTTGTGTGACCCAAATCGCATCAACACACAGACTTCTGTAACTCAAAACAGATACTTAACAAACAGGCCTGCTCTTCACTGACAGCAATTGTAAAGATGGATTGTGTTTTTAACATATTTCACTTGAGATGGTTTCTTGTTGCCATTACTGATGCGCCAACAGTTTTAGACGCAATGCTCTGTTATTTTCTATGACCCTGCCACGCTACAGAGCCTATACAATCCAAACCCAGCGTTCTAGATTGCATGGGGTTTTAGGAAGAATTAAAAACTACTATGATTAAATTTTCTTAAACTTGTCTGTCAGGTCTGTTTATCACTATTGATGATACAACCAAGCCACTTCTCAGAGCAACCCTTAATCAAAAAAGTACTGAGGCATGGAGTTTCCATGCTTGTGGAGGTAGTGTACATACACACAAAGAGAATGGCAGAGATTGTAATAAAAATGCCATAAAATAGTTGAAAACAAGAAGCATTGAAATCTGCATAGATTTTAAATTCTGGCCTATTATTAATGAGAAGACTGCTTTTCTGTCTGTAAATAGAGCCTGAGTTTGGCTGTCTTGTGCGTTCTATCCCCTTCCTGCTCCCCCAGGATTCACAGGTAAGTTATTAGGGATGGTAAGGAACTTATCCCTGGCTCCTTGTTTCAGTGTTGATTTAGGGACCCATTGCAGAGGGACCCTGCCTCCCCAGTCTCCTGTGGCAGTTGCAGAAGTTTACTACTCACTGCCTAAAGAAATACGTTTAAAATCTGCTTTAAATTGAATGCTTATTATTTTCTTTGAATATTCCTTATTCTTGCTTTGTATGGAGAATAACAGCTTTGCCATCATATCATCTACCACCTTTACAATTCCACAAACCTCAGCTGTGACAGCATTGCACCTTACCTTTTTGGTAACTTGAATGGTCTGGCTGGTCTGAAAGAAGGAAAAAAAAGAGAGTAATTGAGAATGCATGAAATACGCATGCACACATCAATTTGTTTAATTATTCTCATACATGGGTAAGCATATAAATTATAAAAATCAGATATTTTAGGATATGAATTATTTTGAAAGGCCCACAATCATATTCAATTGAGTCTTTGCAAACAAGTAGTTCAGAGAATAATTACAGCTACAGACAGCTGGGTTTTCAAAAGTGGAATTTTATGCAGCTAATTTTTGGGATTACTACTCCAGAGGCTTTTCCAGTTTTCAACAAGAGACCAAATAAACTAATGTGATAAAAATTCAATACTATTGAAAATCATGACAAAGTTTGCATATGATGGGAACAGACAACCACAACACCATGTTCTGACTGTAATTCACAAAACCTCTTAATTATCCTTTGTAATTCCATTAAAAAGAATTAGTTTGACCATAAATTATGTCTTGCCATAATAAAGGAAACAGAATGACATAGGGCACCTCTATAAAATATTTTTATGCAATGTTTTGTTACTTCTTAAAAATGTAATATAAAGTATATTATTTTGAGGAGGAGATAGCAAACCCAAGCGAAAATTATTGTTATCTGACACTGTTCAGCGGGCACTTCAATTTGTTAGCTACTGGACCACAAAGTTTCCCATAAATTCCACTTAAAAAAAACTTCATGAAGAATCTGCAAGTCCTTTCAAGAATGTGACATAAAATCACTCCAAAGGCGTAACCATAATACAGCTTCAGTTAAGTTATGGATTTGTTTTACCACCAAGGACATATTTAATATTATTTCTTTAAAGAAGTACAGAAAGCCCTGAATTAAGAGGCAGGTACTTGCATAAAACAGACCATTTAGTAACATCACACCAAGGTTGCCAAAAGCATAGATTTGTATGCCTTCACACACAGATAAACAGTTCAAACTTCAGACTCCTCAGAGATTTTCAGAAAAACTTAATCCACTACACAGAAATGAAATTTGCTGTTCTTCAAAGTAGTAAGAGTTGTTTACTACTACACAGTAGTAAAATTTGCTCCTTACAGCCATGAGGAAGTTGAAGAAAAACAGAATAACCAGTCTGCAGTTGCAGTGACTCAAGGATTAAGGAAAGGTACAGACAATGATTCTCTGTTAAATTCAGCCACAAAAATTAAGACTAAATTTATAAAGTGTCACCAACGCTCACAAGATGCACAAATCTGACTTTCAGATGTACTGAACATACCCAATTCCCTAACTAATCCCAAAAACTGCTGGTACCACTACAAAAGACTCACCAGGAGCCAGAATGTAGAGAAATCCAACTAAACTGAGTTCTGAAATGACTTTGAACAGTAAGTTCCTCGAGGCTGAAAAGAAGTTGAGGCAGGCTCGGGGGACTGCTTGTTGTCTGATCTACAGCCTCAACCACAAACCCAACTTTTCCCAACTCAGGCTAGACTGGAGGGTAAGAAACCACGTGCTGAAGTCAGAACTCACTCAAGCTGAATCTGGAGTTAGTAACAGGACTCTGGATGAAGAGCCCCTTTCACAGACTTGGACCAACACAGAGCACTCACTGAATGTGCCTTCCCGACTGTATGGAAAAGGGGGCAAAGCCACAGTGTTGGGAATAACAATTTTTTAAACTGCAGCATAGACTCCGGGGTTTACAGATGAGAGAGAAATATAAACAGACATATTTACTGTTACTATTGTGATTCAAACGTGGATTCCTAGCTTTCATTTGTAAAGATCTGAATTTCCATATACATTCAGTCACTTGTTTTTGTCTATGCTTTAATGGACTCTGCCATGAGCAATAATATCAGACAACTCTTTGGCACAAGCAAAGTCACCCAAGGACAATGATTAATGCAGGCTTTGTATTTGTGCTGACTTTATAAAGGTTTCTGTGACAATTCCGGTTTATATTAGCAGGTAAAATTGTTTTTTTTCAAATAAATACCTACCTTATCCCCTTACTCCTGGTCTAGTCTCTGTTTCTCAAGGCATCAGGGGCTACTTTAAAATTAAATTTGCCTAATTTGGTTTACACAAAATGGGTAAAAATACCAACACAATCATTCCTCATCCTCCCCTTTCCCATCAAAACCAAAGTACATTTCCCTCTGTTTCCTCCACCTGCAAAAAATATTCAGTGCTGAACAAATTACGATGATTAAGTTCTTCAAAGTTAAGGAGGGTTAAAGGTCACACCTGCTATCAAACTGTTTTGTTTCGAAAAGCATGCCTTGAAAAAACCTGGGTACACCCGGGTGAATTCCAGCAGTGTAACCAATCCCTTGCAGCTGTTGTGATGACTCTATTATATTGGTCAATAGGAGAAGTTATCCCTGAAAACTATGCCCCAAAATTCTTTAGTTATGCTCTAAAATACAGAAATGCATGGCAAAACCAGATCTTTCCCACTTAATTAATGTTGCTGTATCTAATTTTTGAAGTATTATGCTTTCATTGAGCCAGTTTAAGTAACACCATCAGCCTCCAAAAAAAAGGGTGGACAAAAGAGTCCTCATCAGTTTTCATGAGAAAGAAATGGTGAATTCCATTCTTTTGCTGGGACAAAAGCCAAGTTGATCTGTGTATTAAATTACCTTTATACTTAGTTCTCACAAGTCTGATAGCAGAAAGTGACTATTACAGTTGTTTGTGACAAGACCAGCACAACCAAGTTACTACATAAACTGCAGTCACTGATTAAAATCTAATAAATACTTTGCACCAAGAGGGGAAAAGGAAAAGAGGAAGGCAAGGACCAGCTCTGTTCTACGTCCATTCACTGTGAGTGTCAGACCCTGCTCAACAGATGCTTTGCTTCATCCTGTCCTTTCCTAATGGCAAGTTTTGTCTGAACATCACACAATTAAGAAACACAAAAAGAAAAGATAAATAGATTGGTTAAAACCCCCAGATGTTTCTCAGCCTGAAATGTATTTTGGATGACCAGCATCCTTCTGTGTAACATGGTGAAAAGGAGGAGCGGTGTCTTTAAAAAGGGCTGCTGTAACACCAGCAAGTTTACTCTCGGAAACAAAAGAGCATCAGAAGGATTGATCATGTTTGGACTGGACTATTGCAGCTCTAATTATTCACCTTTCCATCCTAAATAAGCACTTAACCTCAGTGTTTCTACCATTATTTTGAACAGTGAGGTAATTTGTTCCTTTGTGTACATACCTACTCAAATAGGGGCAGTTCACAGGTATAAAAAATAGGATTGCTTTACGTATTTTTCAGTCTGAGAAAGACAATGATCAGTGCTTGAGCTTCCTGGAGGGGAACATGCTGTGCCACATGACAACATCCTGACTTTGGGTTCCCAGGGAAGCCAAAGTCTCCTTTTGATTATAGCACTGAATGAGTGTTCTCATGGACAGGGTATATCAGAGAGGGGAGTTTGGTCCTAATTTCAAGAATCATAATGGAAAACAAGCTTTTGGAAATCCTATGTAGTATTAAATCTAGTTTATAACCTTCATGTCACCTGGGCATCACACGGCACAAAGCAATGTTTCAAAACATGCTCCTCAGCGTGGGACTGCTGCAAATTAATTGAACACTTAATAATAACACTATGGCTGGTTTACTGCACATGCAGCGTGTTTCATTAATCTAATGTATTTCAGGGAAACACAAACCTGAATGTGTCAGAGGACAATAAGAGTATCTAGATATTCCAAGACACTCTTTTCCAGGCTTTCTTCACAAACCTCGGCTGTGAGAAAGGTACCAAAGTAAGCAACCCCAAGGAATCAGTATTTGCTGCTTTCTTAGTGGGTGCAAGAAACCCTGCAGAACGTAGCCATGGAATAGAAAACTAGGAAAACAAGCTGTGTTTTGAAGCATACTCTGAAGAGTTTTCTAGTTGTTGTGAAGCACCCACCATTTCAAAAAAGTGTTAAAAAGGCAGCTATCAATAACCTAGGAGGTTGAAAGAGATATTAACATGATTTTAAATAGGAACATTCCTGCTTACACTGACAGTAACGTTCACTGGGGGTCTTTTTTTCGAGTCAGCTAAAAAGCATTAACACATTCCAAATCATATCTTCGCACTAACTTATCCAAACATTACCTTGCTAAAATTCCTATCACAATTCTGGATATTGCCCCGGCTAAACATTTGATTTCTGATTTATTTCATGTCACTTAACTGCAATTAATTTTTATTTCACCACATGCAGATGGTAGAGACTAGAACTCAGATATAAAAGGGCTTTTCCTCCTTTTTTCCTGGGAGGAACAACAAGCCAGTTAGACTTTAAGCTGAAATTAATGCCTATCAGCCTGACATGGGGCAGCACAAAGGCACTGCCTGGGGTTGTTGTGCCCTATTTTCAGGTGTAAGGAAACAATAAACAGCATTGGATAAATCCAAAACTGTCAGTGAGAGTGCTTCTCCTCTGCTTCATTCCTGGGAGACGGGAGCTAAGGTGAAGCAGAAGCTGCTCTCCCAGCAGTGATATCCAGCTGATTCTGGTGCTTTGCTGCAGCTGGGACCATCTCCCAGCTGAAACCAGCACTAACTGAGAAGTTCTGCTCTTCTTTACACCACTGCCTGCCATGAAACACTTTTTTAGGAACCTCCAGCTGACTGGACCAGAAGCATCTCAAAAACACAGACACCTTTGCAAGGTTCAAAGTCCTTGACCCATTTTTCCTATTTAATTGCAGGAACCAGTGTCAGACAGAAAAAAAGTACTGACTGCTGGACAAATGCCATCCCTCAGCAAATCCAGCTGAGATCCAAGCTCAGCGACATTTGGATATGAACAGTGACAGCCAACCATAATTTCAGGGCTCAAACCCAGGCACAAGGGTAACGTGGAAATAGTCGCTGAGAGAAATTTGGGAAAAGCTCAATTTTCCAAATAGTCATTCAGAGATAACTGGTCAGGTAGCTGATCTCCATCGTTTTGGTGCTGAGCTGCACAAAAATTAGAAAATAAATGTATACCTTACTGATATTTATCATAAAGGCCTTATACAACATAGAATCCTGAGATGGAAGGAACACATCAGGATCATTGGAGTCCAACTCCTGGCCCCGCACAGGACAACAGATTCATTTTGCACTCTCACTTTTCACTTAAAGATTCACTGGAGTAAAAAATGGTCAGTTGCAATAAATAGCTGTATTTACTGAAAAAAAAAAGAGAGAGAGAGAGAGAGACTCTCCTGTCCAAGGATTATGAGGTGTTTAACCTCAACACTCAATGCTTTACTTTGCCAGAGGGAAACTATTCCCTTTGTTGGTAGATCTGGTTACCAGAAGTGATAAAACATAGCTTTTGGTCATTATTACATGCCTGCATAAGCTAAATCCCTGCAGGATAGAATGAGATATGCATCAAATTGTACGTTCTCCATCAGATCATACAATACAACCTAAATCCTTGCACAGGAAGAAAATCCTCATGTTTTCAGAATGTTATTGACCCAAGAGAACAATTTGAATTGCTCCTAAATATCAAGCTAGCTTTTGCTGTTATATCGGATATAACACCTATGTGCTTTATCACTTCAACACTCAGACAACAAATCCAAGAGATTAAGTTGCCAAAAAAGTCTTTATAAGCCTCCCAATTAAATTTTTTTTGCTACGATGAACAGTTTCCCATGATTCTAACCATGAACTCTATCTAGATGTTTTTTAAACATGCAGTGCTCATTTAATTTGTCTGGACTTAGCTTTACTTGTTTACATCTCTAAGGAATAGGACAACCCACAGCAAAATAATGTTGTAAAGGAGATAGAGAATCCAGTTTTCTGGTAAACTGCTTTTTTAAGGTTTTATTAAAAGCAAGAAGAATGCAATTAATTTTTATGGGTTTTTTTCCCACATAAAATATCAAGGAATAATCCAAAAGGATTTTATATTTTTTAATCTCTAGATTATCAAGGTGAAATCATCTGAAACTAACTGCTGTTTCATCCCATTAAAATGTGTGAAATGTCAATATTGCAGCTTTTCTTAATGTTGTACATATGACTATCCTTTGCATAAAATTAAGCAAAATGCAATTTAGCAGACTAAAAATCAATATGCTATTTGGCAACTGTGTTACAGATGTCAATTCACATTTTTACAGTTCAGACATCAAGCTTTATAAAGGTTCTTGTCTGCTTTTCCTGTGTTCTTACCTACCTCTTCAATTCCAACTGAGCATCTGCTCTATCTTCACAGCAAGTGTGAGCAAATAACATTGCCTTTCTGTGAGGAAAGCAATTGTGAGGAAGGTGTTAAAAACTATAAAATCGTTGTCTGAGTGATTCTTGCTCTGTCTGATTTAGATTTAGCATAAAAGTGTAAGCTTTACTGACTTACAGTGTGCCCACTGGATAAAATCCTATGGAAAGGGGCAAACCCTATAGACTTAACTAAGAATTTCACTCACTTCCTTTCTGCTATGAAATCAGTATTAAACTTTACTAACCTACTCTGCAAATTAACAGATAGTTTTGACATCTCCCACAGAAAAACTTGAGGCTCGTGCCAGAGTACAACAGGGAAGTATGTTTCCATTAAGGCACCAGAGATGGGAAAAGGTCAATACAATCCTACTAACATCCTACATGTGTGTATTTTCATTTGAAGTTTAGTAACAGCACTGGGAGGAATGTCCTAGGAAGATGGGTTGAGGACTTTGGACTTATTTGGAGAAAAGGAAGCTGAGCAGTGACCTCATTGCTCTCTACAGTTCCTTGAGGCAGGGAAGCAGAGAAGTGATCTCTTATCCCTGGGATCCAGTGCTGGGACATGTGGGAATGGTTCAAAGCTGAGCCAGAGGAGGTTTACACTGGACATTTCTTTATCTAGAAGGTGGTCAAAACCTGAACAGACCTTCTCAGGGAGGTGCTGATGTCCCAGTACTGTCAGTGTTCAAGAGGCATTTGGACAATGCCCTTAACAAGATGCTTTAACTGGGTCAGCCCTGAATGGGTCAGGCAGTTGGGTTAGGTGATCCTTGGCAGGTCCCTTCCAATTGAAATAGTCTATTTTATTCTATCCCTATATAACTCATCATATGCTAAAATTAAAACTTCTATAAATCTCTAACATACAGGTGATTTAAAATTGAAATGATCCTACTATAATAATCTCCAGGGCTGGAGGTTTGTTGGGTTTTTCCCCCCCTCTCCTTCTCCTCACTGCTCCATAGGGATGGTATCCACATAAGAGCGCAGGATTGACTTACCAAGTCTTCAGTTTAAGGTTCCTTAGAAATGGTTTTTTGCAATACTGACTTCTAATGTCTTTCCTCTCTCATCTTCAAGAGCTGACTAAATACTATCAACCACTGGGAAAGCTGGCTCTTTTCCTTTACAGCATCTACTTGGTTCACTCATCTTGAAAAGGAATTAAATCATCTCTGTAGGAAAATCTGAGAGCATATAAAGGAGCCAAGTCATACAAGACCCTCCAAACACTTTTCTTGTATTCTTCTTTCCCTAAACTTTTCTCCAACGAGTGTAGCCACTTTTAAACACTGCTCCAAAACTGTCAATAAGAAAATTGCCATCAAGCACACTTAAACTGGATTTTCCCTGCTTTAAATGGAAAAGTTTATATACAATTTAAAGTATATACTTCTTCAAAAGGTTTAATTGAGGCTATATATATATATTCCTTTAACTTTTGAAGCACTGCAGGCAGGACCACATAGAGCAGTGCCTGGCAAATTAAACAAAAGTTCTGAACTATTTAAGAGAATAAAAAAAAGCTTTTCTGTGAGAAATACCACCATGAATCATTATTTGAAAACAAGCCAACAGCTAATTTGGAGCAGACTAATATTATTTCAAGATCCTTCACAAGTCTAAAACCATTAGTCTTTTCTCTTTTCTTGGTAATTACAGTGAAATTAATAGATATGTTCTGGGATTTAAATGATGACTAGAGTAGTTTTCAACATTTTTACTGGCAAAAAGTCTCTTCCTTAGAAATATTTTATTTCAAAGCTGCTTTTATTACACTTCCCAGTTGAATGGAGCAACACAAGGTCATGTCCACGTCTTGTATTTCTCTGACAGACAGGAAATTAACATGACCCAAGGAATCACAACATACACAGAAGAAAAACCCCATCTCATGATACCAAGGAGAATGAAAAAGATGTCCAAGAGTGCCTATTTTTATCATGGTATCTCTCCACACAGGCTGAAGTGCATGTTCTTACAGGCATTAATGACTGACATTAAGCACACAAAGTTTGGCTCTAGAGTAGGGAGACTTGGACTGTCAGAAATCACACCTCAACTGGTACTTCAGTCTTCCTTCCTGTGCAGATGGAAGAATTTGTGATTGTAAGTCACCAGGGGGTTCAGTTTTGCTCTCAGAAAACCTCCTTTGACCAGAAAGCTTTTCTAAAGATAGACTAAAAGCACTTACAAGTTCTCCAAATTGTTCATTCAACTATGGTGATAAGCACCAGTTTTTTTCTCCATATTTAATCTCTTGCAGCAAATGAAAATACTGTTACTTAAGATCTTTGTTACAAATGTAGTCAAGTATCTCTTCAAACATATATTTTAGTGTTGAACTCTTCCAATATCTGTTAATTTAGTCATTTAGAATCTCGTAACTTTCAAGTGATATAAAACAAATGTATAGTCAACACAATATATTTTAAAGGATTTAATATTTTAACTGCACAATGAAGGCTCTTTAGCTTTTCCTGGTGCTAATGAAAACTTGCACATATATAATGCAACATTATCTTCTGTATCTCCTGACATGAAAATTGTTTTGTATGCTCAGTAACAAGCAAGCAAAAAAGGAAATATTTACTGAACACTTAAGGTTTAGAGTATTGTAGCTAAGACCCCAGAGAAACACTCTAAGATTGAAGAGACTATGAAACAGATTTAACATAACCAAAGCTGTTCAGCAAAACGTTTGCAAAAGTTCATCCATTTGACAGAACAAACTAAACATCCCACAAACTGGAAATGTAACATAAGAATTTTGAGGGAAGGTATCCCATTAACATGCTGGAAAATATGGAAGAAGTGGCAGAAGTGATGCAAGTAAGCTTTTCTAGTCCAGTACATTCATCTATTTATGATTTTAGTAGAAAAGAACCAAATCACACCCCAATTTGCAAATAGTGAGGCTAGGCTCTCTGAAATATCATCAGGATTTCTACCTGTAACTTCCCTTACCCTGCACTGATCTGTCAGTGGTACCAACTCATTTCTATTTTGCATTGATAGTCCAGGCTTTAAGAGACTTCTTTATTCAGAAGAATCTCACTGCAATTTTTGTGTAGCAAAATCAGTGCCAAACTTCTCAGGCACCCTCTATATTTCCCTCTTGCACTGTGTTTGGAGTTTCGTTTTGCTGTTCAAGCACCACCGACTAATTAAAAGCATGCACATCAATTATTATCCACTAGGAGATGAAGACAACATTGAAATATCAGAGAGGAAGAACATGATTTTGGAAGGAGTTAGAGACAGAGAAAGCAATGGTAACTCATAAAGAGCTTTCCAAAGCCAGTGTTCATCATTCTGCACTTTCCCCCACCATAAGGAAGATTCAAAACTTTTAAGTTGGAATACTCAAATCTCTCAAAACCCATCTCTTTAAGAGTAATGTAAATCAGGTCATTCACCATGCATAGTTTAGACTGTTGTTCTTTGTCTGGTGTTGTCTTATCCACATTTGAATCTTACTACTGTTGAAGAATGGTTACAGGACCAGGGACATGGGTCCCTGGAAGAGCCGTACAAGCAAACACCTTTTTAGCTTGACATAAGTAGGCCTCTTGCTAACTGCAGAAATCAGCAGGCCTTTGTAAGCCTCTTGCTAGCTGCAGAATAAGGAAATCGTGAGAACAGAAATCATGAGAACAAAGAAAGAAGGCAAGGACACAAACGCAGTGTTCTTGACAATCCTGTTACAGATAAACAACAGGACGTGCTGACAACATGTACTGACCATGAGGAATGAGGAGGAACCCTGAATCGCAACATTAGCGATACGTGTAAAATGTAGCTTTTTACCCAGCATCAATAGACAATAGAGAAGTGACAAGTATGCATATTTGAGTGTATAAAAGCAGAATCCTAATTCCAATAAACTGAAGCTTGCATTATCGATCACATTGACAGTCTGCATGTCTTCCCTTGCCGGAGTCAACAAGATACTACAACCTCCTACTAAATTAAAAGTATATGAAAACAACTATACATTGTCAAAACATTCCAACAAACTGACATAATTTTGGATGTTATGGTTTTTTTCTCTAAGTGTACATAAATGCTCAGTTTTAAAAGTCATCTCAAACCCCACACCAATTAGTCCTTTTCCAGAATGAGCACAGCTGATGCTGGTTTTCCAGTCAATTTAGTACAAAATAAAGGAGCCATGTTTTTTATGGTTTCCCTCCCATTATCAGCTTTACATCTTCTGAAGATGGCAATTCAAAGGCCCAGCAGATTGCTAGTTATGAGTGAGCTCTTCTGTTGTTCAGGGAAAGGTGAAGGATACAGGGCATGGGAAATTCATCTTCAAGCACACACAGGACCTGAATTCTCTCAGGAGCAGAACCTCCATGGCAAAATAGGGCCAGGCAGATACTCAGCTGCACTCAGACCAAAGCAGGAACCTTCGATGCACCTCCTTCCTATGGCAAAAATGCTTGTTTCTAAACAACCTGAAGTCTAGACAAACTAAAGTTTAATTAGTACAATTAAAAAGCCTGCAAAAATCCCTTGGACAGCCCAGAAAGACAGGTGTTTTGAAGTGCACTTCTATGCAATACTTTCCGAACTGTGCTGTTTTTATTTGGTCAGCCACCAAATTATAAATGGCATTTTTATTTGTATTCTTGTCTCTGTGTGTCAGCCCTTTGCTTTCAGCTCCAGCAAGTGCAGCAAGCTGTTTGCACAGCCAACAATGCACAATATTTATCATGGGAAGAATAAATGAATTAACAAAACCAGAATGTAACTCTTAAGGTATCACACTCAGAAATAATGCAGGACTAAAATAAAAAGATGTGAAAATGAGGAAGCACAGCTCAAATTAGACTGACATGAAAAATTATTTCAAAGAAAGAAAAAGAACCAGTTCATTTGGTCACAGGGAAAACCTACTTCTCCACATGTGCACAACAGAGAATCCCACATCTGGACTCAGAGGGATGCATGAGATAGCTTCGCATTCCGTTTCCTTTTCTGCAACTCCATCAAAATCCCAAGTATGCCATTGGGTTGATAACGCTTCATAATAAGAAGATAAGAACTCTTATTTTGGCATAGAATAAATGGCTTAAATGAGAATAGAGGCAGAATTTGTATTGTTTCAGGAACTCATGATCTATAGCACGAACCAAGAGATTTGCAGTGGCCTGAACACTGAATGAAGTGATGGTAACAGCTTCTACCTTTTAGCTGCTAAGGTTGATAAAACATTTCAGAAATCCCACTTTCAGAAACCTGACTGAAGGTTTCTTCCTAAAGATTCCTATCTTCAGTCTTCCTAGGGGAAGGCAGAAAGTCTCCTTTACTACTTTTTAAGTTATTATATGCATATGTATTTTGTACAAAAGACACTAGTATACAATTCATATAAAAAGTGAAAACAAAAATCTTTTAATACATCAAATAAAGCAGAAGCTAACAACTTTCAAAACAGGATAGGCTGTTTTAAAAGCTCAGTGGAAAAACTTTTGTGAACAGTTCACGTTGCTGAAATGAGGATATTTGAAAATATTTTATACACATGTATACACATAATCAGCTCTGCAAGCCACGCAGAATGTACTAGATAACAATTATCCTTTTCCTGGAATCAAGCAGGGAACTGTTTCATAACAAAGTCTTGTTATTAAGATTGGTATTTGGCAAACATTCCCTTGCTTTTTGAAAAAAACAGAAGCTTTTCTTTTTTCCTGGTTCTAATCTAAATGCCAAGTAACTAGAAGGAAAAATACAAAATGGGTAAGAGGCAGCTGTAGTGTTCTATCCTCACTTCACAGCTTTTTCATTTTTATAGAGCTTCTTTTTAAAGTATTAAATAAAGTGTAAGTATTCATGTATATCTGCAGTACTGTTTAAACAGTGTGTGGCACAGAACTCTGAGACACAGCAGAACCCAGAATCCCAGAACCACCACATCAATCTGCAGTGCCAAAACACTTCAAAAGAAGGTTTAAATCTAACTGAAAGGAAGATGTACAGTAAGTCTGGATGCTTTACCAGTTTCCTGATGCTGTTTTTTCCCTTCTTTAGAATATAAATTGGTCTAGCAAGCAAAAACTTTGAATCCAGCAATTTAAACCAACTAAGCTTTGGAGCTAAAACCTCCAAAGTAGGCTGGTGGGGGACAGGAACAATTTACATATATCCCAAAGTCTTAAATTTTAGCCAAAGTAAGGATTCTGTGAGGTGTTAAACAGATTTTATTCTCCTGTTCCAGCTTGAGATGATTGCATGATCCTGGAGAGATCATCCCATATATCCTTTCAGCCTGTTTTTTTTTACCACAGATAATTCAGATGCTTTTCAGAACAGTTTTCCTTACTTGTCTGCTTTAGTCAAAAGCATTAACAGTATAGTCTAAAAAAGTAAATAACAGTGGGTGACATAAAGCAGGTTCACCCTGAGCCAAGAGTGCTTGTTTGAATTTATTGGTTTGATACTGCAGAAGTGCAAGCACTACACACACTGGCAGTCTGGAGCACTTGCCTTAGCAGCAGCACTAGCAGTTCTTTCACAGCTCCCTGACCTCTTCTGCCCTACCTTTTGCCTCTGAGTCCACAGACCTAAGTTTTCTAAACTTTATCACCCAAGAGAGATTCCAGCAGAGTTGGCGTCAAGATTAACAAGCATACAGGTAGCTTTCAACTGGTGTTTTCCCATTAAAATCTTCCCATACATGTCTGAGGGAAGCAATCCAATTTGGTACCAGAGACAACATCACTGTTATTCCATGCCTTTCACAATCCTCAGACGACTTCCTGAACGAACTCTGCACATCCTTCCTCTTCCACTCCTATTTATATGCATACATTTCTATACGAAGATTAAGTTTTGAAAAACACCAGCAAAGGTTCTAAGAGTTTTCTGGCTTTTTTTAAAATAATATTCTGTTCTCCTAGAGAACTATGCAACTGTTCACTATTTATTTTATCCTCCTTTCAATCCACTAAGTGTGCTACTGGGCTGCACAGTTTTACTTTTCCCTAGTGACTCCTAACTCAATGCTTCCAGTCATTGTGGATCAATCTTCATGCTTCTTTCACAGCCTTACTTCTCCCCATTTCTACCCCACCCTAGTGAAGGCTGCTGATGACTACAGAAGCAGGGGGCAGCAAAGGAAGGGCAATAACTACCCATCTTCCAGCAGCTCTGAGCCCCCAGGTTTCTTGAGATACATAAGTGCATTCCAACAAAAAGGGATACTTCAGCATGAGCTCTCCAGAGGGGTGAGGTAGGGAAAAAAAATCATCCAACACTACTGAAAAGAACTAAACATGCCATGCTCCTAACAGGTAAATTCAGAAAAGGTTAGAAAGCAATCAAACCCCCAGACAACTGCATGCTGATATGGAGAGATGGCTAGAATTTCCCAGGGAGTGTTTGTGTCGTCAAGATATTATGGCCACTGAAGAAAGAGGTATGAACATGTTTACATGAACTACTTCTTAAATATGTGCACACATTAACACAAGAAACTTTACTCAAGATTTTCCAACCTCAGCAAAACTTCTAAAGATCATCATAATCATTACGACGAATAGTTGAACTATTTTACCTACTTCTACAAGAGAATTTTGACCACAATCATGCTGCAAAACACCAACCATTAAAAATATTTTCTTTTACGCTACAGGACTTTTTCACCAACCTAAAAAAATTAACAGGTGTCCAGACTCTCAAGATATGGTGGATAGATGATGTTTCCATGTAATTTAGTTAAACTTCAAAGCTGAACCCTCTACAAAATTCCAGATCCAGCCAACTTAAGAGGATAGGACAAGTGTGGCATTATTTCAGTCTGTCTTTACACACTCCAATCTGCAATGATATACCAGAGCCACATTCCTTTAATATTAGGTCAATGACAAATGTTAAGCCTTGGGCTTCAAAACCTGACAAAACCTGTTGTGCTGAAACAATTGGTTACCTGCCCAGAGCTATAAGCATCAGTGATACAGTTTGCAAAGAGCATTCATCCTCCTCTCTCTAATCACATCTTTTCTCCCTTCTTAAAATCATAACAATATTTGAATGCATTTTTTAAAAATACAAGGAAGCAAAATTAAGTGCTGTTTGACTACATATTGAATTTAATTAATGTATTGTATCAGAACCTGCATTTAAAATAACCCTGTTAAAACATGCACATTTTATAAAGCTGGATGATTTCCAACGAACCTTGTAATAAAAATACCTGGAGAAGAAGCTGCTGTGCATATTATAAGCTCAAACTGCAATAAAATTAGAGTGTGGAACAACGATCACATTAAAATATCACACACCTAAGTGATACTTTTCTGTTTACAGGAACTCACCCGAGCATGTAAAAAATGAATACACATTTATCACCTTTTATAGCATTGCCAAGTAGCTACAAATGAGGCAGTTTGCTTCTTCCTCAGTGCACATCCATCCACCTGCAATGCTGCATGCAGTTGCTCCCAGTTTTTACCATCTCTCAACATGTCTACACTGACAGTGGCCTCTCTGGGTGATATCTTCACAATGCAATGAGAGACGACTGTATTTAGACACACCTTGTTGAGTATGGAGAGAGAAAAGAAGTCCTTGGTTCCATGCTAAGTCACAGTGAGATGTATACACTGTCCACTAATGTAGACATGGGCAGTTCAAGGAGTGAAAAGGTATGGAAGCAGTCCAGTAATCATTTGATAGGGATGTGCAGAGTTTGCTAACACATATAGCTTTATATAGCTTATTGCATCGTTGTTTTGACTGCTAGCAGTAAGACAAACCATTTATCATAAGTCACTATTCATAATTTCTGTATGTTTTTGTAGAAGTGTACGGTATGGCAAGGAAGTGCAAGATGAAAACCAGCATCTTGGCTCAAGAGCCCAATCAGAGCAGTTCAAACAGTTTTTGTATTTGTGAAGCATGACAGAAAACATTATTTTACCATATCCAGACGAAATTCTCACTGTTTTTATTTCTACACTAAAGCCAGAAGCCCAGACTATGGACGGCATTTGTTCCCTTCCTCATGACTTTGGAATACAGATGAAGTTTAACAGCCCTGCTGCACAGGGAGAAAAACCGCGAAATCAGTGCAACCATTCCGACAGTTTGAAAAGTATGGCTGATCCTACAATAGTTCAACTTCCTGCATACCTTTGCATACAAAATTATACAGTATCTTTGCTTGACAGTTAAACAAGTATGGGGTGGAAAAAACATCTCTGATTGTAAGCAGTTCTGACAACTCAGATTTTTTCCATTCGTAAGTGGAATAACTGGCAGGAGAAAGCTGATTTGCACTCTGTATTATCATCATCCCTATTTTCATCTGCTTTTACCTTAGGGGAAAAAAGCTTTATTCACTTTGAGTTTTTCCACATTAGATGCTTTTCCCAGTCTGGTATTTTTAGGAGTTTAAAATTAGTTCATATATTTCATCAAGACAAAATCACTATAACTGACTGAGAAACACTTGTAGCTCCAAGTTCTTGAACAAGGTTGCAGATGTTGGAGAACAGGGAGAAGGATAGTTTTTAATGCTCCCATGAAAATCCACCCCATTTGGCCCAGCTGCAACTCAGAAAAAAGAAATTAACCCTGCTTAAAAGCTTCAAAGTATCTTCCTTCAATGGGGAATTTGGATTTTAGAAACTGCCTCTTAATTGACTGATTTTGCCCAGGACCAGAAGGCTGTAGAAGGTTTTTCTTCTGTTTGTTGTTCCTTGAAGCTAGGACTACTGTCACTGGAACTCCAAAGCTAACAAAGAGGCAGGTTCATATGAAGTGGAGAAGAGAAAGGATTACAACCTGTAACAATCCAGAATTTCTGAATCTGAACATGAATTTGAAGTTTAGCAGATGACCTACACTGAAAAGACATGAGGGCAACCCACTGTACCTGCTGACCCAACAGAGAAAAAACACCCTGTACACTTGAGAACAGGACTGTTGCAAGTGTTTTTCAATGTATCTTTTTAAGGAAATACGTGTTTTCATTGGACTATGCAGACATACCAGATCTTTCAGTGTATTCTTAGCTATCTCTGTATTGGTTTGTTTTACACAGCAGAGGTACACTCTGTGTCTTGTAAAAGAGCTAATGAGCTACCAAACAATCCCCAATATGAAAAAAAAAAAAAACCAGCCTTTTTTTTGTCCCCCAAGAAAGAACTAATTCACTTCAGGAATATTCATGGAGCCCAGCAAAATTAATCTGACTTGGTTTCTTAAGGAAATAATAACTTGGTAATGCATCAAAGATTAACCTGTAAAATCACTGGGGAAGAAATTTGGTTCATCTTCCTTTCAGATCTTCTACTTTTGTAAGAAAATGGAATAGTTCTGGGAAAGACTACCCATCCTGACAACTAAGAAATAATGCAACCTCCTTACCTTATCCTGGCCATGTGTTGCTGCACAGGCTGATGCTGGAAATGGTCAGGCCACTGATGGTGAAGGCAGAAGGATGGGGAGGGCTGAAGACAGCAGGCAGGCTGATAGACAGGGGTGTGTTTTTGGCAAATAGAGGCTGAGTACTCAGTGTGTGGCTGCATGCAGCACGAGGTCATAGGAGATGGTGCTGAGCTGCCAACCACTGAATGACATTCTTGCTTGCTGTTATGGCTACTTAAAGAATGATGGTATGGACAAGGGTGGCAGCATTGCGACAACATCTGCTGAGTTCTTTGGTTGTCTAAAGGCAGAAAGGATGGTTTGATTGTACCATTAAGTTGCAGGCAGCCATTTGGACTTGGTTTTGTTCTTGGTGTTTCCTTGGATGGGAGCTGTTGGACTGTGATGTCTCCGTCATTCGCTGCAACAACCCCTGGGCCAGCAGCATTTGACAAGATGCTGCCGTTGCTCAGGACCACAGAGTCAGTGACGTTGCTCATAGCCATGCTCCAAGTTCTCAGTGGATACGTGATGTTCCTGAGGAAACAAATAAAGCAAAGTTTAGAGAGCTGCAGCGTTTCCAGATGCTCAAAAATAACTTTAGATTAAAGTGAGTAAAACTCTGCTCTGAGCTTCACCTTTCACAACAGAGGGGACCAGAAAGGAGTCACACACACACTGCCAGGAATGCTTCAAAGTACTTAAATTTGTTCAACAAAATATTAAGAGTGAAGTTATGTAAATTCCCAGTGAGTAAACCAAATTGTAAGTCAAATGAACAGAGATTTGACAGTGTCTGTGTCACAGCTAACAAGTAATGGCTGAGATGCACAGAACAAGCTCATTGTGCACAAGACTGAGTTATATCCACTATATATAAAAACAGATTTTGGTGTAAACGGCATAACCATCCACACCTTGCACTGCAATTTACCTGTGTGCTTTGCAAACCTGCAGGAGACAGGCCCACACAGTAGACATTGTTTAATAACCATTAATGTGCTGGTTTTAGTAATCTCCTTTCCAATCTCTATTGAAAACAAGGCATATTCATGATTATAAAGAAATTCTTTTGAAATGCCTTATTTGAATAAATCAAGCCACTTCAGCAGACATATCAAAGTTTCTGAATAGTAGACTAGATCTTTAGCAGAAGCTCAAAATGAACTGTTATAAATACTAAAGAGATGGACTACAACCACATGTTTTTCCCAAGTTGACAAAAGAATAATCCCAGGATTAAGCTACTGCTGATTGAGAAGCTCTTGCTTCTCAGTGACACGTATTCTAAAGGCAGTACATAATGTACTATGCTGTCAATAAAGGATATTAGAGGATTTTCTCCTGAAGTTTTTCAAGCAATATGTAGGTAAACGAGAACTATTAACATCATAGAAGTGACCACAGCTCAAGACCAAAACTTGTGTGAGGTGCTCACAGCAGCCAATTTCTCCCATCTTAACTATAACCTTGTTTTAGTAAGATATAAAGGTAAGTTGGAGATCATTATTTTGACAAATAACATGAAAGGTCAAACACCACACTCAGATAAGAGTTTGCTACCCAATTTACATGGGCCTGGGAGAGGCAGGAGGAGAAAGAGGAAGTAAAACACTAATTATGTACTACTTAGTAGAATAAATCAACACTTGCTGAAAAAACAGAATCAGTTAATTACAACTGCTTTGACATTTTAATACCGTATTTAATTAACAGCATTGCAAGTCCAAATTGCAAGGCTCGCATTACAGACACTGAACTTTGCAGAAAGACACAACATACAGATTAAAGCAGATAAGCAAGGAAGTTTCTAACTCATTTTCTTCCCTGATACCTTTGCTGAGTGCTCAGAGAGTTAAGCCTGCCCAGCCAGCTGAGCTATTTAATTGGCTGAATGCTAATTCTGAGCAGAAAGTGCTTTGCTGACTGGAATGCTCCCCCTGACAGCCCCCCGTGCAGCATCTCCCTGAGACAGAGCTAAATCCTCCACTTCTGAAACGAAAATTAATCCTCTGCTATTTGTTCTAGATCATGTGCAGAGCCAGATGCCCTGGGAAATCACTTGCATTTAGATAACCACTCAGAACAGGAGAATATGCTGCTTTGACAAGCAAATTTTTCCAGCCTTCAATTCCACACATTCTTGCTGGGTACCCCCTCCCCTGGCCCAGGCAAGTCAAGCCCAAGGAGGACTTTCTGCTGAGCACAGAGAGCAAATTCAAGTGGCTGGCTAAGCTTCAGTTTGGTCTGAAGAGACATATTAGTTATGTGAAATTCCACTGTGTTTGAGCAGTCTGGTTTTCTCCCCCACTGCAGTCAACGTCAAACCTCAGTGGACAGAGCGAGAGCCGGACACCAAGGCAGAGAAAGCTCCTCTCCAGGTGCCTGGTAACATCTCAGGAATTTCTGGCAGCTTATTTTCACATTCACTCACATAAGAGGCTGCACAGTGATGCTCTTACACTTGTTTCTACGTTAGTCAGACCCATCCATATTATCACTTGAAACTGCTGTAGACTGATCAAAGTTACTGTCTACTGTGGTAATCGAACAGAAGGGACGGAAAGACTGCAAGTATCTGACATTTCAGGAAGACAGATACACCATCCTTTTGCTTTAGGACACTTGCAACATAATTTTTAGTAGCTGTTTTCAACCACTTCATGAAGGAAACCACACATCTCTGTGCCAGGCACACATGTGCCAAACACAGATGCCCAAGCTTGTGCCTGCAGCAGCTGGGCAATCCCAGCACGGACACACGGGCTTGGCCCTTCAGTGTATCTGTGCCCCTTGAGAACAGGGAATGACATGGGAATTGTAACTTCTGTCCACACAGCTCAGCAGCCTCCATTTAATAGGATCTAAGATAAAATGCTTTTTTTCCCCCACAGATACAATATCTACCTGTGTACCTTTTGTTCAGAAACTTTTTAGAACTACTACATTTGAAGAAAAGATCATCATCAGTACCACAAGATATAATTCTGCTTTTGTTCTCCTGTTGAACAAGCAATTCATGAACCATTTCAAACTCTCAAAATTTTAACAGATAGAGCTGATTCTTTCTTTTTTCTTAAGGCTCGAGGAACTCTTTGAGTTCTGTCCATTTTTATGGAGTCTTTGAGAGAGGCAATGGAAGCACCTGCTTGCCTTGAAATTCTTTCAATGACACATTAAACCAAGACTACTTTGCATGCTAAGGTCTGATTAAATATTTTACTCAGTCATAGCTAAGAACTGGGACTCAACCCAATTGTCTAGAATGTGAGCGGGGCTGTACATTTTCATTTGGTTTGGTAGCTTTTCTATTTTTTAAACAAATGTAAAGAGAGTCATTGAATTTGACAAGGCTAATGGCATCTGAGTTTTGTTTCACTCGGGTTTGAGGGTATTAAAAAATCTGTACTGTGGTACTTCATTTGTGTCCCTCTCTACAGAATTGACTATGAACCACTCACAGCAAAACTTCACCTGCAGCTGTCACACCAAAATATATTCTTAGATTATATTCTTATCTCTCCGCTGCATTTTGTCTCCTCTGCCATAATCGCAGTGACTGGGAACTTAGATGTAATAATGTCCCAATGAAATAGTTAACTGAGTCTTTTTTTTAGAGGATGAATAAATAAGCCAATTAAAATGTGACAAGTAAAAGCATAGTACAATTTTTAAAATGACACGGGCATGGGAAATCTAAGAACATGCTGATAATGAAAAAAAATCTAAAAACAAGAATCTTTGAAAATTCAGTCTTTGAGAATTCTGAATTCTTTCAATGTTGAAGTTAATTATTGCTACACTCCTCACACTGCTTTAGGATCTGGTATTCTCCAGGAGAACGGGGTTTTCAGATTTATGACAACGAAAAGCTTTGAAGCAGTGGACAGGTATTCTGAATAATGAAGTTGTAGAAAATACAGGTTTTAATGCAGGCAGCCCTACTTAACAGAAGATTAAATACAGTTAGAAAAAGTGTTAATCTACATGTTTAATACATCCCACTTAGGTACCCACATCTCCAGCTAGACACAAGGTATCTTAAACATGATCATCTCTTTAGAAATTATGCCAGCTGGACTGCTAAGGGAAGAAAACCAGAATTGTCTTTAATTACTGCACTCTTGATAGCAGTAACTGCTCAGAAAGCACTTGAGCCACGCAGCTGAAAACAAGTCTTGGAAGAGTGTCATATCTGGAATGTACCATGGTCTGAGCAGCGATGTTCCTTCGTGACAGTTTTATGGAGTAATCCATCTATTATTTGTAGAGTTAACAGTGAACACAACTCACCCAGCAGACAGCTGCCATCTGCATTGCAAGCCCTTCAGGAAATAAACTAATGGTGTACCACACAAACTACGTAGGATTTGGTGCTCTCCAACTAGCATATTCTTTTAAAACTTGGATTAAGTTCACCTGTTCCTTTGGCTGCAACTGAAAGAATTTTTCTTTAAGTTTCATAAAAAGAAAAATCCAAAACAAACTAAAAAAACACCAACAAAAAACCCCCAACCAGACTTAAAAAACATTGATTCAACAAATCCCATCTGGACTCATAATGCCTGCAATTGGGAATGACAGAAGTGCAAATCCAAGAAGGAATGACGTAGTGGAAATTTAGTACAACCTAGTATATTAGTACAGATAATTTATAGATATTTAGAAGACAACAGAGAACAGCCAAGTGTTGAGGGCTGTTTTAACCATATAAGAAAAAAAATACCCAAAATATGTAGCATGCACAAAACCAAAACTAAACTGCTGTCAGGCTTTATATTTTTCATTTAAGGTAGGACAAAATTCCAATTTCATTTCAAAGTTATCTAACGCTTTTCAGCTGTAGTCAGCATTGCATCACTCAGCCAGCTGGGCCAGTCTAGGCTTTATGGACTTTGCAGACCTGTCAGCTACGAAGCATCATCGTTCTGAGATGAACATGATGTCCAAAGTAACAAAAACGTCTTTTCATGTTAAAATTCATCTAAACCACCTGGATTCTAGAAGCAGTGCATTTCTGAAATAAGCAACATTTAACACTCCCAGCACTACCTGTTAAGGCTCCTTGCAGATGAAATACCATAATGGCCATGCAAGTCCTTTAAGACGCTGAAGTTTTCCAACGTGGCTGATGGGTTACATGGTCTTACAGTCTGTAAACTCAGTTAAATCCTCTCCAGGCTTCGCCTGCTGTGCCAGCCAGTGCACAGCCACTCTTAAGGAGGGTTTGCTCCTCCTTCACATTACCGGAATTCTTTGTATCTTTGCTTTTTCTCAGTGCTCAGAGGAGTAACAGGTGGTGCCTGGTGTTTGATACTGCATTTCATGGGAGATGTCTACTTATCTATCACTGCAATGGTCTTTAGCAAGTCAAACTGCTTTTTAATGTTTTATGGTTGTTGATCTCCATTTTGGCTCTCAGCTAGACATTTTTCACATTCTCCAGCTCTTACTCCAATGCTATCATACATGGTGCTTGTTTTCTCTCAATACCTTGATTCTTTCTTTTCCATTTCAGCTGTTAACCCCTAGGTCTTCCCTGAAAAGCTTTCTCTGTACAAAACACAGGCACTTCCCAGAACAAGCCATCCCTGTGCTTTCCTTTTTCCCCCCAGGTATTTCAAGTATATTAAATACATGCATTTCAGCTTCAGGAAGTCTCAAATTCTTATTTCATCCACAAGCAAGTTTACCTGATATATTTATTAATCTATCAGCCATTTCACTTCGAAGATTGGTACAACACAACTCCTATTTTTGAGAAAGGCCACTACGGTCAGCTTATTTTCTGCACAGTCTATAAATACCCATTTTCTCAAGTAATGTCACCCTATTAACAAGCAGATTTTCATCAATCTAAGTCCTTGTTCCCTAAGGTAGTAGTTAGCAGACAATTACGAAGCAGAAGAGGCTTGTAGAAGGGAAATTTCCCCTCCTCCAAGTGTTTTGAGAGCCAGCTGTCCCTGCCATCCCTCTCCACAGCCTGTGAGGTTGTGAAGCTGTCCTGTCCTGAACCTGAGACTCCATGAGTTCATTTCCTGTGTCGCAGGCTGGCTCGGGAACCGCAATTCCTGTGACAGGGAGTTTCCAGATGTCACCGTGCCAGCACCACAGCTCACGTACAGATGGGCACTGGCAAACCAGCGTCGCCAAGCTGGCACAAGAATGGACCCAGCAGCGACAGCTATGGAGTAATGGAGCTGGGAAAGACTGCAAAGGGTGGGAAAACAAGGATTCTTCAGACCCTCAGAAACAGATTTTGCTTTGCTTTTAAGCTAAAGTTACTTCTCCTGGCACAGACAGCAAAACAACAGCAGACCATTCCCAGAAATCATTTGCAGGGCTTCAAGTACAGATATCAATAGCAGTACTTTAACTACAAAGTCCTTTTAAAGTAAAAATCTACAATAGATATAATTAGACTATAGAGAGAAGACAACAAGAAGCTCTGAATTCTCTTCCAAAGTTTTGTATGATTCTAAAGTTTTAATTAAAAAAAAAATTTAAAATCATAACTATTTAGGGAAAATGAAAAAAAAAAAGTATTAAAGCCTGAAAAAGCTTCAAATACTCTGAATTTTGGAATGAAACACAGCTACTATGAGAAATTATTGGAACCATACTACTTCAAGAAAAAATGTGTGTAGTGCTGGAAAGCAGGTATACCTCAGCACAGTTTAAGAGCCCAGAAAGCTGTTAAAAAAACCCCCAAACATTGCTTACAACTGCCTCACTGTCATCACCCTAAATCTTATTCATACTACTTACTGACTTCTATTACCATATGAAAGACTTTAAAGTTTTTGTAATTGCAAATATTCTGATCCAAAATAGCTCTAATCCTGCTTACGCAGAAGGGGGAAAAACCAAAATATGTCTCTTTCTGGCTGTAAGAAGAGTTACTTGCATTGAAAGTTTCACAGGGTTTTACTTCATCATGCTGTGGGATTAACATTGAAATTATTACAGCTGTAAAGGGACATAAAAGCAACACTCCTTAACTACAGCCCCAGCTATACCTACCATCACCCTGGCTCTATCAGTGTTACATAAGAGGTTAAGAAACCTCTCCACCATCTGCTTAGAATCAATTTTTTTTCCTGTCCAAATTTAAAAGCTATGTTTAAACATAGTAACAAGAATTGTTACTAATATTAGCATTTTTCTTCCTATTTTAACAGAAGTACTAATATAATTGTACCACTACAGTACATTACAGAAGGCAAAGAGTGAGAATGCCAGGGCACATCAGGCAGGTACACATTGGCAGTCACACCTATTTGATAAACACAGAGCATTCCTTGCATTTGGCTACAGAAAACACAGCAAAGCACTTTTACCCTACTGGTCCAGCAATAATTTTCTTTGAAAGCTGAACATGGGAGAAGTAATTTTTTTTTGTTGTTTGCCGCTTCATTTCCCAAGCATGAGCCGCGCTCTGAAGGTCAAATGATAAAGCTCGTACAGCACTTTTATCACAGCGCATCTGCTCAAGGAGCCAGATCTCGAGCCCGGGGTGTTTTGCTTTCTCACCAGGCTCTTCAGCGCTGGCAGGGTCCTGCGCTAAGCCCTCCGGCATTTCTACCCACCTGAAAAGTCTCTCACAAGCCCAGGAGCCCACTTGCATTACAAAGTTGCACTGCGGTGTAAATACACACCAAGTTAAACTCCTCACGCTTTCCGAAGGCACGGCCAGGTCCGAAGCAACCCAGCCTCTCGCCACTCACCAGCCGGGGCAGATGGGCAGGAAGGAGGCGGCAGCCCTGTCTCGATCCAGGTATCCCGCGGCTCCGCGCCCGCTCTCCCCGCAGCCGGAGCCGCTGCTCCGCTCGCCCCAACACTGGCCCCGAGCGGAGAGCGCCGGGAGCCGGGGCCGCCCCTCCCCGCGGCAGGTCCGGGCTCTGGCAGCGCCCGGCGGCTCCTCCCTGCTCCTTCTGCCGCCGCGGGAGCCCCGGGCCGCTCCCCGCCCTCGCTCCCAGCCCCCGCGGATCGGGCTCGGGGCTGAGCCGAGCGCCGCAGCTTCACCTGCCGGCGCCTACCGGGGCTGCGCCATCCGCGGGCTCCGCGCCAGCCTTTCCACGTGGAGAGCACGAGTGGCATCACCTTGGCACCGCCTTTTGGAAAGGGAAAGAGCCGAGGGAGGCGGGAGACTGAAAACAGCACCGGGGGTCATTCGGAGTGCTTTTCAAACTCACTTCAGCCCTCATTAGCTCCTGGCAAAGGGCTTGTCCCCCAGCACCAAGCTCTTCCTTCATCCTTTGGTTGTCAGGCATTTCTTACAAAATATTGCTGCGTGGCTACAAATCTCTTAACACGTCTCCAGCAACAAAATACCTGCTGGGATTTAAGGGCTTTTACCCCACCAGACTTTACGATATTTGTACCTGAAAAAGCTTCTTCCACGCATGAGTACTTGAGGATCTGGTAGTTCATCTCCACATACATCTCAGATAATATTTTTTTGTACGACTTTATAAATACAAACGTAATTATTACAGACAGTGCAAAACCCTGAAAATTTCATGCTTCACAACTCAACTCAAAATGAAAAAACAGAGATTACCAAAATCTGGGGATATCTAAAACCCTCAATTCTAGGACCTCAAGAATAAAGCAGCAGGTTGACTTTTGAAAGAGCTCAGTACTAATGTGGGAAACGTGGTACTCAGCAGAGCTGTTCTGTGAGGAGCTTAAAACCCTACCAGAGGAAATGCTATAAACTGGTCTCAATCTGTGGTACACCAGAATATTATATTATGTTCAAACTCATTTCTAAAGCTCATGGGCTCACAAAGCCTTGTGTTTTGGGAGCTGACTCCTGGTTTTTCCTCAGCTCTGGGTATCTCAGATACAAACCTCAGAACTGGCATCTTCCTATCAGATCTTGCGAATCAGTTGCCTGTAAATCCAAAGTAGATCACAATTCACAGCTGTCTGACTGGCTTACAGAAGTGCTTTCCTTACTCTCTATTGAAATACAGGAGCTCTGATTTCAGGGTCAAGTTGAACTGGTTGAAGCAAAAGGAATTCCTCATTTATAAGCATCTTTACTCTTTGTAAAGCAAAGGATTTAACCAAAGGAAACACTGAGGTTCAATTTCCCTTAGTGTGATGTTAGAATTATGCATTCCAACTGCTATCCAAGTTTTTACACAAGGCAGCTCTTCTTGCTAATTGCATCTGGTCTTTAACAGGTGGTGAGAAACTCTGCTGCTTCCTCACCTCTAAGAGGAAACTTTTTTTTAAAAACCCATCTTCCTTGACTTTCTCACTGAGCTTCAACTGGGAAATTTCACTGGCATCAGCAGCCATCGCCACCTCCCCCCACACCATCAGCATCCTATCTAAAACATCAGTTTCCTAATATTAATGGATTCTGTAACAGAAAACTTGCTTTCCATCCAAGGTAGAACCAGTCAGCGTTAATGATCTAGGACAGTTTTTATTTAAGAAACTCAAATGTTTTTACTGAGCAAAACAGCACTACTACAAAGCAGGTAACTTTCAACCATAATTCAAAATGAAAGTAGGACTGCAATACAGTATTCACTTTCTGAATATCTGAAACACATAATATAGCCTGGAAGCACCAGAAGAATAATCTCAAACTTATTTTTCCAAAGTCACACAGCTCCATGTGTTTTTGAAAAACATACCTACTAATAAAAGTATTTCTGAAATGTGTAAATATTATTGTGTATCAATTCACTGCAGATACTGTATCCCTTGTATTTGCTAACCACCTCAAAGAAGTGACAAAAGGCATATAATATTTGCTCATTGCTTTTATATCTAGGAGGAAAAGGATGATAAAAATCTGAAGGATTACAGTCCATTAAAACTCTTAGATGGAATGTACTGCAGAAAATAGTGTTAGTTTGTTAGCACATAAATTTAATGCAGATACTTTGTTCCCAAGGATGACAGTAAAACAAATGAACAATGCATGTTCATAGATACGGTTGATAAAAGTATTTGTCCAAATGGCATTTAAATAGTGTATTGTGTATTTGAATTACAGACTTGTAGTAGATCATTGCCTTTACAATATCTGAAAACCAAACTCAACACTAAGTGCTGAGTTTTCACTATGCTACCCTCAAGCCCTGCAGAGCCTTGGTTGCCCAGGGTCCCCCCAGCATATTCCTGGTTTGGACACTTCCATCATCCACTCTTTAACATCCCCTTCTGCATCACTTCTACTGTTGCTACTTATCCCACCATTCATCTCCAGCAATATCAGACAAATGCTGACTTCTTTACTTGCAAGTGATTAGAAAATACAACTGAGCCCTACAGCTTATGGAATGCAGGTACAGAAAAACCAGGGCAAAGTGAAAAAGGATAGAAGAATTTAGAGTGATTCAAGGCAGACCAGGAATGTCAGATTTGATCTGTGGAAGCCTCAAAAGGATAAATGAATAACACTCTGCTCTATTCACTGCCTGGAAATGTGTCTATGCAGGGAATCTGGAGGACATCTGCACTACTAATTCAGCCTTAATTTAAGTCAGTATGGTCCTTGATGCATCAGGAAGTTCTGCCTACCTATGGATCTACCAATACATTTCATAAGTACTTTGCATGTTCCAACCAAAGAAAAGTTCTTTAACTTAGTTATCATAAGAGATGCTTTGTGCATTTTTCTATCATAAGTGGTACTTTTAAAACTGAGATTTTAAAGTAACATTTTTCATGGTATACTTCATGAGTAAAATCAAGTAGTAGTAAAAAGACTAATACAGTTCCCAGGTTTCTGTATACAATACTCAGGAAAAAGGTAAATACTGTTACAAAGATAACCATGTCAGAGACTCAAAAGAGCTGTAGTCTGTGTAAGATGAGCCTAAAAGCCTGAAGCTTGTATTTACGAAGTAGAACTGACAGTGTGTTGTAATGCATGAAGCTTGACCCTTCTCTCTCTTCACACAAGATACAAAGACCTGAAATACTTGGCTGGGACCCTTTCATAGCCTTTCCTAAGCTGAAGACATCAGGCAATGCCATTGAGTGCCAGCCACTTCTCCAACCTTTGGCTGCCTGTGATCAAGAGCTGTGACAGAGCTGCACCCTTCCACCACAGGAGGTGCAACTACACCTTGTACCTTTTCCTGGCTGGATGCCTTCACCTGCCTCTCTGAGCTTAATCTGACATTAATCACAAATCAAATTTCTTGTCACAGTGTCACTCCTTCAAAGAGAAAGATTCAGAAGAAGCTGAAAGACTTTGAGCACTGAACATTAATATGAGAGCTGGTGGCAGTCTTGGGTGTTCTGGGGATGAAGGACTAAGCAAAAGCTCAGGAAAAAAGTGCACAGGCTTCCAAAATCCTTGTAAGCCAGACAGAAGGCACAAAAGGTACTGTAGAAATTCTGGTGAATTGCTAATGAACTGGGGAGAATAAGGGAATATGGAATAAAAGAGCCAATTAGAGGTTAAAATGACAAAATGAGTTCTGCACGTGGCACATAGACTCTCCACATATTTTATTACAGCCACATTGAATTTTTATTACAATTCCTATCCACCTACAGAATTTCCTGGCTGGTGTTTTCTTTTTTCTTGGATGCAAAAGTCTCTGTTGCCTTTTAGATGCCATAGCACAGTACTTACAGTAGGCAATTTACCAAATGCCTTTTAAAATAAACAATGTAGCAGGAAAAATATGGTAGGAACCAACCACTCATTTACTACTTTTCATACTAAAGTGTATTTTTGTGCAACACTTGAGGTAATACTAAGATAGCAGCACCTACTTTAATTATTCAGAGGCACACAGAGCACAGACCAGGAGCTTCCAGCTTCTAGCAGCACATGGACATGCCAGCACCGTATTGAGGAAGTTAATTGGGCTGAGTCAGCTTGATCCATCAGAGATTACAAGGTCTAGACTGCCACTGATCCTCACACCTGACAACCTGCAGAGAGATCCAAGAGCCTAGACGGTGTTCCCAAGTGGTTTTGGCTCCAGAAATATGAGGCAAAGACACAAAGTGACTTACCTGAGACTGCAGCCATGCAAACGTGAGCTGTCTGCTCCTAAGCATAAACTGAACCTGAAAAGAGAATGGCTGTGTCCATAAGGAAATGGAGTTTGAAACTCTCAAAACTGGCATTTGGAAACCTCTGAATACTGCAGTTAATTCACAACCTGTGTTACCCATCCAGAGATGAAAGAAAATATTGCAAAATATAAAAACAAAAGCACCCAGCAATGAAAATATGGCACTTCAGTCTGTAGGTTTATTTATCTGAGATACAGGATGAAGAAAAGGAAGTGATTGAAATTCAAGGTATTAAAATCTCCATCCTCTTACACTGTTATTCTTCTATACATTTTTTTCTCCCCCTTGAAGTATAGAAGACTGACCTTCTTATAAATATAGGTTGTAATATAAGCAAAACTGATTCAGTATCATCATATATCTATGGCAGAAGCCTTAAGCAGAGTCCTCCACTTACAGACTGCTGCCTCCACAAAGATGAAATACTGTCTGATCAATAGAGGACGTGAAGTAAATTGAGTATCCTCCTCCAGCTTCCACTCATCCAGACTTTATCACAAAATCTTTCATAATTGATAACCTGGAGAAAGGCTGAGAATTAAGTGAGTTTACAGGCTGAAAAATCTTTAAGCCTTGCAAAGCAGTCTTTCTCCAGCACTAGTGACAGGGGAGAAGTTAAGATATACTCTCTGCTCATGCTCTATTCATTGTGGTTGTTTTTTGGGCTTTGGATTTTTTGTTTTGGTTGTTTAGGTTTAAGATATGCAAAGGACATCTGGCTTGGATTTGGAAAATTTAAACTCCACACACTACATTCAATAAACCAGATACCAATGCATTCTTTTTAATATGCTGGAAACTGGACATTTAAGGCCACATTGGCTTAAAAAACATTGAAAGTCAAAGCACAGAAATAAATTTCTGGGGGCAAAGAGGGTCTTTCATTGTCCATGAAGTGCCTAGAACAATGTCCTCTCAGTCCCAAGTGTAATGAAAGAGTCAGTTCAGTATGAATCTGCAAACAAATACAGCCTGATTCTAAACTATTTCCTTTATTGATTTTTTGTCCTTCATTGATTTTTTTAAAAAGCTCTCAAATTATGATAATGACATTTTACAGCCGTGCCTCCTCCCCCAACTGAAACAAGACACGAGCAGCATTTCTCTAACTTTTTTTCATTGAGATCCTGAGATTTTAAATCACATCATGTGAAGACTGAGTTTTATGACATATAAGACTGTCTTGTTTTATCTACTCACAGAGCAGAAATACTAACATAAATTTAATGACTTTTTTTGGTGGAGATCTAACAGACATAAACCTTTTATTTCCCATGTTTTCAAACCACACGTACTCTGAATTGAAATGCATATCTGAGGCTCCGCAGTAACTCAAGTCCCACATCACACAAAAGCCTTGAAAAGCTATTAAGTTTTAAAATTCCCCACACTGGATGAAATTATTTACATTACTAAAATAAAACTGAAAGTTGTGTATTAATCATGAAAACCAGAAGAAAGCATTAGATTTAATACTCTGCAAAAAAGCTTTAATATGGAAAATTTATTAGGCAGTTTTATTAGCATCTCAAATAGTTTTCAGATACTAATATGAAGAACACTTGTTAAAAAACCCAAATAAATCTGGAAGCAGAATTGCATATCTATACTATTGATTTATCTACAGCTTACAATGTTTTGAAGGAATTTTTAATAGCTTGTCTTCAGCTGTAAAACTTTCATTCTCTAAACAGAGTGCTCCAATAATAAGTTACATTAAAATGCAGCTGCATAAACATGTTTACACACAGTTATATTTTCTCATTCACATTCCTTTCTCACAGGTGTACCTTTTCCACTATGAAGTAACTGAACTTAAGTGTATCTTATATAAGTGCACACATGTATAATGTCACTTGTAAAATAGTCCAGACTGACCAGGGGGAAAAACTAACAGAATGCTTTATCTGAACATAAAATAAACAAGTGACATAAAAAGCAGTAATTCTACCACTTGTACAACACCAGCACTTAAATTACAACCAACAGCCTGATGGCAGTGAAAGCCACTATTGCAGTGTAACTTTTTTATTCTGACGACAGGAAAAATGTATTTTACTAGTACTGTTTTAATAACCACCACATTAACTTATCTATAATCAAAGAAATAACAAAGAACTGCATTTCTCCCATCATTTGGAGAAATTCATATAGCAACAGTCCAGAAACCACAAATACCACTATTTCCATTTCAGTTAGGGAAGCAAAGGAAAAGTCACTTTTTTCAGATTCATATTCTTAGTTCAGGAAACAGCAAAGTCTTGCAACGTATGGGATTCTTTCAGAAGATATCAATTATTTTTAAGATAGGGACCACTGTTTTGAACTTAATTTAGGGAAACTAAAATTGTAACTACTGCATTTATTGCAACTGCATAAGTATTGCCATATAATGCTTATGCAATATAATGCTTATGCAATATAAACAGCTGTGTGCAAAATAAACTTTTATGTTGCAGATATCAGAAAACTATTCATTTTGCTGTTCATTTCATTCACTTACACATCTAAGTAGAAGGTTCTTGCTCTTCTTTTAAGAGCAAACTAGGTAACAATGGTAATTCTGAAACATTTCTACCTACTGCACATTCAACTTCCAACCTAGCCTCGCTCCCTTGGCTTAGTAAAACTAACAGGAGAGGAAATCCCTACCAGCCTCTTAGTTGTTAATTTTTTTTTAGAAGATTTTCAAAACTAACTGCCTAAACTTTCAAACAAATACATGAAAGAGCTCCCCGTCCTTTTGTGCTCAACCAACATCACACCTTCACCTTTCTTCATTAGGAAAGTGGAACAAGCACCAGAGCTGATCTTTTTCTTTTTTTTTTCCCCCCCCAGAAACAAAGAAAGATCTAAGTGTTTGGAGTAAACAAGCATTGCTAGAGCCCACAGAGGATCTTTTATTTGAAGTGAGCTTTACTGACACACTGAACGAAGGCCTGACAGACAAGGCAAGAGAAAATGGTATTTGAGCACAACCTCAGTGTTTGCTCACCAGGCTGCTTGCCTGCCACAGGCTTACCCAAACACAGCCCCTGAAATGCGAAGTCAATCTTTTCTGGCTGTCTCTTAGCAAACACATGTGAGCCTGGGAATTCCTCATACACTCAGATAAATCAAGAACCAGACCGTTCAGAGCCCCAGTCTCCATGGCTTTAGAAGGAGATGTCAGATTTCTCGGGGAGCCTCTGATTTCACACTACTTTGACTAAAATACAGTTACTGCCCATCATATGCAAGCCACATAATTTCCAAAACTGTTCACCAAGCTTGACACATTTCTGTTTCACTTGCTACTCCATAGGCAAAACCTTGAGACAAGTCTAAACTATGAAACACCTACATAACATTCCCCTATGTTGCTTTTTTTAATGCTATCTCTATTCCTTTTGTATCATGCCCAGCGGTATTGAGGCATGTCTTCTCAAAAAACTGATCTGGCGTTTTCTACTGTGCACAGGTTCCCTGGAGCCACACAGTTCTGACTGTACAGTACAAAACTTGTGCTGTCAGTTCAAAACTGCAATGGTATACCTTCCTGATCAATGCTCAAATCAAGAAATCCTTTAGAAAAGGACAAGGTACACAAACATTGCATTACAGCTGTAATACAAACCCAGACAAATTGCTTCCCTGCATAAGGTCGATTTAACAAATCAGATTTTTATGTAGAAAATGACCCAGTATTGACCAAAACATCTAAGGTGATGTACTTGAGTGCTCTTCAAACCTAAGGGTACCTCTTGAGATTTACATTCAATACATACAGTTGGATACCTACTTAAAGATGGAATTCAAGAACAGACTTTGACTAGACTACATATTCTGTGATGCATGTAAAAATTCAGTTGGACAATATTGCTTTTACCATTTTATCCAATTACAATACAGGCTACACATGCTCAGTTTCTAGGAGATTCATTGGAATAGGATTTGGTTCTCTAGTTACATGAACTCTAGTATCAGATTAACTCCCTTCGCACAAGAATTAAGGAATCTTAAGAGGATCAGCTGCTGAAATGTATTTAGGAGTACAGTATCTTTCCATACCCAGGATTTGAGGATCAGGACTCTGAAGCAGCAAGACTGATACCAGTCTGCAAAGGAAACCAAGCTATGGGAATTGAGAGAACAATAGTCACTTTTGGTCCTTAAAGACTACAACTGTGAAGTTGTTTTTTTTTTTTTTTTTTTTAATATCCTGATGAAGAGGAGTGCCTGGTATATGCCAGCAGTACCACAGCTGTACAAAGTCAACACCAGCAAAGCACCTCCATATCAGACATGGAGACAAGGAAGCAGCAGCTGTGGAAGACTCCGGGCAGCCTCAGGCAGCAGCAGCTGCACACCCCTCCAAGGCTCCAAGGAAAGTTTGGTCCCTTTGCAATTCCCTCCCTTCCTGCTCCCTTAATTGGGCCACGTACCTGTTCCAGGGTATGGGCACTGGTAATTTTAATGAACCTGAGAAATCTGTTTACTACCAAGCCTTTGAACCTTTATAGCAAGTGTTCAGATATTAAAACCTCAACATTTTATTTGTAATTTTAAATCTTATTTCACAGAACAGCCTTGTTTAGTCTACAGATTTAACAGTCACTGGCAGATATCATTTTAAAGAGCAATGCATGCAAAAGATACTGACCTTCCCAGCAAGAACTCACAGTCCAGCTATTAAAAAAATAAGACCAGCCACAGTAAAGGCTGCTCCATTTGTCAGAAGATATTAATCTTTGCATATGCCCTTTCCAAAACAACTTAAGTATAAATCTACCAGAAAAAAATCTTTCCCAAAGAGTTTCCTTTAGAAACAAAGCCAAAAATAATCTAACCTTGAGGGAACCATCCCAATGAATTTTGCATGACTTCTTCTTCATACTTGTATGACACATCCATGTTTTTCCTCACAGCGAACAAAAAACAGTGTCATATGGATCTGGTCACAGTACTCAAAGGCACACAAAGTTATTGCTAGGCATTAGAAGAGACTTTAATATCAGCCAGTGTTCTTTCCACCTTTCCAGTACAGCTGAGTGTGAGCAGGACCAACATTCTGTGCACAGTAAGTGACCCCGAGCTCCTTGGTTACTGGCACATTGTAAACTAGGGGTGAGAGCAAGCTGCTCACATGTATCAAGGAGAAGGGGGCTGGGAAGAAAGGAGAGAAAGGAACCTGGAATGCTTGGCCCAGGGTCGGAGGACAAAGAATTTCAGAGCTAGGCGGCAATTTTAAGAGGCAAGTGCCTATCACGCAAACATGTGCTCATCATGCTCACCCACACACTTCCTCTTCAGAGATTAGTTTTAATCCCAAAAAATTTTCTAAATGCAACTCTCCACATATTTGCATGAGCTTGTTTGCTGGCATAAGGATGGTGGCTACAGCAGGCAAGGATAACCAGATGGGGGAGATGCATTTCTCTCAGTGGCATTGACCACTTAGGTTCACTTAGGAGAACATGTGCATATAATGTGTATATCAGAGTACAAACTGCAAAAGCAATAGGCTTTACAAGACTAAAGAGAAACTTAGAAAAAATGCTTAAGAAAAAGTATGCAGTACACAGAATATAACTAAAAGGCAGAAATGCAAATCACAGGGATAATAAGCATGATGCACAATCTCTGGCTCTAAGTTTTCTGTAAAACAAGTTATTGCTGAACTAGTTTTGAATTCTCACAAAATAACAAAGCAGAAACAAAGGGCTGTGTTCAAAATGCTTACAAACTGAAATTCCAGTTCCCTACATACAGGACTTTCTTTCATTAGGACAAGATGGAAAACAAGTCAGTGATTAGCATTCTAATTCAACACTAAAACATAGTGGGGTACAATTGGTAAAGGCACTGATGGGCATTTTCCCAGGTTTCTTGTTGAATGACTGCACTTTTTCTTTCAGAAAAAACAAGTCAACAGTTCAACAACATCATTATCTGCTATGACTTTCTTCACAAGTGCTGCATTACTGAGCTACTTGCATGGCTACTGTAAACACTGAGCAGGAGCATCAAGGCTCTTCAGATAATCAGTCAGAGCACGACTGAGAAAAGAACAGTCACACTTCTTGTGCACAGAACACACCCAAAAGACTCCAGCCATCAGGAGCTAGTTTGCAGGTAAACATGTGAGTGACAGCAGACAAAGCTGTATTCCATTAAAATGGCAGGGGTGAAACCTTCAGAGGGACATAATTCAAGGAAAACTGTGCTGTGCATTACTGGATTCTGCACAGTTCTTCACAAAAGCCTCATGACTTCAGAAATAAAAGAACAGGTTTTGTTAAATTTCCTATGCCTACTCCTCATATTTAAAGGTGGAAAGAAATATTTCCCTCAGGGAAGGGGGGCCCAGTTCATAATTTCTGGATTAAACCCATTACTATTAGCTGCAGAATGAAATTATTAGTGACAGGTTCACTGAATTACCTCTTTACAGAGGTCACTGGAGCTTCCTAGAAACCTAAAACTGCCACTGTAAATTTAGCTAATAACAATTGAGTTTTTGAAACCACCTAAATTAGAGGTAAACATAATAAAGAACCTGCTTTAATACCCTAATTTAGTCATGCACTGTAGTACAATACATTTTCATTTTTTCACTTTGAAGTTATAGACTAAGAAATACAAGAGTTTTGGCATGCACCGCTATTACATCAACATTTTATATCCACAGATGTGGATGTAGAATTTCTATTGATTTTAAACATGTTCATTTCTCTTTGAACTATAATACAAATCAAGAATGATTTTTCTGGCAAGTACACAAAACACAGCTTGATTAGCACATTTAAAATAAGATTATACAGAGGCTTAAAATAGGATTAAACAACAGCTTTCACCACGTAAAATTCTGTTATGAAATGTATCGATTTTGCAGTATTGAGAATCTGAAAAAAAAAGAAACCACATGTACAAAAGTCTTACTTTCATTCTATGCTTAGTACTGCCATTTTGAAGTTTTGCCCAATTATTGATGAAGGACCTTAGACAGAAACTGTTCAACCCACCACTTTACAGGCTACACTTAGTTCTGCTTAATCTTCCAAGACAGTTAATAAACTCTGTGCACTGTTTCATGTAAAGTACATACAGATCCTCAAAGTCCAGCCTGTGTTTCCCCCTTCCAAGGAAGTGACCTCACCACCAGATTATAAAGTCCTGTTTCTCTTACTGGTGCTCTCCGTCGCTCTGGTCCTGTAAATTTTGCATTCCTGGTAGTACAAAGGACGCCCTTCATCCCAATCCAGTAAACAGCTGAGTAGTTAAGAGTCTGCTACTTGGTGAGAAACCTCAGCCTCAAATCCTTCAGCTGGATTTCAGCATTAAATCCAAGTCTTCCCTTTTTTAGGGTTATCGCTACAGCTGCCCAGCAATTACATCCAAGCTTTGCAGGGCATGTGGAGACACTGGTGGGATGCTGCTGCAGTGGCACTCGGACACTGGGGCCTTGGCAGGAGCAGCACTGGGCACAGCTCTGCTGCCCAGCACACCAGTTTGCCCAGCTGCTGGGACCACAGGGGGACTGGATGTTACATTTGCTTACACCAAACTCTCCACCCCTCCCACATACAATGAGAGCCTTCATCCCTGCCTTCCCTCCCAACTTCTGATCTACTTTGTCACAGGTTGCTTCAAGAACTCCAAGAAGTAATGCCATTCCATCCTAGCCAAATCCATTTTGAAATGCCTATTTTTACACAGTGCAAAAATAAACACCTTGAATTCTGATGATTCATTAGGAACTGACAGGTAAAGTGGTGCTATAACTGAATTACTGGGGAAGAAATAGAACACCCCATGAAATGGTCATGGTAAATCTTACACTAAAATGAGGGTCACCTGTCACAACTGAGCCACATTCATTAGTATTGAACAGGAACCTAATAGAGTTCCCATAGTCTCACAAGCCTTAAATAAATTTTAAATGTGCTCTGTTATGATTTATTTTACCAGTGGAACACTATTGTGTAAAGATCACAGAATCCCACTGACCCTGGTCATGAGTTCCCTGGAACTATTACCAAAATTCCACAGTTGCCAGAGACTCTGAATCTGAAGTAGACTGATACTAATTTGCAATTAAGAGACTAACCTACCACAGAGTGCAGGTTTCTTGGTCTAAATTCAGTTCCTTTTGTAATTTCTTTTTTTCTGCTTACTACTGTAAGAGGTTTTGGTTTAATAACTAATATATCTCATGCAACAACTAGATATACCCATAACAGATAATGGGGCAAAAGGCTGGAAAAAGAGCTTGATTAACCAGCTGTAAGACTCAGTATCACCTTTTGCATAGGACACATCTGATTCTGAACAAGGAAGGCAAACATGCTCTGTGCTGTGCTAGCCTCTGTATGTAGAGCCTCTCTGTGGTAGAGAGTAAGACCATATTATTCAACTTCCTCCTGGCACTAGGTGTCTAAATTGAAAAAATGACCACACTCTCCAGGTGTCTAGGTTGATCAAATGACCTCACTGAAATAAGAATTTCTTTGAATTGTTCCAATTCAAAATTTGCAGAATACTTTCAGTATTCAGCATTTGCAGAGTACTCTCAGCAAGATTAAGCCAAGAAAGGACCGACACTTAAATACTGAAGTGTTTCTCATCCTGCAAAAGAAACTTAGAGGTAACAAATATTAATTTAGGTAGGTAACCAAAATGCTGAGAAATTTGCAAGGAAAACTGAGGCACTGAGGTCTTGGAGTGGTCTAAACTATCTCCAAATATTATTTAATATTTGGATTCTAGCTCCTCTTGCAGTGCAACTTCTGCTAGCCTTCAAGACATTAGATGATCTAAAATTCAACAAACTCTGTCAGGGGCTGTGCTGAATTATCGACCATCTGGAAACTGTAAAAATAAAAGTTATATGAAGGGACACAAAAAATACTATTAAAATAATACAGTGGTGACGGTAAAGCTTGACAACTTTCCAACAGAACTAACTGGAAACCTGCCTTTTCTGAAGACCCGTACAACTTAGAGCAAGCTGACTGAGAGCTAAGAGCCCTGAGGCATCAGATAAGGCTACCCAAGCAGTCTCCTACCTGTGGAGATTAAACTCTATTTCTTTCTACAATGAAATGCAGAATTTTTTTGATTTAGCTTTTAAATGAGATAAAAAATAGAAATCTAATTTCAAAACACTGAAGTTCCTTCCAAAAGTATAGTTCTCTTTATCCAGCCAATTCCATGTAGTCTCCTTCTGAAAAACATAGCACTGCTCAAAATTAAGTCAAAGGATTATTTGGAGTTGTCTTGCATAAACACAAGCCAAGTATCAGCTTAAGTTACTATAAGGGTCTTTATGTAGGCTCATAAGTCACACGGCAAATTCTGGCAGAAACAGACTTCAGTCTTTAGACACGTTCAGATATTTGAACATAGTGCCAAAAATCTCCCAAAGATAAGTGAAACACACCAGGAAAACTGGTTTTAATATCCGAAGAGTTACTCAAGCTCAACTGAATTTCTCAAGATAAAGAATACATTTTTCTTGCTATGCAGAGGACAGATGAATCCTTCTGCTCAATATCGAACAGCTGTTGAAACAACAGATGCTGAAAATTCTCTAAGAGAGTCTACAAAAAATCTTTTATGGAGCAAATTACTTTGCAACCTTAACACCAGAGTTCCTATAATGAAATCAATTTCTATGCCATGGTCTTAATTTCAGTTTACTTCATATAGTCATTCAACCTACAGCCTCTAAGCTTTATATTCAGTAAGTTCTCATACCAGCAGTTGTGTTCCATAAAGAGCCTGGTTCCCTTAACAGTGCTGGTATTTGCTTAGTGAAATATTAGTTCCTGCAACCTGTCAGAAAGGAACTGAACAACAACACACTCTGGTCTGACCAAAGAAAAAGTAAAAAAGCCTAAACAAGAACAAAAAGGACACATTTTCAAAACTGGGTGTTTTACTCTACATAGAGCAGTTCTGCTTATTCCACACTCCAAAGTTGAAAATTTTAACGTTTCACCAATTTACCAAAAAGGTTTTATTTTTTCACCCAAGGTTTAAGCCAAATGTGTCTCCACACTGGATCCCAAACTTTAATTTCCTTCTACTTCTGCTATTGTTATGCCAGCACTTCTAAATATTTACCCTTCCCAGATTCCTAAAATGGAAGAAGCCGGGGCTCTTTTGTAGTGCAGATGATTTGCACAGACCCCAAGCAGTGGAGAAATTCTCACGCTTTCACGGGAGGGAACTGGATTTAGGGGACACTTTGCTCCTGACAGGGTAAAGTAATCTTTAATAAATTTAAATTGAAAGGTCTTTCTAACACAGAGGGATTATGTATATCTTCCTTATGTAAACGATAAACATTAAAGGTATTAGGAGACATTCCTTAGAGAACTGCAGATTTACATTTTTCATGAAGTGTAGATGTGATTACACTGCATCTAAAGCTGGAAATGTTTAGCACTAAGTAACTGAAAAATTACTTTTCTGTATATGTCACATCAATTTATCTTCTGAAAAATTGAACTGTCACAGACAAGGATTCAGTAAAAGCTTAATCAAAAACGAGAAGGCAATACTAACAAAATGCAAGCAAAAACAACATGAAAAAGAAAACTGCATTTTTATCTCTACTGAATCTTTTGGAGTCTCCACAGGGGCAAGTTAGTTCTTGGTATCAAAGAGGGAAGTCAGCTTGGTCTTTGCTGGCATCACATATTCAGCAAAGGGACCTACAAGAGAAATGCTCCATACACTGTTTATTTATTAAATCAACCCCATAGTCTAAAAAGTCATGCTACAGTAAATCTAAAGGAGATGTAAACATGTAAGATACTACGGAGTCATCTGAGACAAAAGCAGATTTCCTATTTTTGTAAGCACACACTGACTTACATCGTCCTACTTAACAGAAATCTGTTGCTAAGGGTAGACAGAAAGCTATTTAAAACTTGCTAAAGCCATTGATTGTGTCATTTTAGCTGAAGCTGTGAGTAAAAGTATCAATATATTATTCTTTATTTTGAAGTTGTCAAATTATGCACTCTAACTAAAGAAAATCCTTCCAGAAAAATCTTTGTGAGCACTGAGCCTCTTTTGTCATCAAAGTAAACATTTCTTTGTGTATCTATTCCATCTGATAGTTGGATTTTTTTTCCCCCTTATGGATGCTGAAAACTTGAGGGATAAGAATCTAAATGAGATCATGGTTCCCATATATTACCAAATTCCTTAAGAATCCATACAAATGCTTAGTAATCAACAGAGGAATATAAAGAAACTTAAAATAAAAGTGTTTTTCTGCACCGTGGGGAGCTGCAGTTTCTCAGGATCGAACTCAGAACACACAGGCATATCCAAAAGGAGGAAAGAGAACAGAGGCTGTCCCAATCTGCTTTTCAGTTTAAGGCAGTAAAATACCCAAGTCATAATTTTTAAAAAACCAGGACAAAAATACTTCAAAGGAATGGCTGTTAGTACCAAACCCATTTCACACAGTTCCACCAGTCTATCAAAAGCAATCTCTCCTTATCCTCTTGGTACTGCACCATTGCTCCTCACTTTACATGGACCTTTGCTTCTTTCTCATCTCCTGCTTCTGTTTTTATCTCCTCTCATCCTGAACTTTTCTAATTATAAAGTCTTCTAAATCAACAGAACCAGAAACTTGGGAGAATAATTTCTAGAAGCAGCAGTCTAGATAGGGAAGGGGAAATCTGTCTCTGTCCTGCAGATTTCTCCCTGTGTAGAATACCTGTCTGCACAACCACCACTTATCATTGCAAGAAGTTTAGATGTGCAGGACAGTTTGACCATGTAACCAAGGAGCTGCTGTGGGCACACAGGTTCTACAGACTCCATTAACCAGTTTCACCTTTTAATCATTGCAGTGACCTGCACTGCACTTGCACCTCACACAACACTCAAGTGCCAGTCACCATAATGCTCATTCATGAGGTGTTCCTTGAGTTCTCCAATTTAGTGTAAGATTATTTCCAAGCTATTTAACTCTTAAAGGAAAGAGCTGGAAAACACAATCCAAAATTTTGTTCATGAGACTAGTGAGAAACTGTAACATTCAAAGTCTTCATTAAAATGACTTTGATTTTACAGACTGACTTCAAGAAAATACTTGAGAAAACCCTAACTTAATTGGTAAGTTACAATACAATTACATTTCACCAATTTCAGATTAAGACAGGTGACTACTTTAAACTCTCAAAAGACCACTGAACAAGCAATAGCTACTTATCACAGAAGCCCCTATCTTTAGAAAATATTGAAAACCAGTGCTGGAAATATAAATCATTAAAATAGAACTTTAGAAAATAACAGTGGATATTGACAAATTGTAGGCACTTAGTTTTCTTAACTTTTTTTTTATAGGTATAACAGTTGCTTTACAAGTCATAAGAAAAAAAAAATAAAAGAACAATTCTTTACCTCTACAATTTAAAACTCATAGATGAACAGTGAAGGTTTGGTGCATCAAGTAACACAGCTGCTGGCTTCAAAACTAGTGATTATGAGAAAAAATTTAAAAGCTGAAAACTTTAACTTAAAAGATATGCTTTCCCCAACTCTGAATTAAAAGCAGAGAGATAAGACAACTAGCTAAACTGGAAAACTGTAATAGCATCAAAGTTACATGGATATGCAGCAAAGAAATACATTGCTAACTCTTGACTAGCAAGGTAAGATTCCTACCTTCAGCTGGAAACAAGTTTTAAAGAGCAGTCAAGGTGAATTTGCATAGTGAGGAACAGTGTTAAAATGGGAAATGTTTAGAGAGGGAGTTAGCAGTTCTGTATATATTATAAACAACATCCAGACAACAGGTCACAGATACAATCCTTTCAAAATAGTTAGTGTCTGCTGTTCTCAGGAATCTTGCCCTCTCCAGTGCAGAGTGGATCATGTTACTCTGGAGAGCAAAGGCAAAAGGGAACAGGAAGAGAAAAGGCACCTGGAAAGAAGTAGCCCAGTTTTAGGTGGGATGATAACACTCTGAAAGCTGCTGCATAAGGAGAAAAGCATTTTGAAATAGCTCTTTGTGTCACTCTCCAACAGAAGATTTTAATGATAATGAAAATAAGGGAAACTGGAAAAAAATCCAACCACAAGCTACATAAAAAAGAGAACATGTTCACAAGAAGAAATGCAAATACTTATTGCCCTTTCCTCCAATCATCAATGCAGAACATGACATTCTATGTCTGTATGTCCTACAATTGAAATTGCCATCGATACTCCTCACTAAAAGCAAGAAAGATGTCATCTTCTGGGTCTGGATTAGTTACCTTGAACACAAGTGAGCTGACAACTGTAACAGCACCTTCTCAATACAGCAGAATTAAAATCATGAACTCCCCAGAGCCTGCAAAAAGCAACCCCATCCTTCCTTACCCAGCCACGGGTGTGACTCTTGAGAAGCAGCTGACTGCACACAGAACGAAGTCTTTACTGGAAACCACGCTCGTGTGTTACATTTGATGTACTTCAGGCAAGTGAAAAACTTCATTAGAACATTCCAAACAGGTTTCCAGGAACAGCAGCACACTGAATTAGGGGCTAAAGGAAGAGGAGTTGTCAGTTTTAAGTGCACCAGAAAGAAAAACAGGAACACACTTCCTGGGGCTTTTAAAATTACACTTCAAGAGCTATTGTTACTAATAGCTGCTCTGAGCTGTAAAAACTGCAACCTTGGAGGGCAAAAGTCAAAGAAACCCTACTGGTTTTCCCCGGATTACTCACAGAATTAATAAGATCATTTGGAAGGCAGCCTTGAGGTTATCAGAAATCTCCCGTCACATGCCCACAGCAAACTTTTCCAGCATTTCTGCTTACAACTCTTTAATGAACTGCAGCACTGAAGCAGAAATCCTCTTGCCTGCTAGCAGGTCGTGTTGGAATGCAATTTGGCTACCTATGTGTTTTGTGTTTCCAACAGCAAAGTTACAAAAAAAGAAAAAGAAAACAGATAAGTCTTAGCAGTTTTCCACCACATGATTCTGAAACAGCTTTTAAAAGTGTATTTAGCACTGAAAAAATAAATGTCACAACTTCTATATCAATATTATTACTGACAACATAAGCAAACTCTCTTAATTTTTCAGTACATAATCGAAGACAACATTGCTTTAAAGTACCATAGGAATTGTTCCTTTTTAAAATATTCTTTAAAACAAGAGCACTGGAACAGGGTGCTCAGGGAGGTGACGGAGTCTCCCTCTCTGGAGACACTCAAAACCCACCTGGACCCAGTCCTGTGTCACCTGTTCCAGGTGACCCTGCCTTGGCAGGGGGGTTGGACTGGGTGATCTCCAGAGGCCCCTCCCAACCCTAATGAATTTGTGATTCTGTAATAGGTCTCAGGCAGGTAGAAACAATCTGAACAATGACAGTTCATAGTGGAATTGAGGACTGCTGTTTTGATACACAGAAAACCCTAAACATCAATGGAACTAAATGGTGGATATGATTCAAACAGATTCTTGTCAAGAAAGGAATGGTAGGATTTCAGCTACAGGCACATCTTCACTACACCATGTTTAGGTACTTGGAGGATTTTGGCCCAAGCCACTATTTGTGTACAAGTATCTCATATTCTGAGCACCTGGTTCAATGAAGTACCCCACAAAACAGACACTAAGATGGATATCAAAAACACAGCTTGCCAGCCAGAAGCTCAGACATTCACTGTGAATTTGTGACTGGAGGTCAGCAGGAGAACAACCCAAACTAGTATGCCCACTACAGGACAGCCTTTCGATATGGCCACAGGAATAAGCAGAAGCAGGTAGAGATTAGACAAATAAAAATGACAATATTCATGGCAAAGCAGGATTTCAACTTGTCCTTAATGTGATGGGCTTGGTCAAAGATCTGGCATTGCTGCAAGTGTGCATCTGAAGTGTTAAACATCTGAAAATCCTTTTTTTGGCCTTTTGGACAAACTTTCTGAGAAGAAAATTAAAGGACTTGAAGAGGGTGAATCAGTCTGGGAGCCAGAGAAACATTACAGAAGAGCAGAGACTGCATGTGTATCATCAGGTTGGAACCCAAGGGAAAAATAAAATCCCAAAACTTACTTCCCTCCTTAAAAGTCAAAAAAGAGGCCAAAATCCCCAAAGCAGCCTGTCACAGGTAAGAAGCTGAGTTAACTTTTTAATCAATTTGAGAGAAACTGGTATTTGTGGAAGGATTTTGCTGGTTCAATCAGTACACTCACTGGAGACTTAAGATAATCAGGCATTGACCGTCACAGCTTAAAACAATGTTTTGCAATATTTGACTTCCCCTCCTACATCCCAGGCAATCCAAAATGGATTCCAAGCAGGCAGAAAAATTAAGGGTCTTTAGCCAGTCACATCTGTTTTACTTGAAAAGTTACGAGCAGCACAAATCCAACACATCAGGAGGCAGAGGGAACACAGAGATACATCCAAAGACACTGCTCTTAGTTTCCAGAACAGAGAAGTTAAATCAGAATATGGAGTGAGGTTGTGTGTCTCAGCTGCTGTACATGGAAGCTCACTGTCCTGAGAAGGGTTAACATGGAGAACTTATTGACCACTTGAACACGCAAACTGGACATGTTTTTTTGCACATTAGAAACAGCCTTAATGCCCTGTCTGAGATATTTTAAGTCATAAATCCTACTGCATGACATGCAGTTTTAAGAAATCCCATGAGACTGCTGGTGTCTGCTATCTGGGCACTGCTGATTCACTGTTTGCATCCACGTGCTGCAAAGATTGCTGTCACATGCAATGTTCTGTGTCCGAGTTCAGCATCTTGTTTGTGTTGGCAGGAACTTTTGCCCACTCTTGACAGAAAAAGTGTAAGATGAGGTTTAGAAATTCCTTGATCAGGGCAGATACTCCCCTCTCCTCATACAACCCGTGTCAGGGAGCAGGGAGGAAAGAAGACAAGAGAAACAAACCTATTAATAAACACAGAACAGAGAAGCATGGGTACATAAAATTTTGATAAACCAAGTTACCAGTTACCTACACATTTTACTCCAACAAAGATGGAACACAGGATATCTGTTGCTTCCCCTGTACTGCTACACCACGAGCTTGGAGAGCTGCATGTCCTGCCTTGGACTCAGTGATTTCCATCCAATCCCAACAGCAGCTCTTGACCTCACTTTTTTATTCATACCATGTTCTCTCTAACAGCAGTGACATGAACCAAATTTGCCACCTGAACAGGTGGGCAACAGCAGCTTGCCTGTCTTGGGCTTTCAGCTACCTTCAACTTTTGGCAAGTGCTCAGTACAAACATTCTTCTATTGGGATGATGCTTTCTAAGTTCAAGCAGCACAGTGTCAGCTGGAATGCCCAACAGATGGGACAGATGTACACTGGCTGGTGGCAGCCATGGCAGTAGGGGTGCGGCAGACAAGTAAATGGTTGTAAATCACGGAGGTTATGAAAGAAAACCACTGTCTTGGAGAAGTCACTTACAGTGACAAGATGTGAGGATAATTTCCATTACCTGAAAATAACAGTCACATCAAGTTCCTTACCTGTCAATCTTGAAAAAAGTAAACTTTTTTTTGTAGACTTTTTTTGGTCAGCCATAGTTTTGTCAACAAACAAAGCTTCATCCTGCCATTACACAGGCAGTCCAGCAACTACTAGCCCAACATCTGTACAACTCCCTAAAATCTGCCCTGCAGACCCCTCTATCAAAAAGGTTAACAAAGATTTTTTTCCCCTTTCACGCTGCTTCACTAGTAACCCCTTCTTTCGGTTTGTCTGACACAATTAAAATGTAATTTCTACATTTTCTGGATGATGACTTCTTGTCAGAACTGTGTTATCTTGGGACTTCTAGACCATGATGCAATTTTCACACGACAAGATTATAGGAAGTATCATCACAGTCTCATTCTCTCCACAAAGTAACTGGTATGGATTTATTATTTCGTCTATAGTACCTTCAAGCAAAAATTTTCAAGTCTGAAATGACGCAGTGAAAGAAGACATAATCTACACTCCATATTTAAGTTTAGACATTACCAACGACCCAGAACAATTACCAACAAAGTGTCTATTTAAATATTTTAGAAGCTGAGTATTAAAATCAAGGAAAATTTTAAATGCCTTAACCTGAAAACAAAGATTGAGAACTCACACAGATACCAAACATGAAATATATGCATGGGAAATGGTTCAGAAGAGAACTACAAAGCTTAGATATCAGGAGTAGGAAAGGAAGATCCATAACATGCTATTTGATAGCCAGCTTCAGACAGTATCCACTAAAAAAGTTATCGGACAACTTTTTGACTGCTTATGCAAATTGAATGAATGAATGACTTGATTTCAGAACTGACAGTCTCAAAGAGTCAAGAATTTCTAGGCACAGAGTTGCCTGTTTACTGCAGTAAACCACCAAGATGACTCCTTTTTTTTTAATAGAAAAAAAATAGTTTCTCTACAGTAAAAAGTTTTATTCAGTAGAAACCTCAGGAGTGATGGGAAGGAACCAGACCTGCTTCACAAATGACCTGACATTATTTCTGCATCCCTCAGAGATTACCGCTGGGGCAGAAGACTCCCAGGGATATTCCAGTCAAGGCCTCTATGATGCAGTTTGTGCTGGGTGTGGAAAGCCACATGAATTAGCAGCCCAAGGAATTGTAAGCATCTTGCTGATCTTGCCTACTACATGAATATAAAGTACCTTACTCAAATCCAAAATGTAAACAAATTTGTGTAATTCAAATAATCAAAAGGTAAATATTTATGTGCAACTGATGGCAGATTTCTAATACTTTTAACACCTGATTTACATCAGGAATATGATCTTGTGTTTACCTATTCTTTATTTGAGGTGGAAAATAAATCGTTCAAAGTATTTGTGCTCATTTAGGAAAATCACATCTCTGCAAAGGATACTTATGAGGAAGATGAGAACAAAGTTTCTCATTATCAGAATACCATGCCACTCCACACTTTCTACATAGTTTTTCTAAGAAATCCAGTTTTTCTTAGAGTTTGGAAAAAAGTGGAAAAGCATTTGTACCTGGATTGAAAATAAACTGTCTGAACCGATCAGCCTCATGAGGGAATCTCAGTGTAAAATTTTAAGTGGAGCTCTGCTTGGAATTTCAACAAGGTAATTAGGTATAGACCACTTCAAAGTGGGACATGTCTATACTGATCACTGGCACACGTAGTATTGCAGAAGGGGAGCCAGTACTTCCATCAACATTTGAATAAAAAATGGATTTTTTTAAAAATCTGTACTCTACAAGAAACATAAGAACAGACAGAGAATAGCTGAGCAGGTCTGCTTTTCGTGTTTTTCAGCCAACATTACTTATGCCCATATCAAAAGCTTCTTTGGAAGCACCAGAACTTAGCTGTTGGCTCCAAATACCTTAACATAATTAGAATGGTTTTAAACTTCATTTAAGCCATACTTCCTAACCCTTCTGTGCAGACTGCAGATCAGTTTGTCTTCCCTCTTGCTGACCTTAGGCAGCATCACAGCTCAACTTGTCCTGCTGGAACTCACAAGTGTGTGTCCAGTGCCTCTCCTCCACATCACACACTGTACTACCTTTGCTGATACATGATCCGTGCCAACATCTCAGCTTCTTTCTTCTGTCTGCCCATTTTCTACTTTCAAACTCCAAGCTTTTGTGACAATCAAGGGGAAACACTGTACTGGGTCATATATATATTGCCATACATGTACAATTACAATCCATGCCTAAATTGCCTGGAACATGTATTGTTTCTAATAAGCTCTTCCTCTCTGCTCACTGACTCCTTCAGAAGATTTCCAAGTCACAGCTCCTCTTCACAAAAACTAAACTGTCAGTAGATTTCTGTCTGCAAGCACAAGTAAAATAAGTGTTTAATCACAGTATCTGAGAAAAGAACTGGCTGCTGTGCTCCAAGTCAGCTGATGTTGCAAAACAATAGCTAACACAAGTAGTAGGGCAACTATCCACTATTTTAGCAAAAGAAGACTTCCATGTGTTACACAACATCCAGATTTTTTTAGAAGGAAAAGTGAAAATTCACTTGTCTTTATCCTAAAATAGAATTTCTACTTTTCAGTTTGCTGGTTTGGGTTTTTTATAACTAAATCTGCAATTCATACATATCCCAATGCCCAAACATATATTTGCATCAAAAATATATTTTGTAGACTGAGGTGTACAGACTCAATGAACTGAAACTTTGCCTGTGATAACATCAGCCAGCTGCAAATAGATTCTAGGTACACTGTCAGAACTGGAAACACAGGCCAAAAAGCCCTGGCTCTCTTTCTGGAGACCTAGGTAGAAAACAGAATTTCGCTTTTAGCATGGAATACACAAAGAAAAATAATGTACCTGCCTTTTACAACAGAAAGTTATTTGAAGAGATGACGAAACAAGTCATATCTTCAAATTACCACTATGAGATATGGGGTGTTTTTTTGGAGCTGTTTGTTTTGTTTTAAAATGTAAACATACACACTCTTTTACACTCATATTTTGCTCAATGAGCTTTAGAAAAAATGTGCCATATTCTGTAGCTTTGCAAACTGAGACCACATGTGAGCATTATACACACCACAATAAAAAGGCAAGCTGCCTGTTCAGCTGCACATCTCTTCCTGCATAGGGACACAGATGGAAGCAGCTGTTGCCACTAAATAACTCACAGAGCTAAAATGCATTTGAGAAACTCTGCTCCATTCCCCAGGCAGGACCTGCTCCTATGGACTGCAGCAGAGCTGGATGGGACAGAAAGTAAATGCAAGTAGCAAGGTGGTTTGTCATTCCCCCCTCATCTCCTGAAATGAGCTCTGAACAGGTACTCATCCAGCTTTGAGAAATGAAAAGACAAATACAAACACCACTTCCTCCTGTAACTGCTAAGCTAAGCAGAAACACAGAAAGTGCATACTTTTATTTTACAGCACAGTACAAACACGAATTATCCTTTTTGTACCAAGCCATTAAAACATGCAATTTGCCCATCAGGTCACCATAAGAGGATGAAAAAAAGTAGTGTCTGCAACACTGGCTTATACTGAAAAAACAAGGAGGTGGAAGGATGAGGTAATGGAAAGAGGGAAAGCCGTTTATCACCCCACTCACTCTCCTCCCAGAGAAGACTCTGAGCACTCAGGAATAGCAGGACTATGTTCGTACTCATGACCTTTCTTTGAAAAAGTGCAGTGCAAAGTCTCAAAAAGTAAAAGTCAGGGAGGAGGCAGAAATCTGACATTCCAGCACTCCCACTCCCAGCTTAAAACTTCAAGGCAGACCGATTGCTATTTCACAGTCTGCTGATTTGCTCTACTTTCCATGAACCAAGAATGCTTAAGAAACTCTAATTTAATCTCTGCTTAATGTCTCAGGTTAATCATGTTAAAATTTTGCTTCTGGAATCTTTAATGTCATCAATGGCAGTAGTGGCCCACTGAAAGTGAACATTCAGTAAGAAAAAGGAAACTAAGAATTTCCTTGCTGGAGGAAAGCGAGCCCAAAGTCTCTTTTCTTGAGGATTTTAGAGACAGGTTAGCTTCATTTGCACGTTTTTAGACAGGCATGCACCTTCAGTAGGAGAAATCACATGTAAATCAATACAGAAATAACACAGTTCTCTCCAATACTTATCAAGTTAGCAATGGCACTGAAGCATATGTATTTATGGATTAGAAAAGGCATTCCTGCTTTCTGCAGCTCATGAAATCATTTCTCTTGCAGAAGGCGGTTGTAATACCACACACTGCAGTCTATACAACTGTAGGTGTTCACATTTCTGTGATTGTGATTGAAATAAGGCAATGATTGTGCTGAGTCAATCCACAAGATAAGAACTTTTTAAGCCTCAAAACCAACAAAATATCTGATTCTCCAGAGAAAAGTATGAGTACCACAAAATGAACAACTCTACAGGGAATGCTTTCCCTATTAAGTTATTTGAGCCATAAGTTCATAACTATTCACTATTTTTTTACTGTTTGAATAATGTTTCACATTTGGAGTCCATGACATTTTTAAGTTAAGTTCCAGGTTTGGCAGAGGCCCTATCTCTACATCATCAATTCTGCACCATGTAGCCAAATTGTCTGATCTCCAAACTATGCCTCTCATAACCAAAGAACTGCAATTTCTGCACTTCTACAAAGCAGATAAATTTTCACAAGTAGTTAATGGTGGATGCTGCTTTCCCTGTCATAGAACTACTTTGCAATTAAATGATTAAAACTGTCACAGCTTACATGAACACACAGTATCTCTCTAATCTTTAGGTATTATTATACAGGTGCAGTTCTGCTTGGAAATACAGAAGGTAAATATTTCCAGCCACTGGCCCTTTAGAGATGTTGACTGGGTAATGTGAACACGGAAACAGGAAAGCACACACATGCAAGTTTTATTTGCAAGTTTCACTCCCCATTCTGTCGCCTAAAAACTTTATAAATTTTCAATTTCTATAGAGAATCCATGCCAGGATCTTCACCCAAACCAATTCTTTCATCAAATTAAAAAGGTTCATTCCGAATTTCAAGTAAATATTCTTATAGTCACCTTCAGACTTCATTTCATTACTTACCCAAGCAATGAGGCAAACCAAACGAAAAAAACCCCAACAAGTCAACAATTCCATGAATCACACAGAAATTGTTTTGCTTCCACTGACGGGATCAATGTTTAAGTTAAGCACTGATGTCATTTTAGTGGCACACCCTCCCCCACTGCAGGACCTCACCCTCCACAGCCTGTGCCCAGCTTCCATCCCACCCAAGCACATCCATTAGGTCTGTGCTTCTGCAGCAGGGTACTCTTATATTTGCACTATATTTTAAATAATTTAATTCTTCTACCTGCTTTTTAACAGAGTCAAATCAGATATACCAATAATTACAAGCAGAACAATGAAAATAACAAAAAGATTCAGTAAAAAGAATCCTCAATTACATAATTGCCTTTTAAATCTCATACATTCAACTTTGCTGTTTCCAGTTCTTTCAAGACAATAATGGCTCATTTGACCAGTTCTTCTTTAAAAGTCAATTACTGTACTTGTAAAATTTACCTTTAATGCAATGGCCACCCAAGACCTCTTCACCATTGTAATTGATTGATTCCTGAAGTCCTTCTCTCAAAGCAAAGTTCTTGTCAGTACTGCAGCATCTTTCCCTAAGTCTGTGATTTTCTTCTTCTCTATCAGCATCGAGAAGACAATTCCCAATCACAGAATTTCCATCTACCCTCCATCCTAACTCTCCCTAGTAAAACAACAGTCTTGTCATTCTGACTTTCCCAGGTGGTGAGGGGAAAACAAACCCATCCATACCAAAATACATTGAAGTTACAGAAGTTATTTCCCTTGCAAAGAAAAAGAGTGCAGTGTAGTAAAAGTTATATGGAGAATAACCACACAGAGAAATTAGCCAGAATTGGGAAACACTGTCCTCATAGTCTCAAAGACTTAAGGAGCCTCACACATTCCTGAGCTTGCAATTTATATTCCCAACTTACATTGTTTCCCCCTCAGCTGCCTGCATCTCCTGGGTTTGCACACAGCACCTTCATTTTCTTCCCCACACCTCACGTGCTTTGAGCAAGATTCAGCTGCATGAAGCCACCAGGCATTTGGCATATGGAAATAACAAAGCAGGAGAAAGAGCAAAGCCTTATTACAGACAGATGTTGCTGCTCTTACTGCAGCTCCATGCTCAGGAGTCTCATTAGAAAGAATATTGCTCCCAGTTGCAGCCTAACAGCGGAGAGAAATACAACAGAAGCAAAGCAAGTTGTCTGCTCCTGACAAGGGAACATTCAATAAAAATCTAAATTTGGCACCTTAATGTCTTTGAAATCAATCAGCCCTTAAAATTCCCTGCCACATGATGCTAACCATGGAATACAGCAAAGTTTAGTGCACTGCAAATTTTTATGGTTGTCAGGGACTTTTAGCTGCTCATACTATTAATGCCAACAGAAAGACTGAGAAGAGAGGTAAATATCTGCTGTTTAAGATGTTAAGCTTTTCATGCCTCTGGCTCAAATAACTTCACACTCTCTGAGATAGTAAGATTCCTTATGGTAAGAGTCCACATTCCTTCTAAACCTGCCTTTTCTCCAGCTTAATAATGGTGCAATTTCTTTCTTCCTGCTCATTCTGTTCCTCCACACTTGCAAAAAGCATCATTGCTCCTATGCACACCCAGCACTCTGACAGGCCTTGTACCAATAAGGACTTGGCTTCTTTTTGCCTTCTCACAGCTATTCAGCCCTCTGCCATCTCCATCTCATCTCTCCTCAAGCTACCACAATATTTTTTAAAAGTAGGGAATAAATGAAACAGCAAAAAGGTACTGAATAGCTCTCCCCCTACTAAGGTTTCTAATGCCTTAGGCTAGATCAGACGTTTCTCTTCATGTTAGTACTAGCACCAAGTTAATATTTCCTTTCAGTATCAAGATTATGGTGCTACCAAATAGTAATAAATCTCCACTAAATATTCTCAAGAAATTAAGTTCTAAAATTAGACTTAAAAGTAATATTTTAAAAAAACCTCTAATGACTATTAGAATGGGGGAAGATTCAAAGGAAAACTGACTGAAGTGGTTTCAAAGCAAAGTGTAATTATATATGAGCTTCTAGTATTTTATGATCACAAAATGAAGTTATCTTTCTTAAACTGAATTATGACAAATTGTTTCTTCTCAGGTGTGGAACAACACAAAACTGGTACTACCAAAAATCTTCAGCTGAGGCAAGGTATCTTCAGCAAAAATTTTTATCTCTATTATCATCTTGTGGTCAGAGGACTATTACATGGCCTAGCAAAACCAACTTCCATGTGAATATATTTCTAACCTGTAGCTAAAGGCACCAAAGTAAACATTCATCTGCATCTGTTCCATTATTTCCATTTGCAGAACATGAAGGTGTAAGTACACAATGTTTTCAGCACCTGCACACACACGAGGAATAAACCATTCCTTTAATTCAGTCTCAGAATTCCAGCTATTCTCTACAAGCTTTAGGAGATGGGAAAATTCATCCAGAACATTCCAATAGTGAAACCACAAAAGAAATATCCTGGAGACAGAATACGGGAGAAGAGGAAAGGCAAGCTGCCTCTCAGACCCATCCCAGAAGGGCAGCAACTTTTCATTATTTGACATTTGTAAAAACATTTAATTCAGGCATTCAAATAAAACCTTCATGATATGCAACATCTAGACATAAGAACAACTATTCTTGAAAGGTGAATATATAAAATGGAGTATAAACATACCAACTGCAAAACTGGGATGAAACTCTCAAATCACTGCTTCTTGCTTATGACAGAGAGATTTTTCTAAGAACACTTGGTTTTAGTCAACTACAGATAAACCACAAATGTTACAACTATGCAAAAGAACCCATCAAAATTCAGACGTGTTCAGATGGACAGTTCTGTAATTCCATCTGAGAAGTTCTGGGGTTTATTTACTAGAAGTACTGGTTTTCCCTAGCTCAAATAACTAGCCATTTCTAATAGCCTAAATGAAGTCATCTACCCTTTTTCTAATTGCCCCTTAGACCCAAACCAGTCATAAGGACACAAAAAATAAAACAGAGACACCAAAACCTAAGATTATTCTGGTAAACAGCACTTTTGGTACCCAAGCCAAGCAGCAGCCACAAGAATGCAATCTGGACACGATGAAGCTCTTGATATCCAGTCCCTGCCCCTCCAACTGACCCCTGCTCACTCAGAACATTTCAACAATTTCTGCAGGATTGCCCCCAGACATTATTGTGACTACAGTGTGATACAGAATAAGCAATCTTCATCTTAGAGCACTTTAACCATCTTCAGCTTCTCCCACAAATGTAAAGCTATAGATTATTTTATTTGTCCAAGACCAAGTCCACATTCTAATTTTTATCAGATTTCACTGCCATCATCTATCAAGACCAACCTAAATATTTTCCCAAAAGGTACTTTTAAAATTAGATCTTGTAAGCAATGTATTAAGTTCTTTCCCTTAGAAGCAGGACCTCATTTTGTGCAAGTTTAACATACCAAAAACCCACCTAAAAATGCACGCTATTTCTTGGGCAAAGTTAATTCTTTGTTAATGTAAGTACTAAAGCTCAAACTTATGTTTCTTTCCAAATAACTGAAACATCTCTTTAACAAAGCAGCAAACTGTAGTACAGCATGAACATTGTCACTCTCTCCTTTCAGCAGATAATTTCATTTCACCAGTGCAAATTTTATTGTAACTACCTTCCACTACTTCTCCCCTCTCAAAGTTTTCCTGTTTCATAACACTCTGGAAACCCAACATTTTGCTTTGAAAACCTGGCTTATGGCCAACTTGCAACTGATACTACAGTTTAAATACCTTCCTAGCAAAGTTGCACAAACTTCAAAACACTCTGGGATCAGTCATTAAAATGTTTTTGTTTCAGTTACAACACTAATGAAAACCAAATGTCTACATTTATTTTAGCCAGCTTAATGGTCTAGGGACTTCGCTTAAAAGAAAGCTCTGAATCAACACTCATTTACTTGACTGAACAGATTAGCAAAACAACATTGTACAGAGATACGGATAATATTTTTAAAAGGTTTAATAAGAGTCTTTCAGCCACAGTTTCAATTAAGGAGGCCAAATTAATCGCCTCAATTTTCTTCTTCTCTAAAGTCTTCAATTACAGCATGCTCAAAACTATGCACTTTTAGCTGCAACTTTACAAGGCTCAATTTGCAAACAGATTTAAGACCCAAAACTAATGCTGTGCTACAGGATAGGCTACTGCAAACCAAGTAGAGTACAAAATAACAGATCCTGCCTGGAGTTTGAGCCTTCCCAAAGTGTCTGCTTGTGAAAGATATCACTGTGCTATGCAGGTGTATCTCCCGGTTATACACACGACACATTCAGCGGACATGGGAATATTCTGGGTGGGAATCGCAGCGTGCTAAATGAAATGCTCCATACAAAGCTGTCTTTCAGCTGAGAGTCATGACATTCTGCTGTTGCTTTAATCCATACCCTCTACAATCAAGCCAGCAAATTCTATGCTGGTTTTGTACAGCCTTAGCAATTCAAAATAAATTGATGTTTCAGCAACATTTTATCCCTTAATTCATTTTTGAACACTTTGTACGTACTTCTGCACAGCAAAGAATATGGAAGGTCTGCTGAAACAAAACCAACACAAGCTGGCACAAATATCTACATTTGCAGTAACAAATCCTGTTGACCATCATTTGTATCTCAAGGTATTTGGAGCATGCACCACCTGTTTCCAACTAGCTCTCACACTGTTCAACCACACAATTAATGACAGCTGCTAAAAAGTCTAAAATATCAGGGAAAACAAATAAAAGTTTAACAGCAGCTATGCAGGACTGGGGCAAGCCACGATCTTTTGCTAAATATGAGTCATTGTAACACATACAATACTCCAGCAACGTGTATTTGCACTTCACAGACTCCCTTCACCACCATTATAACTAAAGTTAAAGGGTTTCTGTCTGCAGGAATGCCGGCGCCTCTGTGCAACAACTCTTTCTAGGCCAGGAGGGTGAGCAGGCTGCCTGTACACTTCCAGAGTTTTACAGATCTAAGGAATCCCTAGCAGAGCCTTCCCAGTACACATCCCTAACACGCACATCCATCCTATTTAGCCAGAAACATAGAAAACAGAGCAAAAAGCCTGCTCAAGAGGTGACACCAGGTGCACAAATGCCAACCCAGAAAGAAATTTTAAATGAATCAATCTCAAATCATCAATTTTTTTATTCCCTAAAATGTGTAAAAACTGCTATATAGCAAGAAAGTAAAAGTTACAGATAACTGATGGGCCAGTAAGTAGACTTTATAACATCCACTTTAAGTGCATTGCCAGTATATTTGAAAGAGCAGTTTACGTAGGAACACTGGCATTCTTGCCATGCTTTCAAAAGTATGCAGAACTCTCCTTGTGTTAAAACTTTCTTTCTTGCACAGCAAGATACTGAAAAGAGTAACTTTTTATATGCTTAATTCAGAGTTTCACAAAAAATCACATGCTTACAGTAATTCAATTGATTTCTCTATTTAAGAGGTTTCTTTCCCAGAAATTAGAATACACAATTCTCGTACTAAGTAGCTGATAATTGCTTTCCTGTTAATCCCAAAAGGAGAAGAAAGGAATAATACAGGAAAAAAGGGATACTTAAAAATAATACACTTATGTTTCACAAAAAAAACCCAATGCAACATAAAAGGCTTCCAAGGACTTAGGTCTCTGACCTGGTCACGACTTTATAGATGATGGACATCACGTCAAGAGCACCACAAGCAAAGAATCCTTTCTCAAAGTTTCAGCTAAATTATCACTAAAAGCAACAGCTAACGAGATCAAACAGTTCAGCTATTTAAATAAGAATGGAAAATAGCTGAGAATAATTTCTTATTCCTTTGTATCCTTTGTAAATCCACATTCCTTACTCCTTTATTTCACATTTCTTACCCCTTTATTTTGTAAATCCATGTACCTGCTCTTTACTACTTTGAGAAAGAATCAAGGCATACTATTTATTTCTCTTATGTGGATAAGAGAAGTATGAATTCAACCACACCCTTCAAAAAACTTCAAAAATACCATTTCTCAGTATGAATTTTGTCAGACCCTGGCAGCCTTACAGAACAGTCACAGCTCCAGCCAGCAAAGAGGTCCTCTCATGGAGTTTCAAATAGATACAACAACGCCTTCATTTATTAAATTGACCATACCTGCCTATCACAATTTCTCTCAGGCATGCAGCACAGAAGATTAATAAAGAGCATGTGGAGCAAACAAGAAATACCCCCTGAGATCAAGAAAAACAAATTTCTGCAAAAACACAGTTGGAGATAAGTCCCTGCTATCAAGTACTGTTTGCACAAAGCAGCATAGAAGTGCAAATCACAAAACTCTCAGGAGACTCCCACATCACATCTGCGTACAAGGGAAACTTTTACATCTAACCTATGGTTTGGGACAAACTTCTCAAATATGACTCTTTTAAACAGTAATACACATTCATTCCTCTCTCAAAGGAAAATAATTACACCAAAAGCAGATTACAGAGAAACAGCAATACTTAAGAATTAGGTCTCGTAAATTCAGAATATTAAGACTAATTTTTATGGCTCGTACAACAAGCTTCAGTTCTTGCATGAGACAAGGGATCTTTTATGTGAAAACACCTTGAAGAAAAACAGATAAATAGTAAGTATTTTCCAGTAAAACAGAACTTGACACTTGCCATATATTGAGCATTCTCACTTGAAAGCCTCATCTAATTGGCTATTTAGTTCAAAACAACCATATCACAAGACCTATTCCAGAAGAGTAACATGGAAGCAAGGAGAGCTGAAGAACAAGGCAGCTGCTCAGCTTCCTTCATACTGACACACTCATAGGAACAGTCACCCCTTTTGGAATAAGAGAACAAAATTCTGAGTATCTTTTCTTTTATCCTGACATCCAGCATTGGGGGCATTTTCTCACTATATAGTAAGGGTTAAACTGAAAGCATTTAATAGAGATTACTCTGTGAATATTTAGGATCTTCATGGCTGGTAGTGTCAGCTCTGGAAGCTGGCTGTTGGGCCAGGCCAAGAGGATTGATGGACAATGAGGTAATCGAACAGATGTACACAGCACTTTAGATTTTCTTCCCTGTCACTAGGGCCAAGTGCCTTTCTGTGTACAGCACAATTTCCAGGTATGGGAAATCAACATATGGGATGGTTGGAAAACAAAGAAACCAAACCCCAACACCCTAAACAAAAACATGATGGCTTTTTACTTAGAAATCTACTTGGAAATTTGGCTTGAACTGCCATAAAAGTGTTCTAGCCCAAGAGCATTTGGTCACTGATGATTATCACCAAAAGAGACAGATTGGTATTGTTAAGACAACATCTAATAAAATGAAATAAGCATGGACTGAAAGAGGCATTCATCCCCAAGCACTGTCATGCTTTAACATCCTGCTGAGTTTGTACATTTGTGGGATATGGGCTATATTAGAGCAGCACATGGAGCCAATACCACATCAGGCCTCACAACCTGAAGCTAGAAATCCACTTCTTGGCAATTCCAGTACAGATTCTCACAACTTCATTTAGTCCTGGACATGTTTTCAAATCCATGCCCACTTTCTTCCCAAAGAAGCTGAACCTGTGTCAAAGAAAACTAGACTACAGCTTGCCTCACTGCTCTGCAAGAGTTCCCTCCCTGGCACACACTGCTGAGAGGATGTTTGGCTAAAAGGAAGGACCCAATTAAATTCTATCTCCAAAGAGGTGCAGGAAGTACAGACTCTACTGTTTCTCATTCTGAATGGAAAATGCAGATGTTTAATGGGGGTAGTATTAAGCTTGCATGAACCACTCAAGATATTTTGCACTACATCTATATAAGCAATGAAAGAGCTCTTCTACTAAACACAAATAGTTTCAAACACAGCTATCTCTGTACCCATCACTTCACAAAGGCACCTCTGGCTATTGCTATGGATACTAAACCCAGAGAACATCTTGTCACCTTCACCTGGAAACTCAGATCTATTGCACTAAAATTAGCACACTGAGGGTATTTCATTTACACTTTTTAAAATACACAAGACACTTCTTTGTTGAGACATTTCAGGGGTTTGGAACACACAAGGTATAAGACTACCACACTTTTCTCAAGAAAATACTTTTAATAAACTTTAAATGTGAGGTAACTTTAAAAGGTAGATGGTACAGCTCATATGGGAACTGACTGGCACAGACTGACCATGCCCAAGCTTCTCCCCCACTCAAGAAACTGCCTTTGATTATGAAGTGGAAGGGGACAGAGTCATTGTGGCTGTGGAGTTTCACAATTAAGTTCATCACAAAATGTACACAAAGGTCAATTTTACCAAGAAAACTGCTGCTAATTCTTTTACTCCACTAGGAGTGGTCACGCATTTTTAATAGCTGCTTCTTTAACAAGTGTTTCTCTCTTATCTTTTGCTTTCCACAACAGGATGTTCACCTTTTCATTCTTTTCCACTATGTTGCCTCTTGACTTTTTGCTACTCTTTTGGCTATTTGACCCAGACTGAACCAAGTGTCCTGCAGCAGTTGTCTGTCTCATCCTTAAGGAGTGCACAGTGAGACATGAGCAGCACTTAGTGACACCTTCACTGTGACAAACACAGAGTTCATTTTCCTCAGCTTTCAAATGTGCCTGCCCACACCTCTTCCAGTGTGACCTGGGAAAGGAACAAGTTAATGTTTGACTTCTGGTTTAATCATATACTTTTTCTTGTGGTTACTTGATAGCAGAGTCTGGTGCTGTGCAGGTCATTTGCTTGGGCTCCAAAGTCAGCAGTTTGTGTTTCTGAATCAAGACTTGAGAGGTTACATAAACACATTTATCTTTGTGGTCTTTATTTTGGAAGGGGAGAAAAGTAAGTGTGCAGCTAGGAAGGAGCAAAGGAGATGACTTGGAAGGCAGAGAACAGACCAGAAACATACTTCAACTGTTGTATTATGTAACATAACATAAAAATGCTCTCTCATGGGCACTTCATCTACGCATGCAGGAATTTTAAGGCTTGATTTCCTTGTTATGCCAGTTCTTAGCTAGAAAAAATTCACCATCCCCTTTTCCCAATCACAGCAAGTCTAGGACCTCTTTGCTCCACGCAGGTGCATGAGATGCAGCACGTTTTGCAGCAGCAATTCCGTAGTTCTGGGTGGGTGCATTGCCCCCCATTTAAATGATGATTGACAGGACTCCAACACACAACACGGGGCACACAAAATCAGCAGGGTCATTTTACTGCAGAGGGAATAAAGCAACCTGAACAACTGACAAGCTAGTGCAAAGTAAAGAGATACACGTGAACATCTCTGCATTAACTCTTTCAAAGTGAACTTAATCCATTCTCAAAGCAGACAGTAGAATTTACATTCACTGGCCAGTTAGCTCCAGTGAGAACAGCATCACTTGAAAGCAGAACATTCATTTGAAAATAGCTACCGTAAACCTTGTCTACCTCATTCCTCTGTAAACAAACATTAAGAACCTGACATATCCATGGCAACTTGTGCTGTGGAAACGAAAATTCAACATAACCTTTTAAAAATGATGCCAGTTATTTTACAAAGAATTCACTGAAAGAACTATAAACCCTGTAGGGTCACACTGTAATAATAAATTTAAATGTCTGTGCAGGCCTAACTTAAAACAAGCACCTGCAGGAAGAAGCCTGCAGGGATTTCAACCTGATGCTACCAGCTTTGGAAAAGGTATTTCATTGCCCTGAAGACCCCACACGCCCTCTCACTCTTCAACTCTGCTGGTCTGTTGAACCAGAACAACATCACACAGCATTGCCCTCAGCCTCCAAAGGAACTTAAATTAAAAAATAAGTCCTTCGGCTGTATTGCTGTATCAATGCTCCAAGACAAACCAGCTTATACCAATGCAGCCTCCTTGCTTAGAAAATAACAGGGATTCCAATAAAATTTAAATTCTGCAATCTTTCTGTACCTTTATAAATCATGAATGAAGTAAAACAACTATACCATACATCTGAAGCCTTTGAGAAAGGAGCTGCCTTCAATAACAGTGTGGAACCAAAAAAAGCAAAGGAAGAAAAAAAGTTTGCATTTTCCATAAATAAAGACTAAGGAAAATACCACAAGGCTAGATATTTTTAACCTATCAAAATTTTAAATTATTGTTCTTTAACCTGAGGATACTGTAGCAGAAGAATTCAAACACAACCTAGGAATTCATGAATGAAAACCTCGGGCTTACATACTAACTTTTAATGCAAAAAGACGTCTGAGAGTTTTAATTCTGTAGCGACATACAAAAAAAATTAATCCTTACAGCATTACATTCTGTGTGTGGAAAACAGGGCCAGGAATTAAACATGCCCTTCAGCAAATCATAATTCAACAACATGTCTAAGATTAAGATGCTGACAGTTCTGTCTCCCAGGCCCAAGTTCCTGCTACCAGAGTACACCGCCTCTTATTCATGCAATTTAATTGCCAGGTTTAGAAAAAAAAGGCATGCAAGATAAAGGCTGCTATCTGCTAATGAGGGAATGGTTCATTTTATATCCTAATTCTGACCCTGAGGAATGTGTGAAGCAGTCTGAAATCTCAGAATCTGGTATCAAACTTACCATGGGGTTTGAAGAGTCTAATTTCTCCCTCATCCCCAAAGCAATTTTACGTATAGCTGGGGAAGTAAGATGATTCTGGAAGTTTGTAGCCATCAGTATACACTTAGTGTATCAACTGGAAGATATTTACAGACATGAGATGGAAGTGAGCCAGAAGATTTATAAAAGTATTTCCCCCTCTCCCCCAGTGCAATATTACTTTCTTTGAAGAGCAGGGAATGGAAATGAGGGAGTACAGATGTGCAATTTTGATAGCAAGACCCATTATCACAAAATGAGAAGGTGATTAACATGGGCCCAGTGCTATTAACCACTTTGATACCTTTTTAATTTGAATGTCCCTGCTTTCTAGAAACCCTTCTAGGATTTTCTAATACTCTAATGGTTAGAAAGGAGCTCAATAAATCAACTAATCCTGCCTCTCAGGACGGGGGGAGAAAAAGATGGTCTAGACAGAGTTAATCTGTGCCTTATGAGGCACTCTAAAAATGGCAATACCACAGTCTTCCCAAGCAATCTGTTTCAGTGGGTCACAGTTCTTTTCTAGTGTTCATTTACACTCCCTCTGTTGCAGTTTAAGCACTTTACCAGTGGTTCTGTTGTCAGAGTGACTAGGCTGAAAAATGCTCTCCATATTTATATCTCACCTGAGGAAGACTCTTCCTTCCCTCTGTAATCTTCCATTCTGTAAGGGAAACACTTCTCAATCTTTCTGTGAATAAAACAATTACATTTTCAATACTTCATTCTTTACTTTCCTCTATATTGTCTTGTAATCTAGCTTTTCCTGGGGTGAAATGCTTAAGCCTAGCATGAAAGATTATCATGTGATATGTAGAAACTCATCCTGCTTACATATCACAGTAAATCCAAGTTGTTTGCAGCAGCTGCGTTAACAGAATCATATCTGGCTTTTCAATTGCAACATCCCCAGAACTCTTTTCAGAAAACTTATTCTACTCCTCCACAGTCTTCTTGTACAGAGATGATAAATGGAGGATCTCGAATCTTGCCCTCATCCAAAAGGCATGGTTTTCTCCCTCCCAGACTGCTTCTTCTCTATCCTCAAGTCACTCTGAACCCTATCCACATTGTCCAACACACTCACAGCAATTCCAAGCTTGATACCATCTGCTGCTAATACTGCACAGCCTCAACGTTTCACTTAAGTCAAAATTAGTGACAGAACCCTGCAGAGACCATTCAGTCTCCACATCCTCTAGTCTGACAGCAATCCATGAAACTATTTAAGGCTTTTCACCAACTTTATGGTATTTAGTGAAACATCCTTGCTTATAACACAGAAAAAGCCATTAGAATAACTAGCTAAACTAAGAACATATTTGTTCCTCCCAAAAAAGACTGGATACCGTGCCATAAAAGGAGATTTGACTGGTTGTGAATTTGGGTTTGAGAAAATTCAAATTTATGTTTATTTAACACTTTTTGTACTTACTATTTGTAAAACTTACCCAGTGGTTCACATTTGTTGCAATGTTTTTGCAAGTGGACTCCAGATCTCTCGTGCTTCTTTTCCACCTGACCCACTTAGATACAGGTGCTGGGCTTGGCTTCTCTCCCTATTTAAAGAACTTTAGCTGTCTGCATGGAAACTGATAATGGTTCTGTGACCAGGAAGCAGGTGAACCAAATTATCCTTAAGTTTCACCTGCTTTCCAAATTAGCCCTTTTGTAAGTGTCCTTCATTTTCCTTATATAAGAAAAATTCCTATGCTTCTGTTTCTGGTGTCAGGTATAACTACAGCTTATCCTGCAATAAAGGTATGTCTGAAACAAGTGTGCTAAACATACAGTTTAGAATTTTTAAATGTGTTCTAGGGAAGAAAGTTCATTCAAACCTTTTCCAAAAATGTTGCGACCAATTGATTTTTTAAAGTATTTTCACCACTTGAGTCTTTTATTAGTTGTCTGCACCCTGATTTATAAACACCCAGCAGCATTTCACATTCAAGTTAACAGTTCAGTTTGGTAAGCTGGGATAACAAAGTCTTATGTTGCAGATGTAAATGGTCTCACTGACCACCAAACACCTCCTTGGTGCTAAATGAGGACTCTTGCCTCCTGTCCTGGTTGAGCTGTATCAACCATGCTGGTGCACATCCCACCACACCTTGAGCTCATTCTGTGCCAGGACCTTACAAGGACTAAGTATGAGCACAGCTGCTGCACACGGCAGCCACATCTACACCTAAAACTACTTGATATTGTTAATTATAGACAGCCTCTCAGGAAGCTGTCTGTACATGTCTAAATTCACTGGAAGGAGGTAACTCTGAGAAAAAAAGAATTTAAGTAGTGGAACAAAGCACCTGCCCTTCTCCATGGAATAACCACGAGTGCTTGTTTTGGCCCATGGTTTATTACACTACACAGCACACCATGGAGGGCTACCCAGAAGCAGCTCACAGAAGAGATAACTACATCCAACTAAGAACTACCAAAATATTTATTCAAACTTTTCACTTGTTGCATTTCTGTTTTCTACTCTGCTCCATTCTGCTCAAAGCTGCAATACAATGGGGAAAATTCATAACACAAACATGAATACAAACTTCCAGAAAAGACAAACAAGATACCACAGAACATCCTCTTAACAGGGCTAACAGAAGAGCTGGTATTAAGCCTTGAAGAGCAAAGCAGTACAACTGTTTTGAGCTGTCATTCGGACCCATTATTATCAGCTGTCTAAATTTTACCTTAATACCTTTGACACTAAGGCACTGACCACCAGAGCCTTCCCTGAACCAGAGAGGGCAATGATGAGAGGTACCATAGATAAGAGAGGTCTCAAAACTAAGAAGTTATCGCAGAGTCTCATAATCCCATTATTATGGCTTCAGTTGTGGGTTTTATAGATTTAGCAGCCTTCAATTTGTAGGTTCTACAGCCTTAGCACCCTAAGTTCTAAAATCAGCAAGGAACTCTAAACAGCATATTCAAATTGCCTTTGAGGGTTAGAGGATAAGATGCCAATTTAAGAAAAAACAAAATCATGTTTGACACAAGCAAACAGATGCAGTTTCTCCTGCCTAGGTAGTAAAAAAAAAAGTAGAAAATCATGTATTTTTGGAAGTCAGTAACTTTACTGTGTATGCAACCAGTAAAGCCATAAAAAAAGAGAAGTTAAAGGGCTTCACAAAGTAACAAAAGGTAAGAGAGGGACAAGCCTTCCCCAATCCATTCAATATCGCACATCTGTGATCAAAATCTATTTTAAAAAAAATAATTAAAACCCCTTTCAATTTCCTCAGAAAGCAGTTTGGTTTGTAGAACTCAACCATATACAGGGCAATAACAAACAACCATGTGACCCTCTTACAGAAAGGCCATGAAAAAAAATAAGAAATCTGTCTGGAGTTTGTGTTGGCCAGGCAAATCAATATACTTAGTCATAACTCAACTGCACTACTTACAAAGCAAGTTATTGTTTTCCCACTAATGCCATCTCTACCATTTTTAACAGAGAACAAGTTGCCAAAGTACTCAGTTTGCAGCAGATCAAACTGGCTTTGCTTGACAGCAAAAAATAGCAGAGAAAAGCAGTTTACTGATGCAACAGTTAAGCAGTAACACAAAAAAACCCCAGTTACAGTTCACAGTCAACCACAACTACTTTCTTCAGCTGTCTTGGTGTGTGAACATTATTACACAATGACATTTCCAAAACCCTTGAAGCAAATCTTGCTTTTTCAGTTCATAAAGTTTCACTGTCACAGAAAATACATGATGACTAATTCAGGCCCAAAAAGTGTCTACGACCATTCAGGATCTTAGACTTCACTGTCACAGAACGAGTTCTAAACTATATTAACGATCTGACTTTAAGTTTTAATAATGGATTTTGGTTTTAATTCCATTATGTTTTTATAAAGCTATCAGCATGACATACATTTCACATGACTTAACTTCAAAGGGTTAAGATTAAGTTACTGAATTCTTGCAATACCTGCTGTAGTTTTTTATAGTATTAAAGAAGCTATCAACAGTAAGTGAGAACATATGTTTAAGACTAGGGTAAAGTTTATTCCAGAAGGCAAAAATTCCCTTCAGCTTTATATAATTATTTAGAACAGCATACATATGAAAGAAAATATTTTAACTTACTTGCATATTCAAAGTATGTGGCATAGCACTCAGTAATTTTCTAAGCCCAAAACATGATAACCACAGCAATCTTTAATTAATTACCTAGTTCTCAAAATCCCCCTCTTCCTTCCTCCCACTCAAAGATATCTCCACATCACCCAGTTTTGATGCAACTTCAAGAACTGCAGCCCAAGAGGGGTGTTTCAATATTAAATACTTTTACCATTAGAAATGGATCCTATCAGCTGTATTGCTGAGCACAGCAACTACTTTCAGTAAACACAACAGGGAGAAAATTCCTAAGGAAGTCTTCTAAGTTCACATCGAGTCTAAAAGCATTTTCAGTCTAAACCTGTAAGTGTCAAGCACCCTCTAGGTCTTACAACAACTAATAGGAAAATGCAAAACTCGGAAGACCACAAATGAGGCTTTGTGAAGAAAACAACAAACTCCAAAACCCCCAGCTTTAATTCCAACACTACCCCGAAGCACAAGCGTAATCTGAGCTTTACCATTTCACTCACATTCCAGGTAGAATGGATCTTGTGTTTACAAAATGTGTCCTCTCAAATCTCACTACTGATGCTCCATCCTGTCTAAAAATACTTAATCACAGACAAACACTTCACGAAAGGCAGCTCATTGGCAAATGCATCTTCTCTAAGTTAAAACACAGAAAAATTATGTTACGCATACAGTTAAATTTGGTATTGGAAAAGAAACCTTAAAGAGATCTGCATTGAAAGAAACAATTTCTTAAGTCAGTCACTTTATGTCTGAATTACTTGTCAAGCATATTGATTGACCAGACATGCACAAGTAACAGGAAGATGATGCTGTACTTAACACTTTGAAACCTGAAACAATTCTCCTCGAGACTCTCTCCAAACACTCAGTAAACAGCAAACAGGATACTTTTGAAAAGCAAGGCACAAGCCCAGTATTAGCTGTGGCAATAAACCTTAGTGCCTTTGAGATTGACTCCCTGGTTCAGCTCCAGCAGGCATGTCTTATCACATGCAAGGATGGCAATGCCATAGAGAAATACCAGGAAGTCTAAAACAAGGCTGTTTACAGCCCCTGACCAACCTTGGTTACATAAAGACGAAAGATAAGAATTAAAGCTCTGGAAGGGGGAGATATTCTTGTCAACCCAGGAATAACAATAGTTTAACTTCTAAACACACTGGCTCTGCACAAGAAAGGAGTATTGCTGAGCACACAGGCTTCACCCAGGAGTATAAGTGTTTTCAGATGACAAGGCAAACATTTTCCCTTATTAAAGCCTATCTCCCTCCCATTTTATCTGCATGTGAAGTTCATTAACAAGGAGAGACTACAGAAGACTAAACCACAGTTTCCATCTGCTAATAGTTATGGCTTAATTCAGTAATTTTTATTAATTTGTGTTACATAGCACAAGAGTTATGTTGTAGTATAGACAGCACAAGAATGTTTTTATCATGCTGTGTTTGTCTGTTTCTACAAAAACAACAATGCTATACATAAAGATAGACAGCAAGACCTTTCTTCAGAGACTTGAATGCAGAAAGCTGATGTTATTTCCAGTCATATGTTGGCTGTACCAACCCGTCAGAAAGCAAGGTTTTCATGGCTCCCATAGAGGATAAAGATGGGGGGAGGAATCAGAACAAGGAGGGCAGAAAGAATGTTTCTTTCACAGCTTCTGTAAGCTGTGCACACTGTGACCAACACTCTGGGCTCTGCACCACTGAGGACATCCAGCATGGCACACTAACATGCCCCTCTTGAGGTTACCATACAGCTTCTCTCATTTTGGGCTGCACATCTTAAGCTGTCTCCATACCACAAGACCTCTGGTACCCCACCTCAGCACTCAGGTTTTCCCCTCACAGGAATGGGCTCCACATGCCCCTACTCTCATTTCCTTCCACATACTCCAAGAACATGCACCTTACAGACACTAATTCTTTCTCTGGTGCCTTTCAGATGTATTTCTACCTAATCTTAAATGTCACTTTCCTGCCTCTATACCACACAGTTTCTTTCTCTGTTTCTCCTCAATGCCACCTTTACTAACCAGAAAACTTTATGCTTGCAAGGTCTACACTACCCTACACCATCAGCAACCTTTAGTCTTCTGTGATCTCTGGCTTTGCCCCATTCCATTTCCCAACACCCCTTTCGTTGCTTTTCTTTGCTCCACTCACCTGACCTGAATGCTTGCACTTCCAGATCATCATCTGACACTGGTCCTTCTTCCCACAACTCTCCCAGATAAATTAATGTTGCATGCTGGAGAATCTCCCACAGAGAAATTTAAGCTGCTATTTATAAGCATAGAGTAAAGGTCAGGTTAAAAAAAACCAGTGTTTTTCACCTTTCTAAGGCTGTTTCAGATACAGCTCAGAGCTTCCCAACCAAAGACTCCTCTCTGCTATCCTGGCTTTCACCAGCTCAGCTGGACTGTGCTCCTTGAAGCCCAGAATGTTTCTCAGAAGCTCTTGATTTCAAATCTTAGAACATTATGGTTGGAAAAGACCTCTAAGATCACCAAGTCCAACCATTAACCAAACACTGCCAAGTCTGCCACTAAACCACATCTGTAAGCACCACATCTATGTGTTTTTTGACATTTCTAGGGATGGTGACTCCATCACTTCCATGGGCAGCCTGTTCCAATGCTTGACCACTCTTTTAATTAAGACATTTTTTCCTAATATCCTACCTAGACCTCCTCTGGAGCAACCTGAGGCTGTTTCTTCTTGTCCTATCGCTTGGTAGCTGGGAGAAAAGACCAACTCCCACCTGTCTACAACATCCTTCCATGCGGTCATAGAAGCAGTAACGTCCCCCTGAGCCTCCTTTCCTGCAGACTAAACAACCCCAGTTCCCTCAGCCACTTCTCATGTGACAGATAAAATTCACACTTTTTTGATTGCTGCAGGCCTCAAAAAATCAGAATTCAGATGGAAATTTCCTGTGGCTGCTCTATTAATGTCATGACACATTTAACAACAGCATTAATGTATCACACCTCAAGAAGAAAATCCCTTAAAAGGGTATGATACTGAAAGAGGGGTCTCCTTTTTACAGTAAAGCTAAAAAGTATTTTGTTTACAACAAAACACTGATCTGTTGATCATTATTTGCATTAAAAACATCAGTGTCAAACAAGCAGCATTTACAAATTTTTACTGCTTTAGCATTAGTCTCCCTGAACACGTGATTTAGAGGCTACAATCTACTCTTACACCAAAATTAAAGCAACCTGCTTTTATTTCTTTTAATATAAGAACATTTTCACACCTTCCCCTAGTATGTAATTTTTGCTGCACTTCACACCAAAGCCCAGCTGACTTTGTAAAAACCACCTACAGGAAATCACACTAAACTCAGAAATACCATATGGCTGCTGAACGAGAAAATAGCCGTGGTTACCAAACCAAATTAATGCCATTGATCACTTTAAAGAGAGATAGATGTAGGGTTGCTAATTACCTGAGGTGCTTATTATGTATTTCAAAGTTTGAAAGTAATTCTATCCCTCTATCAAAGCCAGTATATCAATCATCTCTGTTAAAGGCTTAGAGAAAAAGTCAAGCTTACTGCCCAAATAAATCTATGGTCAACATATGAGAAACATTACTATGAAAGCCATTCAAAAAGCCTCCTCATGGGAAAGGGTAACATTATGAGAACTAAGTGCTTTCACATGTTGTTTTTACCTTTGTTCTTTCAAAGTCTTGCTTTCCACCTCTTCTACAGCAAGATTTTTTTGGAGGCTACTAATCTGAATTCCATCTCTTTCTTCTCAAGGCCCCTTGGGACTGCTTCTCCCCCATCACTGTCCTTTGTTCCTGCTACAGTAATTCTCTGAGCAGTCAAAAATAGCTTCACGTGGCATACTCCAACAGAGCCAGGAATCTGCGATGGTAGCAGATTAGGACAGAAGGAGTGAGAAGAAAAAATCGTGAAGAGAAAAACCCCCACATTCTCAGCAATGTTGTGACTGCTGCGGCTTTATTTATCACTTCACATAACCTACAAGCAACCTCAACTTTGCTACAATGAGTTCAAAAGCAGGCTAAAAGAGTGGAAAACGCAATCACTGTGTTTTATTCCCTACATATATACTGTGTCCCTTAAAAGGGGAAATAATGCCTCCTGAGTCATGCCACAAAGTTTCAAATCCTAAGGCATACAAATCCTAATTCCATACTTCCAACCACTCGAGTATCAGGTCCTGACTTCAACACCCATCTGCTTTTCACCAACATACACGTTTAAGCTTCAAATCTCAAAATAACTGTGTCCTCAAACCAGGCTATGATATTACTACAGGATATTACTCCCCTCAATCTGAAGAGGAAACCAAATCTTTCTGCGCAATCTGATTTTTCTTTCTATTTAATGACCACCACAATGTCCTACACTACAACCATGGTACAGTTCAATCATTCTATTCTGAAACAGAATATGAGTGTCAAAGGCCGTTTTGTTTTTTTACTTAAACTTTAACATTTAATTACTCAAGCAAATAAGCCCCCATCTGGATGTTTGTGTGCCTCTTTAATTTGTATTTCAATTTACATGGACAATCAGCACAGCAGCCCCCCAGTACTAGCTGCAGTTTCTGGGAGCTACGAAAAAACTAAAGAAGCACAAGTCATTTATTTCACATTTCAGAGAAAATCATAAAAACACGTAAAATAAGTACAATTTGTAAATGTTATATACATTATAATATAGTGTGGAGATTTGATTACAAGCTTAAATACCTGCCACAAGAGACTACAAATCACAGAATCTCCTGAGTTGGGACAGAACCACAAGGATCATTCAGTCCAACTCCTGCACAGGACAGCCCCAAGAATCACATCACATGCCTGAGGAGCATTGTCCAAACACTTCTTGAACTCTGGCAGCCTTAGTGCCATGCCAACGTTTGAAGTATTTATATTTTTCTAATACACCCCTCCCTGGCCCCACCTTGGCTGTTTGACACCAGATCTCTTCCACACCCATCCCTGCAGGCTGCTTGCTTCAGGCTCTTATTCCTCTCTCCAGTTAAGAAAACCCTTATTCCTTCCAGTCTCCATTCATACCATCTGCTTCCTGGCACCTATTTTTGCCTGTAGTTCCGTCAGTCAACACTCTTAAAGCTGAGCACTTTTATAAACCCACTGACAATCCAGATGCCTTGTCCTAAGTGTTTGTTACTATTTCACAGGTTTGACCAAGCCAGATAGTCTATAAAAAGCTACTTGCAATTCTGATCAGAGAGGTTTTGTTCACTTAAATCACACACATGCTACAGACACACTTTGAGTAACTACAGCTCTTCATCGCTCTCCTGAAGAGCTGATTCTCATTTACATCCATACAACGTGAACCATCAACCATTCTGCTAAAATGTATTTTTCCATCTTCTCCAGAGGCTGAGAAAAAGAGATGGAGTATCCTATTGCCTTACTCACAGAAAAGTTTTCCATTAATTCTAATAGCCTATCAACCTCTACTAGAATGAGGATGTGAAGAATCCAGCAGGTGAGCTGTCCCTGATGCAAGAACTAATCCATTCCCAAAGTGGGGTACAGCGAGAGCTCCTGCACAGGCTGCAGGTGCCAACTCCACAAATAACGTGGCAACTGGTTGCTCACACTGAATTCAGAAACCGAAGAGGCTTCCACATCCCTCTGGGCAGACCTCTGCCTTAATGGTCTCTCCAACACACCTCCAGCATTTTCCACCGCCACTGGAAGCAATGCTTAAGCAACCTTATCACAACATCGGTTGTGCAGACAGATGTCGGGAATTACCGTATCCTTATTTCCCAAGACAAAAGGGTGCCATATGAGCTCCCTTTCGAAACCACTGCCGGTAGACCTGCTCTCAAGGAGTCTTTGCTCCTAACAAATAAAATAGGCAACTACCAGCAGCGTATGTCTGAACAAAGGGCAGGAGCACACGAAAGGCTGCTCACATCTCAGTCCGTAACGAACGAAAAAAGTTAGGTGCTTGACTACCTTTAAATCAAGGGAAAAAAAACGGCCCCAGGTCCCATTAAAATAAACACAAAAGATTCAGAAGTGAAGGTGAAAAATTAATTCATTTTTACAAGATATTTTAAGGTACGGCTCAGCCGACACAAGGGCACCTCCGCCCCCAGCAGGGCTCTCCCTACGGAGGGGCCGCCGCTGTCCCGCGGGCGCGGCTCCCCGGGGCGCTGCCCTGGACCGGGGGTTCCTCCCCCGCTACACGAGCGCGGGGCGGCCGCCGCCGCCTCCTCCCCGGCGCCGCCGGCCCGACCTGGTACCTCGGCGGCGCGGAGAGACCGCCCCACGGGGCCCGCCCGCCCCGGCAGGCTCTTCTCACCTCGCGACCTGGCGGCTGCCGGCGGCGCGGCCCCGGAGGCGGCGGCTGCCCGTCGTCGCGGGCCGGGCGGCGGCAGGAAGCGAGCGGCGGCCGCGGCGTCCCCACCGTGGCGCAGTTACCATGGGACGGACGCCCTCTCCCGCTCCCTCCGGAAGTCACCGCCGGCGGGGCGGGGGAAGGCGGGGCGGCCAGCGCCGCCATCTTGAGCGTGGCTCCCGGCCCGGCCCCCGCCAGCCGCCATCTTGAGCGTGGCACGGGGCTCGCCTGAGGGTCCGCCCCGCCTCCTGCCCCACTCCCGGCTCCTGGGGTGGTGGCTGCGAAGAACGGAGCGTGTCCAAAGCTCCCCAAAGAACCACAGTCTAATAGACAGACTTTTAAAAATATATCAAAACTGTGGATACGTCGTGTCTGGGGTTGAAAGGATTCCCCTTTAGTCTAAGGAAATTACACCGTGAAGGCCACAGTGGCCCCCAGGCAGTTTCATCCTAGACAGTGACACAGATCAGAGTCCATGCAATGGACCACCCTTCATCTCTAAAAACATGTCAATATTGCATATGAAATTGCACATAGGAAACAATATTACCTATATGGTGCTGAATTCCTAGGAAAAGCTTGCTCCAGCCATAGTTGTGCCAACTTGTTCATGGGCCTCAGTTTTTAATTGTGTGATTGCGTAGCTTTGCGTCCAAAAAGGCGTCTGTCTCTTTTAGTGCACAGAATGGGGCGAAATACAGACGTGGAGTTTCCTAACCTTTGAGTGTTTCCTTTGAGCGCAGTTGGAATAAAAGTATGTCTTTGTAATTTTTAAAACCGTAGTAGCACATGGGATAATCTGCAGTGATCCCTTGCACATGACGAGCTGTTTCACTTTCATCCTGTCGTGAGGGTGATTGGCTCTCTAAAATCCCTTCTAAAGCATGTGAAACACCCAGGTCAGGCTGCGGATGGCTTGAGAGCCAGAGTCTGCAGCCTGAGTCAGGCTCCAATCCGCTCCTTCCCTCCTCATGCTCCCTCTGCGTTTCACTTGGTGTGGTTTTTATCGAGGGCTCGTTGTAATCTCCAGTTCTGACCCAGGCCTCCTCCCGCAAGCCATTGCTGTCTCTCCTGCGTCAGCCCAAGGGTTTGCCTTTGGTCACACAGGGCAGAAGCAGAGCATGAAATGCTGTGGAAGTTGATGTTTTTAGCAGTGTCAAGTCTGGGACTAGAACTGCGCTCAAGGAGCATCGCAGTGACTGGGAGGGAGCACATGAACTCGGGTGCAGATTTTTCTGTGAAGCAACATGAGCAAGTGAGAGAGGGAAAACTCCATCCCCCTCCATCTTCAAAGGGACTTTGCTGCCAGCCCTGGTCGCTTAATATCATGTTCTGCCACTTCATCTCTAATTGTACCAATTTATTTCATAGACTCAAGTAACAACTGAGTCATGCAATAAAGCTTCTGTAATTCCTATGAGTTCTTTCTTTCTCTCTCTCTCTCTTCATAATAGATTACAGGATATCATTTATGTTGCAGTGATCCTCCACTGAAGTACACGAAGGTCAAGAAATGTAAATACCTGTTTTCCACACTCCAGCTCCTGTCTTTCAGTGCCATCTAGTGCCCACGCATGGAAGATATACTGTAACTAATCGAATTTCTCCTAATCAGATCGATTTGCCGTAATTAATACATTTTGGAAATTGGTAGATGGCACAGGTAGAAGGTATATTAACACAATATTTCTCTATATAAATCTAGCGACATATAAATTAATGTTTTTATTTTATGGCACTAAATTCTGACACAGATCTCTTTTACATTAATTAAATTAAAATCAATAGCACTCACAAATCAAACATATATATATATCAGTTATTTACTTTTGGCTGTGCTGTCCTCTGTAACTAATTAGATTGCTTTGGAAAATAGTGGTCTCAGAAAAAAAAAAAAAAGTACTGAAATAATTTATTACCTTGCTTCATTTTCAGCTCTACTGAAAAGGAGTAGCAACCCAGATCTGAGCCAAATTGCAATTTAATTTACAAAGTAAATCTGCAAGGCTTGGAATAACAGGTCTTTCTATCCATCTACAGAACGGAACAAGGTGCTTTTTGAAACAAGGCAGAGACAAAAAATGAAGGGTTATCCAGAGATCATCTGACTTCAGGTTGTTATCTTTTATCCCTTCATGCCTTTCTTTGCAGTGATGGTTAGTTATTATTTCCATCAGCAGTTAAATAGTTCTTAACCTTTATTACCGCCAGCCTGGGCCCTAGGGTATATCACCGTGTCCCGCAGCCATAGGGAGGAGGAGGAGAGAAGATCCAGCAGGCAGGAATCGTGCAGCAAGATTGATTTATTTAATTATTTTACAAACTCTTTTATAGACTTTTTTCTTCATAGTCTAATTGGACAAAGGACCAGCCACCCATTGGGGTGATTGGCTAAAATCCTAAAACATCCATTGTCAAAATATTTTTCTACTATACCATAAACAAGACTTTTCAAAGTTGCAGGTGGCTTGGTTGTTTGCATTCCCTGCTACCTCTTCTGTGAGAGAGAAAAGTCTCTCACGGACTTCGAAAATAGCAAGAAAATCCTTGCTAGCAGCATTTTTGTATCCACAAACCTTGACACACCCTTGGCTGTCTTTTACTGCAACACATAAACTTGAGAGATGCACATGAGGGAGTTACATCATCTATCCGTATTACTGCAAAGAAAGCATTCAATGGCCAGTGCAGTAATTCCCCCTTGAAGATCTCAGATTCTAAATTAAGATGCAAATAGTGGGTAGAAAATACAACAAAAGGAATACAAAGACAGAATTTTATACAATAGTCTTGTGTATATTCAGATCCTTGTGTGTAATTTACCTTCCCTACCTGGTCATGAAAGAACTGGAAAGTCACTATTCTCAGAAGTAATCCAGCTAAAGAGGAAACAAAACAAGGTGCTCAGCTGCTTTCATTCTACTAAAAATCTAAATTAATTAGAGCAATTTCAGATCACAATTCTGACAGCTGTGTTTATCACACTTTCTTCAAAGGATAGAAATTAGCATTGACTGACATTAGCATCAAAGCTTATTTATTCACCCGCCCACATCGTAGCAGCCCTTCTGAGTTTGCCTGTTTATTTAGCACTTTAATAACACCACAGTAAATAAGATTTCATTTCAGAGCGTGCATGTTTTTTGTCAAAGCACTTAGCGCAGGCTTGTTGGAATGCCACAGTAGAGTCCCTTGTTGCAGGTTTCATGGAAGAGCACTGGGTGTTCTCCAGAAAAAGCACTTCAAATGGTTAACAAGGACATAACCTGGGATCCAGAATTTCTTTTTCTTTCTTTTTTGTCAACAACTAGAAAATATCCGTCTTTCAGCAGTAGCCAGAGACAACCTGTCAATCCTTAAGCTGCAGAAGACTGCCCAAGTCTGCCAAAAGCTGGATAAGGTGGGAATGGAGTCTCCTGTGGATATGACCCAGACAGAAATGGCTGACCACAGGCCTGTTCTGTTATGCTTTGCTTCCTTATGAAATCAGGAGAAAGACAACAAGCACAGCTCTGTGAGCAAAGGGGCAGTGTGGGCATTTTCTGCCTTGCAGTGAAACATCAAAACTAACGAGGGAAATAGCTGTTCCTTCCCAAGGTTTATCGTGCTACAATCAGGACAGTAATCTCCCCTAGACAGTACTGTCAGCCTTAGCTGAAACAAAAAAATGAGAGCCCTCAGTGAAAGGTGTCATTCAGAACATGAACAAGAAACAGCATAGCTGTAAAAGTTGTCTCTCCAGTGGGCATATGATTCTAAAGAGAAGTCAAATTAAAAAAAAAAAAAACAAAACAACAACAGAGAAAACAGAGAGAATGACTTATGTGAATAAATTCCACTTCTTTGACCACAGAATTACTTTCTCAAATCCTGACACTTAATATGCAACCAAGTAATCATAAGACAACGGTTCTGTGTAATGGAAATAATTTAAGTTTCAATATTTCATCCAGCAGTGCAGACAGGCCTGTGGAGCGTGCTATCTTAGCTGGAGCACTTATTGAGTGTGACCACTGGTTTATACAGCAGGAGCTGAACAGTGACAAATTCACTCTCCAATTCTGAAATTAGGAAAAACCAGAAACGCCAAGGAAATGAGACACTCAGCAGCTGGTGAGAGAGAGAGATGAAAAATTCACAACTTTCAATCACTCACAGCACATGTTATGCAGAAATAGACTGAGCTCCCAGTTTTGCTTTGAAGGTTGTGTCACTTCCAGTCTTTCCTGTGAGACTCAGGCATGGCTTATAGTGGCGATTTGCATGTGGATGAATGAAATGTCTGCTTTCAGTGATTGTGTGTCTGTCTTGGTTTTCTCTAGCTGAGAGAGAAAACAGCTTTTGGGGGGGTATATTACCCTTGTAAATATTCCCATGGTCTAAACCATTGCACTCAAACTGACTTCTTTTTAATAAAAAGAAAAAAAAAAAAAGGAGGAAAAAGAAAGAGTTAGGGGAGGCAACAGTGTTAACACTGATTTGCATTGTCAACTGACAGCCCAGCGACTGGAAGGTTTTGTTTATTCTGTTTAGCTTGCCAGAAACCACACAGTCCCATGTAAACCCAAATTTTGGACATGCTTTTTCTCAACTACCGTGAAAATATAAGGGAAAAGCCTAATTTAGACAGCCCTTCAAAAGCATTGTCCAGAAAAGTTGTCTTGCATAGTACTTTACACAGTCCACTCTTCAGTGGTCCCCCTCACTTTCTTCAGGCATACTAGCAACCAAAAATGTGCAACCAAGGGTAGCTTAGGACAATATTCAGTACCTCATAGGAGATTACTGCACCAGCATATCAACTAGGATAAGTGTCTCTTCTTTTATTAGATTAGTTGATCTAGAAAGCAAATCTACCTTCCTTATGAATACTGACCAACACTTTAATTTGCAACAAAAATTAGGAATTTGGAGAGCAAGATTTAAGAAGATCACTATTATTAATGTTAAACTGCTTGCTTTGCTGAATATAGGTAAATTTTACATGTTTCCGTTAGCCAAAGGTATTTTTTTTTTCCATTTGGTTACTTTGATGAATTAGGAAAAAAAAAATCTGCATCTGCCCAGACCAAAAGAGGATTCTGCAGGCTGATTTAGGGACATCAGGACACTGAATTCCTTTGTAATGCCCCAAGAAGGAAGTCTGCCATGCTCAGAATCATCAGCTAATGACAGGTCCAAGAGCCTCAGTTAATGGGAATCAGATGACAAGCTCCAGCTGTCTCTTCAGCTTAAATAAAGCAGTAGATGCCACCGAGGCCATGTTCTTCCTCACAAAACTCCCTTTTCTCTTCCATGATCGTGGGTTTTTTCTCTACTGCATATTAAAATCTTGCTGGCTAGGCAAAGGGAGGAGATGTGTTGTGCCACAAGTGGGTAACAATTCACTCCTAGCCTATTAAATTACTTTAATCAGAGGTATATTGGAACAGCAACAATCAGTGTTTAGTTGTTGAGACACTTTTTGGGTCACATTTTGAAACTTCATTACTATTTGCAAAAGCACGTTGTGAGAAATCCACTGTATCCTTAACTGATCTTCAACACCTGTACCCCAAAGTGTCTTTTGTCACGCAAAAAAGTCCATGTCATTTCTCTCAGAGCTCTCTCCACCATCTCCATGTTCCTGAAGATAAAACAGTAGAACATTCATGAGATAAGAGGCAACTAATGTAGGTGTCTTCTGTTAGGATCACTTTAAAAATGATTATTGTCCCAGTGCTTCTACTTACCTTGCACTGAGACTCCATCACATAAGCCATCACATGATTAATGGCTGTTTTTGATGTGGTGAATAGCGACAAGACATTTGCAGTGTCAGAAGCCACAAAAACCAGTTAAAATTAATCTTAAACAGCAACAGTGTGGAGCACTAGCAGCAAATCTGCTGTTACATTTTAGATATGAACCAGTTTTGCTTTAGCAGCAAAGAGCTGCAAGAAGTCAGTGTTAGAGCAGGGAGGGTGAGCTTCATTCACCTCTGGCTCCTGCTTCAACAGAGTCCCAACTGCAAAGCCTCCTGTGCTACCCTTTTTCCTCTCAAGTTACTCCCTCAACTAAGTAAGCCTGCTGTTAAATAGGTTTATGTATCAAAGGTTCAAATTTAAGTCTGTTAAAGGGAAATAAGAAAAGAATTTGATGGACAAGAATCAAGCTCAAGTGAAAGATCTCAGTATATGCTGCCAGAGCTGAGGTCCTGTTTTAAAGTTCAGTTGTATCACACCTACATCTTGGAAAACTACACCACCAGTTTTAGATATCGCTTTTGCAAAGTAGACATTCACCTTAAAGCATACACTGGCACAAGCTGACACTTCAGGCTTTCAGGGAAGTTGTGTTGCACTTAAATTTCAAGAGCCTATGTGTGAGTCTTCTCTGAAGTTAAACTGTCTAACTAGGACTTCAAATACAGATTCAGACAGTTTCAAGTTTCACCAACTTTTGGGAAACCTTCATTGATAGGCAATGAAAACTGAATTTAAAATTACTAAGTCTATAATCTGTTATCTTCACATTAAAAAAAAAAATCCATCTTTTCTGTAGAATTTTATTGCTAGAAAAGCTCCACCACACATTTCATTCATCCCTAGTTACAAAATTTCACCCAGTTGAATATCTAATGAGGTGTTTCCTCAAGAGGCCCTGGGATTTACCTTGGATCAGCTGAATGTCCTGAACAACCACCATTGTTGCAGCCATCAATAACCAGTCTTGCAGCATAACAAAGCAGGGCAGGTTATTTTCTTACTGGCAGGAATTAGTAAAGGATAATTGGAGTTACCTTACATTATCCAGCTGGATTGCCTAACAGCAAACACCACTAAGAGAAGGCAATCACCGCTTAATAGAACCAAGAGTGTTGCAACAGAACAACGAACTTTGGGGACTTTCAGAGAACTGGTGTCAGAAAAATGCTGTAGAATTCAGGTTTTGGGAAGAGTTTTGTATCACCTACATTCCCAAAGGGCCTTTATGGTTAGACAAAGTTAATCCTGTACAGTGTCATGCAGTTAGTGACCCCCCACCTCATTTTTGGATCAGGCTGAATTTGGGATGTTACCTATTGCAAAGATGCACATAAAGGCTCAACTATTTTCTGTTTTGTGTTGAAAGGGTCAGCTGACATAAGATCATAAAAGCTGCTGGGCTGGTTGTTTTTCCCCCCAGAGAGAACGGCTTTCCCCTGTGTCCAGGGACCCTTAAGTGCTCTGCTCTGCCCAGCCAGAGTGGTTGTCCTCATTAGCTTTCTCTACACACCACATCCAGTTACTTGCCATAGCTGTTGCTTAGGAATGGCACCCCTGCCTCTTACTGGGCACCATCCTGCTGGGAAGCCTTGTGGCTTTGTGCCTCTCTCCCCCAACACACACTTGGGTAGGTGCCTGTGACAGCGGAGGGTCCAGGAGCCCCAGGAAGGCCTTATTTGCAATGCAGGGTTAGAACACACCAAGTTTAACCTCACATTTCAGTGTTGTTCATGGAAAGTGGAAACAAGTGGGATAGACAAACATTTATTTATGGCAAGCTTGTAACTTGCAGGCTGATAGATTTTCATGGTTATACTGAGATTACTTTCCTACAGCTACATTGATTTCCATGGAATCATTTCTTGTATTCTGGTAATCAGGCCAGGAAGAATCAAATGTTCCATTTAAACCTTTTTTTTTCATTCAGTGGTAAATTTTTCATGCTCTTCTAGATCTGAGTTCTGGACTAACTGTAACTGAGAAAAATAAAATTATGAGGGAAGAGAAAAGAAAAAGATCTGCTTTATTTATACCAGCTCATTTGGATTAAAATCAGTCATGGTTGAGGCTGGTTTTTGCAACATGCAGGGGGAGCTTTTTCAGGCCAGGTCCCTCAGCAGTTCCATTCATGCCCAGCACTGGGTTCAGAACAGCTTTTCATTGGCATTCGAGAATCTGTAAAAATTTCCATGTTTTATTAGTATTTATTTATTAACAATTTGCAAAATCAGTTGTTCCTGCACCCTGACTATGCATTATTTACCTTATCCAAAAGAAAAGATGGACGTACAAAATCCTAGGGAAGGTTTCCTCCTATAGCATCATTTAAAACTGCAGCCCCAGTGCAGATTTCAATCTGATGCACCATTTTTCCTTGAAACCTGCCTGCACATACATCCCAACTTCATGTGGCAGTGAAGAGCAATCTGAAGTTTATTGCTGTAGCTATGGAATATCAATACCTCCACGGCCACAAGTGCAATGTCTATTTGTTTCTTAAAGTACCTAAACCCCCATCTCTTACTTAATCCTTATGTCAGTTGTGGTTATCCCCGATGATATTAAAAACAGGCAAAGTGCTTTCGTTGGGTAGAAAGAGCCAAGTGTGTGTAAATTGTAAATGATATCTCCCTACAAGTGCACGAGCATAGGGACACACAATTATTTCTGGCTCTGACTTCCTGCTGTAGGTGGATGCCCTTGGTTACCTCCACAGGCTGTGCTGCCCATGTGCAGTTGGTCAGGACATTCTCTGAGCTGGTGGAGGGGATGAGGTGACAGCCCTTGATGGCTCATTTTGGACATGTCAATCACTTGGTAACTCTGTCATATTTACCTGAAATTCTGTCCAGAAAGTGTTTTCTTACCAAGGAGATTTCTTCTTTCAGCAGGAGACAGAAGACATTGTGGAAGCTGCAGAGAGACTTTGTATCTGCCTCGCCAGTAAAAAGGATTTTCCATTGATAGTTACAGCATGGGGGTTTTTAAAGCTGTGTTGCCAAAAGCAAATCGTTTGAATTTTAATGTGGCTTTGAGTTCAACATCTTCCCCTTTCTCTGTTCATTAATTTCCTCTTATATTCCTAAGGATCTACCACGTATTACAGTACTTTTCACAGGAATTCATGTAATCTGATTTTAAGATTTATGTGGATTCTTTTTCTGGTCAATTCATACTTAAATACTTAAAAGTTTCTGCAGTTTGAAATACAGGAGCAAGGAAGTCCTTAGTCAGGCTGACTAAACCTAGTGATACATGGCTCAAATTTAACAAACCTGTCAAGAATTACTTGATCTTCCTTGGTCCACCCTTGATTAGAATCATCCTATTCTGATTTTCCTGCAAGTGCTTTCTGCCACAGGGGTCTAACTGTGAAGTTTGCACAAAATTCATACCATATCTAACATACCATGCACTGATTGTTGTCTACCTCTGTGATAACCAAGGTTTTCTACTGTTTTCATCCACTAAGGCTGCATCGGGGCATGCAAAAGCTCCTTTGTGGGTATTGTAAAATGTACCCTTTGGAAAAAGCTGATGGGCTTATACTAAGCAGTGTAGTCTGAACTGTATTGATAGAATTTATATCATTTGAACAAAAAAAAATAGCTAATTTTAAAAATCATCAAGGGTTTTAAATCCTGGTAATAATCCCTTGAGACAACAACAGTCAGTATTAAAAGGAGAAAAAATATCAAAGTGCCAGCTTTGTTGCTTGAGTAGTGATTGCATTCCAGTTAATCCATCCTTCAAGTAAGTTAATCAATCATATTAAAATTAAAAAATAAAAGGGAAGAAAAAACTTTAATTTGCTAAGGAATTAAGTGGTTGCAACTCAAGCTGCCCCAAACCAGAGATACAGCCTCCAAGGATACTGTGAACTATGGAAACAAGAAGAAAGCTTTAATTTTGAGCATAAAAACAAGTTAATCTGTGAAGTTGCACCAAACACAGTTCTGTACCATTCAGCTTGCAGTATGATCTGCTACTTTGCAAAGAAGAAAGCCTGCAGCCTCTTCTAATTGATCTCCTCACACTGGCCAGATTCAGCTAATATATTATTTGCTTTAAGTAATTCTACCATGAGTAGCAGGTTTTGCTAGAATAGTTAGTGTATGCAACAGCCATACAGAGATCTGAATTTGGAAAGAACAAAGTCTTGGAGATACATCACCTGTATCCTGTTTGCCAGTCTGTCAAACCAAACAAGACAAAAATGGCAAAGTTGCATGTTTTATCCCACAAATTCATAACTCCATGACTGAGCTCTCCAGAGGAAAGGTTCACATCAGCCTCAGTTGTGTCATACTTAATGTGGCTATTGGAAGACTCACTTGGTGGTCTTTGTAAATACCACAATTCCTGTATTTGTGACTTTCTCCATTTTTAATACTGATGTTTTGCTGGGTGGAGATTTCTTGTCATACTTGTGATTTTTTCTAAACATCCATGGCTGAAGCTCCTGTTTCCTGCTGCAATCCTGATATGCAGATGCTCCTTGTATCCCATCATTCAGATGTTGTGTGCACAGGGTGCTGCTGTTATGGTTTTACAGAGGACTGTCATGATTTATCCCCAGTTGGCAGCTCAGCACCACACAGCCACTCACTCACTTCCTAGCCCTGGCGGAGAGAATTGGAAGGGCAAAACACTGGTGGGTTGAGATAGAGGCAGTTTAACTAAATTTAAAAAAGAAAAAGGAAGAGGGAGAGGGAAAAAAACTCCAAACCCAAGAAAAACAACAAACTGATGCCCAGCCAGTTTCTGAGCAAGCGGAGCCCCTGCCAACCTCCATCCCTGTGGTTTGACTGCTGAGCATGGCATCATATGCTGTGGGAAATCCTTCTGGTCACTGGGGCTTAGCTGTCCCCGCTGTGTCCCCTCACAGCCTCCTGTGCACCCCCAGCCCGCTGAGGCACACTGGCAGGGCAGTGTGCAGAGGAGAGAAGCCCTTGGTTCACATTTCCAGCTGCCCAGGGCCTCATTGTCCACCTCACGGCCTTTTCCCCACAGCCACGAGCAGGCAGCTGATGGGCACAGCTTTGGCCAGCAGAGGCTCTGTCTTGGGGCTGGCTGGAATGGGCTCCGGCCAACATGGGGGCAGCTGCTGGTGCTGCTCACAGAAGCCGCCCCTGCAGCCTTTCCCCTGCAATCCTTGCCACAGAAACCCAGCCCATGATGCGAGAGAAACCCCACACAGATGTACACAGCATCACAGCACTCTCTTCCCAAAGGGCAGATGCGCTGGAGAGGCTGCCAGGCCCTGGGACAGAGCAGCTGCTGGGACACAGAGCAAGGGATTGTCTGTGTTTGTCAGTGCTCCTGCTCCATGGCCTTGGCAGTGTCCTCCATGGAGGCACAGCTGCTCTCCTGGTCACAGAGCACACCTGGGCTCCTGGATGCCACCCTGCTGGTCCTTACAGAGATGTCCTACATAAAATGATGTAGAAGGTGTAACTTGTGACACCTCTTCCCACTTTAAAGCTGTGGTGCCACTCCTGGGTGCACTGTGCTGGGCAGCTGTGTGGAAAAACTGCAGGAAAAACACGAACTCTTGGTGGCCATCACTCCAGCAGAGTCCAGTGGGAATTTTTTATACATTTGAGAGGGCTCTGCTTGTGCTGTTATGCAGTTTTTGACAATGTTTGGGGAGAAGGTATTGACTAAGCTGTGCTGGCAGAAATTGGGGAAGCACGGCCAGCACAGAAGAGAGTCCAGATATCACAGAGAACAAGGTACCTGTTTCAGACATTCAGATTTGACAGCAACTCAACAAAGCAAAGGCAGCCTTACATCCAGAGGCCATCAATATGGACATTGCAAACTGAAGGTGAGTCCTTCTTTGGAAAAGCCAGACAGAAAGATTGGAGGCACAAAGCAAAATTATTAAAGACCACCACATGGCTCTGAGAGACACATGGGACTCCTGGAGGCACCAGCAGATGCATGTCTAGTTCAGATAGGGAAGACTGAACTAACTGTGCTAGTGAGGCTTCATCTAGAATATTAGAGAAGTTATTCCCAAATAACCCCCCTCACATTGTATACAGAATATCCCACAATATCACAGACCTTGGCAAGTACTGGATTTTGTATAGCCATAAGAAATCCTACCTAATTACTTTCTTTTTTCTGAACAGGAGTTTGGGAAGTCCATCTCCTCTCTTCCTGCCCCAGGACTTGACATGCTTCATTGTAGCTACTACTTCCACATGCACCCACTTCACATAAGTATCTTCCTTATTTAAGTCCTCCTTTAAGCAAGGATTAAGCATTCCCTATAATTAATAAAGTTGCATTAAATTGCAGAAAGTAACATTCAAGACAGAGCCTTTTCCTTGCTACTATAGCTAAAATTTTAAATAATGAAACAAAACGTGATACTCTAAGATTGTTTATTTTAAATGGTATTCTGAAATTTGTGGTTATATACAAATTTTCCAACTATGAAGCTTAAGACTGCATGGTGACTGTCTTCACAAAGTAAGGCTGCTTGGTCAGTGATCTCAGAGCTGATTCCATTGAAGTGTGATTACTTGGAGTACAGGATGACTTCAGGAAGGTTGTTATCCATGAAGGCACCAATACCAAAGGAGGGAGGCCTTCCTACATAAAAAGCTAATCGAGGGTGCCCTTGGTTGCCATGGGACCTTTGTTGAATTTGAGAACATCACCAGTGGGGAAAGGTCTGAGTGAAACCAATGGTCCCTGTGGAAAGGCCTTTACACTGCACTCACGATCTGGAGACAGGTACACACTGCAGGGGCTTTTCTACGCCAGTCTTACTCACTGTGCTTTATTCCTCACTCAGCTGGGCCAGTGACAGGAAAAAAACACAGAAAAAGGGGGGAAAAAGCAGCTTACGCTACTATAGTGATTTAACAGTGATCTTTAGAGACAGAATATTTTCAGGAATAATTAATAGGCATGCACAGGATTTATGTTAATGCTGAAACTTCAGTTTAGATACCAGACACAGGGGTGGGATGAAATGTTTCACCCTGCAGCCAACAGACAGAAAGTCTTCACTTCTTGGAATTCCCATGGAAAACAGATGAGCTACTGCCTCCTCTTGTGCTCCCCAATACTAATGGCAGAGATATGCTTAATGAGTTTGTTTTATACACAATTAAAAATACATTTTAGCACTGTTTCCCATTAAAACCTCACCCATAGCACAGTACTGAAATCAGTGCAACAAAATGAAGGAGTATTTACAACCATACTGTATTGTACCAAATTTGCAAGACAAGAAAATTCTAAAGTGCAAAGTTGTCTCTATTCTACACAGACACAGGGATCCATTTTCCTGCTCATTGTATGAACCACTACCATCTTTACAGACACACCACGTATCCATGCTGAACATCCAAGTGACCAAACTCCATCCCTGGGCTGACAGGCAAAACTCCTCTATCAAATCCAGGAGGCAGACATCAGCATCCAAGGGCCAGGTTTAGTCCCTCAGCTGTCACATGCTGGATGGAGAGTAACTACTGAAAACCCAGGAACACGGAACATGGAGGAAGTGTATTTAAATACATGGAGAAAGTGTATTTGAATAGAAATCCTACAAAGAGCTTAATGGTTTGGTTTATAGTAGACTAAAGACAATCACTGCTTTTCTTAAAGCACAAAACAGAGGGCCCAGCACTCTGTATTTCATTCAGCTGCAGTTCTGTCCTGCTTCAGATGGGGCACAGAATTTTAAAGACTATTTACACCAATAAGATTTGCAGGCTTAGCCATGAGAACCTCTAAAACCAGAGAGAGGCCACAAAATCAGGCTCTTGCAGCATTAGAATATTAAAAAGTCACCATTCAAAATACCTCACTCTTAAAAATTACTAAAGGGAACTATAATAGAAGGAACATGGCTGCTGGGTTTCCAGATTGACTGAAACTCCCAGTTCATTCACCCACATTCTTAAGCATATTGATCAGTTAATCTATATCCTATTTACAGTAATTCCTACTACCCAACAAAACCAGAAGGGAAAGCTGCTCATTGCCTCACAGCTCTCTCTACTTTGCAAACTAAACAGTCTCCAGTTTCTTCTTTTTTGGCAAAACCATCCAATGTTTGCCACAGGATTTTAGCTACAAGTAAACAAAGTTTGTCTTGAAAAGCAACACATGTTAAGTGAATTAGTTTGTTCCATTAGTCTATTTTTAAACTACTACATCATATTTACTGAAACAGCTATGGCATAAGAGGTTACACGGCTAGGCTTAAGCAATGTCATCATCTGACACAATTCACTTGGTTATGCCCCAAACTATTTACAGTGAACTTGATTCAGACAAACCACTTGGTTTGAGAAAGCGTCCAAAGAATTCCAAGTCCGTAAAATAATCTCTCCTACCAAGTTGTTTGGGAACGATTTAGTCATGATTTGTTAATTTGATTTTAAGATATTCCTATACTGGAACCCACCCATGGGTAAAAGCTGCATTGGAAATGAGTCCCAGGATCTACACGTGCACTAGCAAGCAAGGCTAAGTCTGTGCCACGGTTTGTAGCAGATGGAAGGGAAAATGAGGGGAAGGAAAACAGGATCTACAGAAAGAAAACTAATTCAGTTGAGAAGTGTACATATTGACAAAGAATTCTGAAAAACAATGAGTAACTAAAAAATTGTGATTATGAAACGGAGTTAACTGTATCTCAATCCTTAAAGGGAGCAGGCTGAGCAAATGTTGATGACTACAGCTGGAATACATTTTTAGAATTAAAATCTATATAAGAAAACTAACTCCACACTCCACTCTGGCAAAACCTAGGCTGGTCTTTTAACAATGCAAGAAGTCTATTGAGTCAACTGATCAAGTTATGAACAGATTTGAGTAACTCTTCACGAAACATAGCCCAGGTCCCTGTGCAGCACCAGAAGAAATGGAGCCATTTTAGATATGTATTCTTCTTGATACTCATTATCCTCTAGGCCCCTGCGGAACAGAAACTTCTTCCAAAGAAATTCAGCTCACTTTACACTTATTTTTATGTGCAGGACTGACAGAAGGAAAAATCCAGCACGGGAAGCAAGGAGGTCTGCATTTGATCAACCCACAACAGCCAGCATTAAAAACCTCTTTGCCTTTTGTAGCAACAAATTCTGTAGCTTGCTCTAGTATCTCAGGAAGAGTCTTGAGCTTCCTATTAATATCCTCAACAGCTTTTGTGCCACAGGCCTTCAAGGAGATACACACCTGCTCTCTAAGCTAAGTGACTCCAAGCACCATGAAAGATTTTAGAAGCACTGAATTACAGCACAGTGGAAGGTGAACAAAGAGTACAAAGTGTACAGTTTACATCATGGTAAGTGCTGATGCCATCACATTTGCTGAAAAGGGTGAACCTTGTCAGGCTGCCCAGCTTCTTTCTCAGGCAAAGAGAAGTGCAGCAGCTGGGGATTGCAAGGCTCTCACTTCAACATATGCATCATATTCCTTTGCATTTGCAGCAAATCAGAAAGATGTTTTTGTTGTCATGGGTGTTTTGCAGTGCTCAGCACTGAAGAATGCTGTCACATTTTCCACAGCAGGCAGAAATGGAAGCAGCAAGTTCTACAAAATCCTTTCTTTCTCAGCCTTGACTGGGCTTGGCTTTTGGCAAGTTTTCTTCAGAAAGAGCTGATTTCAGTGAAATACTGCACAAGCTGAGAAGCAGCACTGTTTACACAGGGCATAAAGGAAATCTAGAGCTTGGCTTCCCAGTTATGCCATCAGCTCTTCAGCTCATCTTTCCTCCCTGTTCTCCTGACAGCTTCTTATAGACACCACCCAGATGGAAACACAGCTTACAAATCCATTACCTTAGCATGACAGCTTCAGGAACCCCAGCGCCAGGAGATCTGAACTGTCTGCAGCCTTCAAACTTAACAAAGCTTTGAAGATTCAAAAACTCTGAACAAATGTCACAGTGATGCATTGCTTTTAAGCACTTTCATATTACTTGCTGCATCACTTTCAGATACACTTTGATACTCAAGAATTTTGATTAAAGAACAGACAAGCTAAGGTACCTTACTACAAATTCTGATATAAAAACCCTAATCTGTAGAGAAAAGAACGGAGACTAATAGTTTCAGAACATAAATTGTGCTCCAGTTATGCAGAACTTGAGGTTTCCCAGGTTCTGTGAAAGTCCTGTGAAATACCATAGGAGTGTTACAAACCAAACCCAGATTTTCTTCCCTCACTACAGTTAGGTGAACTGGAACACAACAGGGTGCTAAGTCTGAATGACAAAACTTGAATAAATATAACTGTTCATGCAAACTTCTGTTTGCAGAACTGGACATGATACCGCATATAAGGTAATGGAAAAATCCTCAAGCATTGCAATCATGATACTTCCTTTGCTATTTGTGTGTAAAACTAAACCCACAAAAAGAAACTCCCTAGAGGCACAATAGGAACATTTAAGCCCATTCATTCTATGATATCCCACTAAAACCAAAAATAATTCAGATATAAATAACCTCCTAGAAATCCACCACATTCTTAAGCAAGATAGACACATATTAACAAAGGTAAATTAAATTAGTCTTCTAAATGAAAAAAGGGGAATCAAAAAAGGGAGATCAGAACTAAAGCCCCAGAGTCCTATGAATAGGAGTTTCAAAGTGAATTCAAAGCACTTATGGCATTTAAGAAATCTGGCATCCACTGTCTCTTTGAGGCTTTATATCTGGTTCCTTCAGAGGTTTTACTTCTTCATCTGGTTTTGGTTTAGCCTGCAAACAAGAAGAAAAAAAACCCCAACTTAATACCACAAGTACAAACCACTGTATCTGCACAGTATTTATGCACAGCTAACTTGACATGTTATAATCTAACAGTCCCCTCTCTTTTCAAGGCTGAAGACTTTGAGTAAGCCTCAAGCAAGGGGGAAAAGCTAACTATTCTCTGTTTCAGCATCCTTAAATGAATCCTTTTCTAAAAAAGAATCTTTCTCTAGCATTCACTCTTGTAATGTTACAGGACTTAGTAAAAAATGACCTGAATTTCTAGATGCTGGCAGTGTGGCAGAGGTTAATTGACTTGCCCCTGGCACAGCAGAAGGATGAGCTTAAGTGGTAGCCTTGTGTCTGCTTCCTACACTGAGCTGGGGAGTGTTATATGTATATGTATGATACACAGAATAAAGCTAACTGTATGATACACAGAATAAAGCTAGTGGAAAGAACAGCACATGGGATTATCTTACAGTGTCATCCTTTGGCCTCTTGGTGAGATCAAATGCTGCAACTGTTTCAGGAGTCCAGTGTGTGTTCAAGGCAGGAAACTCAAAAGGAACAGGCTCTACTAAGCCATAGTTTGCTTTCAGTTCCAGCTGGGGAGCCTCTGCTGGCACCTTCTGGAAATAGCTGGAACAGAATACAGAAAGGTACTTAAAATACAATGCACCATCTCTGCAAGTCTTGTCTGCAATTTTAAACTAAGCAATCTGGGTTTTCACAGTGGCAATCACTGCTGCTCTCTTCCATTTCATTAAGGCACTGCCTAACATGCATTTTGCCAGCAAGATTCACAAGAACAAAAGCAACTCCTTCTTAGTATTATTGTTTGTTCCCTAATAGTGTGGTGGGTTTTCTCCTACTTAATAACCATTATTCCCAGTGCTTCAATGAGAAGAGCATCTTTTGTTGAAAAAAAACCCCTTCAAAATACAAATGAGGATTTAAAATACTTCCCAAAGATGAAAAGGACAGTTCTTCTCCTAAACAGTCTTAATGTGCCACAGTGGATAATGGCAACAACACAGCAGCCCCCCCAAAGACGGGCTACAGGGCAACCCACCCTGCTGAACTGGCACAGGACACAGAGTGGGACAGCACAGACCCACTGCAAATCTGCTGAGAGAAAATTAAGAGAATCTCAAATTTATCTGTAAGTTACATGCCATGCCCTAAAGTAATGTAACAATTGGAGAGTAAAATTTACCATCCCATTCTGAAATAAAGGCAAAGGAGGTAATAACACTTCATACAGAGTGCTGTACCAACCATGAATTACTTACATAAATCCATTCTCTCTCTGGCATTTTTCTAGTGTGTTCTTAATCAAACTTCCTAATTTCCTAAAGAAAAGATGTCCAGAAGGTTTGGCAGTAGTCCCAGGCCCTTTGGTTTCTCCATATTCTTTGCACAATGCTTCGGCCTTGGCAAAAACTTTGCAAAAAAGAAAGGAAGTAAAAATTATTTACATGACCCTCTTAAATCATGGTTCTGCTCTACAGTGCTTCAGTCTCAGAAGACACCAGAATCCATTCAGGCCTCTTTCTTCTTAGAAACAAAACCAAACTAGTTCAAAGGCAGCACTTCAGCCAAGATTTACTGCATCCAACAAGTGACTAGGAACAGGAAAAGAAAAAGATAGCTTTTTGGGTGGGCAGATGCAGGAAAGCATTCTTATGTGTGGTGCCAAATGCAACAATAAGCCCAAGAACTGTGCCACGTGGTAGGGAAAAACAGGGTATGAAGGTGTCCACACACAGCTGATGTCCCAAACCAAACAACAATAAACAACATGGAGTGGGAGAAGGACTCTTCTCTGAACAGCAGAACAATATTTGTTTTACTCCAACTAATCCAACTTAGTTTGTTCTTAATAAATTTTTTATTTCTTTTTACAATTAATACTGATGTTCCCAATTTGAAGATTTGAGCACTTCTATACATTGCAGTAAAGTTATGCAATGCAGGCTGTTGTGGTAGCAATAGCTTTGAAGAGAGAAGACTGGGAAGAAGACCTTGAACTGCTGCAAACTTGCCTGACTCTACCTTTCAAATGAATAGAAAGGAAATAAGTTACTGAAACCTGTTTAAAAATAAACAAGCATGTCTAGATTTACTATTTAACCTCCAAAGCAGAAATGGCTGCACTACTCTAGAAACCAAAAAACAGGATGACCAGACCATTGGTTTTTACAGTGTATATTGCAGGCAGTTCAAAGCCACTTTTTAAGCCAGGCTGAGAAGTGAAGACGAAATTTTCTGCAGCACTGTTATGAAAGACAGTCTTTGGTAAGACAAAAAAAAAATACACTGTCTCTGTTTAAAGGTGTGCTGAATTTCCATCAGGTGGCAGATAAAAGCTTTATGGGAGAGCAAATGAACACGATCCAGCAAAACAGAACAGGCATGGCATCATCAGACCCTGTAATCCAGTCTCAACCACACTTACATTTTTCTGATTCCTGCAGAGATCTGATTGCTTCCCCACACTTATCACTCGCCAGCAAAGTCTGGCCATGGTAACAGTATGCCTGATGGGAGAGGACAAAATCATTACCAACGTCACTGGGCACTTCCTGCACCAATTCCCTTCTGCTCCCTACACCAGCTGCAGCTCTTTGAAGCTGCCATTCCCTGCAGGTAGGTGACAGCCAGGGAATGCAAGTCAAAGCAGCATTCACTGAACCATTAATGCAGTTCAGCATGGACACTATGAACCAGACCCATAAACACTTGGTATGAACCGAGCTGTCTCAGGTCTAACTGAGCTGCACAACGGTGTTTGACCAAAACCACTGGCACACAGACCAGTTCAAGCTCTCACTGTAGCAGTGTGCAGCTTTAAGCACCAGCATAGAAACAGAATGAACCCCAGGTAAGTTTGCAAAGCTAAGACTGATAACTAAAACCACGTGAACACTCAAAAACTCCACCTGCGACAAACATCACTGAATCTGGAAAAAATGAGGTATTCTGCTGTCTGAGATATTTTGTCATAGTTCCAATAACTTTTCCACCCCAAAAAGTCCCATTCTTTCATATCTATGCTTGAAGGTGGTATTGCATTCCAGTGAGAACTGTTATCTATTATCGGGAGTTGAGTTTAAATAGTAAATACAATAGGCAAAGGAACAATCCTACCAACTACTGCCTACCTTGCCTCCCTTCCTTTAGTGCCTGTTGCCACAGTACGACTCTATCTAAATCTACCATTGCCCAGATCACACAAATTAAAAAAAGGAGAAGTACCACAACTCTGACCCTCCCTCACCTCTCACACTTGCTAATAAGGCAAGCAGCTTTTAGCTAGACATTCACCCTAAGAGAAAGACAATGCTGTTACCTGCTTAGTTTGGGCCTTTTGTACAGTATAAAAAAGACAAATTATAGGCTGTAGCAGGCTACAAGAAATACACAGCAAATGAAGCAGCTGAGGATCCCAAGGGCCCCACTGCACTTGCTAAGAGATCCATCAGGCAAATAGGGACAGCTCTTGGAATGGTACCTACTGGTACTTGATGCAGTTTCATTCAGAGCCTTCCAAAAGATGCTCAGCTCTGAACTGTGCCTAGGATCAGACTGTGATGTAGATAACAGAGATGACCATTATGCTCAGCCTGAATGGCTTCAATTAAAGATCCGTGATCACAATAAATCCACACTGCTGCAATTTCATTTGGCTCCACGAAAACACTTCAAGTGCCACTGCCACTGCACAATCCCTCTTCACATGATGGAAAGAAAGCCAAGGCAGTACTTAGCCCCCATTCCCTATCCAGCCCTTGGCAGACAGACAACAAGCTGTGACTGCTGCTACCCAAAGTACTTACGTAGGCCATATAGAAACAGCTCTTCAAGTTTAAGTACTTCCTCCATTTACCTGCATAGGTTGGATCCAAACTGGATAATGTTTGATCTATGAATAGATATGTAAAGTTATTCTTAACACATCTCCAGAAAGAACCCCAAACACATTAAAAGACCAGAATTCTTAAACTTAGCAAAAGATCCTAACTACAAAGTATCCAGAAACAAGGGACAAAAATTACTCCTGCAAAAGCATAGAGAAACTATGAGAAAAACCCCAGAAATATGCAGCTATCATGCAGTTGTCCCTAGAATCCCTGAAACTACTGTCCACTAAGTTTGGATGGCTAATTCTCCTAAGTATTTTTAGGCAGCATTTCAAAGCTTGTTCCTAGTTCAAGTTCCAGGAGTGACCTACAATGAGACACATGTTACAATGTTCTCCTGACCCCCATACTTCTGCACTCCTCCCTCTTGGCTCAGTAAGCCCAGAGATCATCTTACTCATCTGGAAGGTGGTACATAATTAACCCACTGCACTCTCCATGCTCTGCATCATGATCTGCTGCCCAAAGGCAGCTGGAACATGCTCTATTTACATCAGGCCATTTGTCTGCTGCTAGTCTGTCTTCTGTCATTAACATTTCCTACCATCAGCTACAGAAAAAGATTCCCACAAAACCAAAAGGCCTTATCAAAATACATGCTGATAACTGAAGCCTTAAATGTGCTAAATAGAAGCTAAATACACACTCCATATCCACCAAGAACAGTGTTAATATTCAATTTATGGATGGGTAAAGCATGTCTGCTGGCAAGAATGCATAAACCAAGTCACTAAGGATATAAAACAAGACACTCACCAGCTTTTTGGTAGAAGTTGGCTGTTTCATAAGCAAGAGCAGCTATTAGGCCTGGATTGTGTTTCAGCTCAATAGCCCGAGCAATTGTCACTGAAAAAAAGTTCCACACCACAGTTTAAATTTAATTGAAATGTCCCATCACATCAAATCAGCAGAGGCGTTTAGGGTTTTAAAACCTCGGCATGAACAGAAAATAGATGTTGTGCAGTCAAGCAAACAGCAGAATAAAGACAGATTGTTTCTTGGATATAATGATTCCAGTTTAATAGAAAAACTGAAGGAATGTTAGCCTTAAGATTAGCTAATAAACAGAAGCTGCACACATTTTAAAGTAAAGGAACTGGGAATTTATGTTAGGCAAGCATGGTAGTGAAAGGGTTGCAAGAAAGGAAAAAACAAGAAAAAGGGAGGAGTGCCACACACAATTCTGCCAAAGTGAAAGATATTCCATATTATATATGTAATACCAGACTGATTTTTGGCATTTTCCTTCTAAAATTGTAACTTAAGTTTCTTTAAAAGCAACCTGCCCCACTAAGCCACAGTACTTCAGGAGAATAAAAAATCCTGCTGGCAAGCAGAATTCATGAGACATCAGTGACCCACAAAGAGTCATTTCCCACACCCAACCAATGTATATTTGAGGGTACCTTCTTGAGCTTCAGCTTGACACTGTATGATGTAGGAGTCTATAAGTCGAGCTTCTAAATCTCTTCCCTTTTCTACAGGTGTAATCAATCTTGGAATGTGACTTTCCTAAATACAAAGCAAGTCTCAGAGTTACTTTAGGCTTAATACTAGTGCAAAACAAGTGCCTCGTTCCTAACTGGCACACTCAGTGAAGGTCCCAAGGCAGCTGCCCACACTGTAGCACAATATGGGCAGAAAGACAAATTACTGTTCCACTGCCATTGGGAATGAGTTGCAGGGATTGAGAGGCACCAAAACATATTAATATCCTTCTTTTTCCTGTATCATTCAGGAGGTCTCAGGTGTGTGAGTATAGCAAAGGCTTTTCTAAGACAAAAAGTCAAGTATTTGGAGACACCTCGAAGAACAGACAGCAAAGAAAGTCCTTCTACCTTCAGGTGTTTAAAAATCCCAGCTGCTATTTTCAGGCTGCGGTGAACATCTTTTGCTTCATCTTCTGTTATACTGAGAAAACAGAATGAATCAGTAAAATTATAGTTAGAAAGGGCCTCTAGGTGTCATTCAGTCCCACCTCCTGCTTTGGGGCACCACAATTTGCAACAGTAGATCAGGTCAGTTATGGCTTTGTCTAGATGAATCATAAATCCTTCAAGAATCAAGAGTCCACTGATTCCCTAAGTGACCTATCCCACTGCTGTGGATTTACCCTCAGAGTAAAGGAGGGTACAATGTTCTTACAGTGTTCTTACAGTGTCCAATCACTAAAGAATCAAATAGAACTTGCGTGAAAAAAAACCAAACGCGTAAGATCCTATGATGACTCTCAAGTAAAAGGCAACCTCAGTGTCAAAAGCCAAGGATTTAGAAGACTGTAGGGCTAAAAGACAGCAGACCTGTGATTTTGAGAACCTCAGTTTTGCACCTGGAGCGGGGCGATGAAGGGTTTATTCACAACTGACACTTTCTCTGTATCACCATCACGTGGTACTAATCCACTTGGTTTACAGAGGCAAGAAGGGATTGAAGTGCTTGTGTATAAAGGCCAACTGCCTCCTGGAATTCCTCTGTCTCCGCTGGACATGCCTCACAGCAGGCAAACCCCAGAACCTGCTAAATCTTTGGTGGAGTATTGCTGGAGTAGAATTATTAAGAAAAGAAAACCACTTACTCTTCTTTTCCAGCGAGTCTTGATGCATATTTTGTGTACCATAGAGCTACATTAAATCCCATGGAAACCAGTTCAAACACTGCATCCTGCTGGGCACTGAAGAAAGACAAAAACCCCCCAAAATCTTAATGCATTCAGTTTTGTTCTGACAATCTCTCTCTGCTGATAGTTCATGTAGCAGAAGTCAACATTTCTTTCTATAAAACATTTTTCATTTAAGATGTCAACAATCTGCACTTCAGAACTTCCTAGCTGCTGAACTGCCTAAGAGAGACTTCAATTTTCTTATTTGTTCCCTTTAAGAGCTCATAATTAGAATCTCCCACATTCAGATGCCCACCCTTCCCTTTTGGGAACTTTTATTTTAAAACTGTAACTTGAGATTTGTTTAGCTTTGGGTGTGGCTGACATTTTTCCATCTCTTTTTTTTTTTTTTTTTTCAATTGCACATTTTGTGGAAAGCCTTGCCCTGGAATGTCCACTTTAAAGTTGTACTGCTAAGTTAATAAATCAGAGTCTGTTACAACTCTCTCAGATGAATGTTATTTCAAGTATTTATGTAACTGCAGACAAACAGCATGTGCAAATAGCAGCATATTTCAGAAGCTAAAAACAGAGTCTTTGAAAAGACTGAACTTGCAATCACAAGCTCAGTACAGCTTAGGAACTAGCAAACCTTTTAAAAAGAAAGATGTGGGAGAGGGAAGAGTAATGCTGGCACAAGTACAAGTGTGTGTGACCGTGAGAAAATTAGAAGAAAGTCCTAATCAACAGATTTTTTTCCAAGGGGAGTAAAAGCTTTGAGGAGGTCAAGCACTCCTAGCTAAAGCTTGACAAATTGGTAGGTGTGGTTATACAACACAATCACCTCCAATAGCAAGAGACAAGTGAGTAATTCAGAAGGTTACAGATCTGTATTCCTACTGGAACAGAAGATTTGTTTGTTTGAACCAAGAGTACATGTACTCAGAGCTTCAGAGGACAAGAACAAAATCAAATCTTCAGCAACACTGGAACCCCAAAACACACAGAAGTTGCTGGTCAGGCCATAGTGCCAAAGGAAGAAGTTTTAAACTGCAGTGAGCTTTGTTACCATGCTCAACTCACCAATACCCTCAAGGCTCTTCCTTGTAGTGCTGTAGCCAACTGCAGGTTCAGTTTGTAGATCAACTAAGACCCTTCTACAATTATTGTGCATTCTCACAGCTTTACATAAAGGCCACGTACACTTCAGAACACCTAACACAGTAGGGCAGTTACCAAAAACACAGCAACACCTTTTTAGAAACTACTTTGTGTTCAAGACTTTGCTACATTTCTGTTTCCCCTCAAATGGGTGGCACAGGTGCACGTGTGTAACAGAGCAGCAGACAGCAGCTGCATACCCCGCACCCAGAGAAGCACACGCACCTCGGGACTTGTCCTTGTAACGTGTCTGTCCACTTGAAATTCTGGATATATCTCAACTTGCACTCTTGGGAAGAGTCATCCAGTGAAAGGATGAAACCTATGGAATAAACAAATGTACCAAAAGGCAATCTCAAGTAGGAAACAAACGAGTAATGAAGGAGAGGGATCAGTAAGAATACAGATATAGATAAAGGAATGTTTCTTGCTGAACCCCTCAAAACCCCATGTTACTTCCTGAGGTGTTTATTCCTCAGTATCTTGAGAACAAAATGTGGAAAAAACCAACTGGCTACTCCAGGAAACAACTTGCCCAGCACATTACCAACTCAACCCTAAGAATCCTGACTGCTCAAGGAAAACCTGGCAGATGTCTGCTAGTCCCATATGGTGACAAGTTGGGAGTGGGACTGGCCCAGGTACAGGATGGCTGAGGTTGTTCAAGGTGAGTGGCTATCTCTGCCACCACAGTGGCAACCTGGAAATTCCAGGGAACTTGCCTGGTCAACAGTGAGAGGGAAAAGGGCTTCTAAGCATGGACTAACCTAGTCATCATCTATCTCCAGGGCCACAGGAAATTGGCTCTTTTTGTCCAGAAGCCCAGAAAACAGCAGTCAGTGGGATGAAGCTAATGCTATGGAATGTTCAAATTCTAGCATATGCAGGCCCAGGAATTTTTTAGGGAGGCTTGAGAGGGGCCTTAGTCTGATCAGGTCTTACAGATTTTAAGAGGCCAAGAGCTTGCCATAGCAGCGGCTGCGGCTACAGCTTTCGGTGTGTCACATTTTTATAAGCACAGAAAATACTTGTTCCTTTCACATGCAGATGATTTTAGTGGCCAAGCATGATATTTTCCTAGAGAAACTCTCCAAATCTCGGCTGTAGCAACAGGTATTTTTATCTTGCCTTTATCTAGATGTGGCATTAGCCTACACTCTCCCAGGGCCTCACTAAACCAATGTTTACTTCCCACAGACTGAAAGATCCCACTTTCCACAAATCAGATGATGCCTGAAAACCCAGTCCTAAGAAACCTGGCTGAGCACCCAACTGCTACGACAGAGTTATCAAAATATTGGCAGAAGGAAAGTTTCAACAGGAATGTGTCATCACAGGTGAACCATCTACTGAAAATGTAGACACCATGCTAATGAGCACCTAAGACAAGCAGCAGTAGAAGGTAAACTTGCCAGAAGTCTATGGTCTAGTATTACCCAAACCAGCAGTTTATACTGAATTGTAAATGATATCAACTAATTAATTGACTCAATTTATACTTGAGGAGAAACTCACCACCAAACACATAAGACAAATACACATTTTCTCCTCCACCAGAATGAAGTTAAAAGCAGGAGGGCAGGACTGCCAGCACTTAGTACTGGCAGGGTCACAAAGGACACTGAAAACTTGGAGAAGGGGCCTGGTGAGCAGCCACCACTGGTATCAAGCACAGAACCCATGAAGACACTCTCCTTCCTGAGAACTGCAAAGCCTCTTTACAGGAGATCAGCACAATGCACATTCTGAGAAGTGCCATTAAAATTCAGCTGATGCTTCTCTTGGTGAATTAGTAGTATTGCTAATAAATCTTCCTACCTTGCAGGAGTGAGAAGTACAAGTCAGCTGCATTCTTCATCATTTCTGGATTACAGCTCGAGTCTGTGAACAGCTCCAGTAGCCGTGCTCGAGATAACCTCAAGTCACTGAATGAAAGAAGAGAAAAAAACCCCAAAAAAACCCCTAAGAAATTCTACTCAAAAATGTACTAATACAGAAGATTCTTCCCTTCTCCTCTGGATACATATAATTGACTCTTTAGTATGATCCATTCTGGACACACAGCAGTGGATAATCAGTACTCAATCTATTGTTCTAACACTAAAATTACTATGCCTTTACCTACCAAGAGGCTGGGTGCACAGAGAGGAAAGGGAAGTAACAACAGGAACATTCTTTGACATTAGAATGGGATAATGGGATAAAGAGGTAAGAACAGATCTGCAAAATAAGCTGAGATCCCTTTTCATTACATTCCTATCCACAACAGAACAGTCAGGCCTTATCCACTTATGGAAATGAAGCAATCTTTTGCAGAGGAATGCAAAGTCATCAGAAAGACAATGAAGTGGTTTTCGTCTTTTGCCTCTGCATTGTTGTAATTGGCCTTGCTGAGCACTCACAGAGTCAAAAACTGGAGAATTTGTTGTCTGTAAGCAAATGTTCAGTGTTAGCAATGTCTTACTGCCTCCCTGCCTACACAACTGCAGCCACCTTGAGCTCAAAAACCAAAGAGCAACCATGACTTTTAAGGATGTCCCTCAAACTGTAAGAGGCAGAGTGAAGTCAGTCCCAAGTACACTTACTTGCAAACCTTTGTTGCAGCTGGAGTGGTGGCTACCCCATAATAATTAAATGAAACAGGAGCTGTAGCCTTCAGAGGGTTGCGATGGAACCAGTGGGTCATTTTCTTCCTGTAATGTTGTTTATGCCAAATCTAAGGAGGGGAAAGGAAAGATCAGCTGCAGGAACAGGTACAATTGAGGTGCTGCACATCATGCTCCTCTGCTCACAAAAAGATATTCCAAATGTAACCAACTAGGCAAGAAATTAATTTGAAATTAACTTCTTTTTTTCCCCATTTGAAATGCCAAGCTTCCATGTGCTTTGTGCTCATCATCCATGTGCTCAGTGTGAGACTTGCACTCTCTTGAGATACAAATGCTTTCTGAGGCAACTATTTCAAGTTAGGGCAAAAGCTACCACCTACTTTGTGGTAGCTCTATGTGAGCACACATTCATAGGAAAAAAACCACATTTGTTACCTCCTGCACAAGGCTGAATATACCCGTAAATTACATGAGAAATATCTCAGAATCACAGAATCAATTAGGTTGGAAAAGATCCCTGAGATCACTGAGCCCAGCCTTTGACAGAACATCCCCATGTCAACTAGACCATGGCACTGAGCACCATGTCCAGGCTTTCCTTAAACACCTCCAGGGATGGTAGCTCCACCGCCTCCCTAGGCAACCTGTTCCAACATTTAACAACCCCTTCTGTGAAGAGATTCTTCCTAATGTCCAACCTGAACCTCCCCTGGCACAGCTTGAGGCTCTTTCCTCTCCTCCTGTCACTTGTTACCTGGGAGGAGAGGCCTATCCCCAACTTGCCACAACCTTTCAGGGAGTTGTAGAGAGTGGTAAGGTCATCCCTGAGCCTCCTTCCTCTTTTCCTCTAAATCTTAATTCATTGAGACCATTACACTGTGTCTGGCCAATCTGTGAACAGCTCGTATTTGGGGGCCTTTGGCACAAATGAACCTGCAACCACAAACCCCGACTGAAAACAGGGATCTATTTACATAAGTGTATCTGACCTGGAAAGCTGGGAGAGCAGAGATAAACCCGACCATCTCTTTTCTTTTACTTCAATTTCAGCAAACAAATATAGCACAAGCATTGCAGTGAGCTTTACAACAGCAGTGTATGGTGATGGAACATAATGGGCACATCCTCAACATGGGAAGGCCCTACTGGATAAAGGGAGAAACTCCTTCACCATGAAGACAAAAAAACTGAGGAACAAGTTGTGTGCTCTCCATCCTCAAAGGTTTTCCAAACCTCGCCGGACAAAGCCCTGAGCCCCCTGGTGTGACCTCGGAGCTGTCCCTGCTCTGAGCAGGACGCTGGACTGGAGACCCCCCAGGACCTCCATCACCTCGTGGTCCTTTTGGAATCCCTTAAGTTCATCCTCATAAAACACTCTGGACCTTTGCTGAAACAAAAAACCAAAAACAAACCAAGAAGATCTGCCCGCAACCCGCCGGCACTGTCCAGATCCTCCTGCCCGAGCAGGGGGCTTGTTCATCGCGCCGGCACCTCTCGGGGCCGGTCCATCGGGCAGCGCCTGTCGCGCCGTGCGCACCCACCTGCGCGGCGCTGCCGTCCCCGCTGTGCCGCGGGACCCCGGCCCGGCCCGGGGCACTCCCTGAAGGCTCCCGAGGCCGCGGGACCCCGGCCCGGCCCGGGGCGCTCCCTGAAGGCTCCCGAGGCCGCGGGACCCCGGCCCGGCCCGGGGCGCTCCCTGAAGGCTCCCGAGGCCGCGGGACCCCGGCCCGGCCCGGGGCGCTCCCTGAAGGCTCCCGAGGCCGCGGGACCCCGGCCCGGCCCGGGGCGCTCCCTGAAGGCTCCGAGGCCGCGGGACCCCGGCCCGGCCCGGGGCGCTCCCTGAAGGCTCCCGAGGCCGCGGGACCCCGGCCCGGCCCGGGGGCGCTCCCTGAAGGCTCCCGAGGCCGCGGGACCCCGGCCCGGCCCCGCCGCTCCCGCCCGTGCGTCACGCACCCGCCGCCGCAGGCAGCGCCAGCCGAGAGCCGATGGCACCGCCCCATCGCGGCCGATCGCATCGACCCCGCCGCTCGCCCTCCTCCCCACCGGGGTGCCTGGGCCGCCGCCGCCGCCAACAACAACAACAACAGCTCCGCGGCTGTGGGGCCTCCCCCCGGGACAGCGGCTGGAGGCGCGGCCGCGGCCCGCAGCCCTCCCGCGGGAGGGACCCCCGAACGCCACCAACACCGGGGGGAGCGGGAGCGCCAGCAGGACAGCAGCGGCACCAGCCCTCGCGGAGGGGCGAGAACCAGCTGCGGTGCTGTAGGTGGGCGCCGCGGCTTACCTGGGGGCGGGCCTGCGGCGGCGCACAGCCGGCAGCGAGGGGAGGAGCGGAGGGAGGGGCGGAGCGGAGGGAGGGGCGGAGCGGCCCCGCCCGCGCCCCGCCCGCGCGCACGTGACCGGCGCCATGACGGGTACCGGGGCGGAAGTGGCGCCTTCGCCTCGGTAGCGATGGCGCGGGCGGGCGCGGCCGGCGCCGCCTCCCCGGCTGGGCGGTGCGGGCGGGAGGCGCCGCCGCTCTCGGGTGTCCCGGGGCTGGGCCGGGCTGTGCCGGGCGGGGCGGTGCCGGCGGCGGCGGCGGCGGCGCGGGGCTGGCGGGAGCGGCTGGCCGGCGCGGTGGGTGCCCCGGCGCGGGGTGAGCATGGTGCCCTAGCGCTGGGGCTATGTCGGAGGCGGCCCGCAGCCTCCTGCAGCGCTGGGGCGCCAGCTTCAGGAAGGGCACCGACTTCGACTCCTGGGGGCAGCTGGTGGAGGCGATCGACGAGTACCAGATGTGAGTGCGGGCCCGGCACGGCCCCGGAGTCCCGGGCGAGGCGCCGGGGTGAGGGAGCGGCCCGGGGTGGGGCAGGGCAGGGCAGGGGGGCCCCACCGGGCCCAGGCCGCGGCCCCCTCACCCCTGGGGCCCCGCCGGCGGGTCCGGCCCTTTCCCGAGGCGCGGGGCCGGGGGCCAGGGCGCCCCCTGGGGCGGGTGCCCGACCGAGGGGCGAGGCGGGAGCCGGCCCGTCCTGCCCTCCTTGGGAGGGCGGCAGCGGCCGGCGTGGAGCTTGGAGCAACCTGGTCTGGTGGAAGGTGTCCCTGCCCATCGCAGTGGATGGAACAAGGTGCTCTTTAATGTCCCTTCATACCCAAACCAGCTTGTGATTTTGTGAGCGTGGGCTGCCGGGATTGCTTGGTGGAGCCCCGCAGGCGCCACTGAACCGGGCTACCCCCATCCCATTACCCTGTTGCCCTGGCACCACGCTTGTGGGAACGGGGGGACCTGGCAAACGGGCTGCCTAAGCATCGGCCTCAACCAGAAAAGCCCCCAAGCAACCTATCAGAATGAAAAGGGGTCCATCACACACTTGTGTGTTTTGTCCCTGATGGTACCAGGGCGGGAGAGTGGGGAATCTGGCAGCCCCAGTCAGGTTGGCTGGCACAGGGTGGGACTGCACCATCCATGAATCCTTTGGCAGTAGAGGAGTATCGGCTGTAGGGCACTGATGATGGACTCCTTAGAAACAGACCTGGTACCTTTAGTCAGATGTTCTCCCCTACTACTCCATTTGCCCTGATGATGAAAGCCATTTCTTTGTGATTGGAGTCTTTCAGGCTAGGCTTCTTGTGGTAAATTTTCTGGAAGTCGTCAGGAGGGTTTGCACTTGTTCCCCAACAGAAAGTCAGCTGAAGAGATGCTCCCTGAGGGATCTTTTAGCGCTGTTCAGGGCTGGTCAAGTTGGGCTGTAATCACACTGGCTGCCAGTTCGGTTGTCATTCAGAGTAACTGGTCTGCTGGCCACGTACCGTGTGGTCAGGAGAGGCTGTAATCTCTCATAAGTTCATTCACTCACCAGGCAGGATGATGCAAGTTCAGTGATTTGCAGTTTGCTGATGGCCTTTAGAGTAGGGCAAGCTGTTACTCTACAAACCTTGGCACAGAGATGAAAAGAAGTTCTCTTCCAGATCTGTATCTCGGCAGAAAAAAAGAATCATCAAGAAGTGAAAGAAGATATTTTTACTAACGGCCCTTATGCGGATGTCTACAAGGAGTCCAGTAGAATCCTAATGCTTTAAATTGTCTTACCGGTCTCAGCAGTGAGTTTCATGTAACGATGTTTCTTTGGAATGAACAGTCTTTGGGCTCTCCTTCTGAGCTCTCTTCATTGAGAAGTGAGGTCACTAAATGTTTGCAGACAGGCCAGTTTGAGAATTGAAATGCAATTTCTGTTGCCTTCCTCCCTCCTCTGCTTGTGTCAGACAAGAGCTGAGGTGATCTCCACACCCTGGCTCTGTTCTGACCTGGGAGCAGTGTGGTGTCTTTGTAAGAAAGCTCCTCTCAGGTGGAAGCAACATTCTAAGCTGCTCTTATCAGTGAGTTGCTACTGAATAGTTGTCAGTAGATGAACTCTGTAGTCTGAGGACTGCGTAGAAAGGAGAGAGAAGATCAAGGGATTACAGGAAGATATTTCCTAGGGAGGAGCAAAACCTTTTCTGTGTGTATATCTTGTTGTTTGTATCTTTAGCAGGTAAATTAATAACAAGCGGTAGGGTAGAAGCTGCAAACAAGCAGCACAGGGCAAGATACCAAGCTGTAGTTCTGGAGAGACATTGCAGGATAGGTTTATTCTGTTGCCTTCTCAGAGGCACCCTGAGATGGGATGCACAGGTGTGGTGCTGCTCTTGACCAGGTGCTGTGAACACCAGCACTGTCTGTGCTGATCCACACAAGCATCTTGGAGAGAAGCTGCTTACACTGAACTTGCTGATGCTGAGAAAGCTTCTTCCCAAATCCAAGCTAAGTCCTGATGGCTGGTGTTGTAAAACACAATTATGTACCTCTTGTGTCCATCTGCTCAGGTCTTCATGTTACTCCTGGAAGTACAAGAAGCTTGGTACAAAGACTGGCACTCGATCATTCAGGTGCTTATTCATGCAGGAACCCTTCGAGCTGTCAGCAGTGGCTTCCCTGTTAAATGTCCCCATCTGTGGAACTTGGTCTCATCCAACTTTGAATGAGCTTCAAGGGGAATGCCAGATGCATTTATTTGGATTAGGGTGGATTTTTTTTGTGTTAGTGACAAATGGAAAGAGGGTTGTGTTAGTGATGCTTGCAGACATGTTAAAGCTGTGATGCTGCCTGTTGTGGGTGGCATATTGCTGCTATGGTGATATGTTTTCTTAAATCATTACTTTTAAATGCCCTTTCTCTGTGTCCTGTGCATCATAGGGCAGTAGGCAAGGAGTGTACTTTTGGGTTCGAGCATGTTGTGCTTTTTGTCTTTTCTCAGACCCAGTCCTTCTCCATTTTTGAAGGGGGACCACGCCACTGGGTTGTGCAATTACCTCATCCAGTTTGTGTTTTCCCTGGTGAGAGTGAAAAGCTACAGTGGCCTCAATCAGTATGGACATTTTTTGAGAGAGCTTATTTTGAGGAAAAGCAAGGAAATTGAGTTCTGATTTTTGTTTCTGCCACAGGCTTTGCCAACAATCTGTTCTGCTGTATGTACCTTGATGTATATATTTTAAACTCCTCCTAAAGCTGAGCCAATGTCCACAGCAGTGGTAGAGAAAAGCAGAGTCCCTTTCACAGTGGAAACTTGTGAGCTTCCAGGAGGAAGCCTATTGTGATGTCCCTGGGTTTCCCCTCAACAACCCCTGTCCTCCCTCTGCCTCTGCTTGTAAAAAAAATTATTTACAGGGATTGGCAACAATTGCCCAGAGGTTTTGCTTGTTTAATGTTCTCCTTCCTCCTGGGACGGAAACTGTAACTCTTCCCATAGCTTCCCTCCAGCTTCCTTTCGCTTTCTCGAGCTGTTTGCTTACTGTTACTTTCCAAACCCCTTGGTACTCCTGCCTTGGTGATGACAAGGGGTGGGGTTTGTGCTCTGCCTGTGATGCTGACAGGCACAAATGTGAGCGGATCCACCCGACAGCCTGGGCCAAGCTGCCCTGTGCCTGGCTTCCAGTGTGCTGGGAGAGCGGGTGCCATGGCATAGGGTGCCCTCACCAGAGCCCCCAGCATCTCACTTGCCTCAGCCTCTCCCTGGGAAATGCGTGTGGGATCGCACCACAGTGGATCTTCACAGGGGTATGGTTTGTTATTATAAAAGAAGGGGTTTGTGAGAGGAAAAAACTCAGTGCTTGTAAGAAGGGCTGTTGGCTATAAGGACCCTCTTACTGTTCTCTGTTCATGATGCATTAGTCTTTCCTGCCTAATGTAGTTGCACACCTTGTCCACCTTCTGGGGTTTTTTCCTAAGTAGGAACTACCATGGCCATAGAAAAGTTTGTTTCAAAAGAAAAAAACAAACCAAAAACACAACAGCAAAACCAACCCAAACCTCTTTGGAGCAGTAGTCTGTGAACCTTTTGGCTGACACATTTTCTGGAGCTGGGGTGTGTGTTTGTGTTGTGTTCCCACTCTACAATTTTCTTTTCCCCCATCCAGATTAGCAAGGCACCTACAGAAAGAGGCGCAGTCTCAGCACAACAACTCGGAATTCACAGAAGATCAAAAGGTGAGTACTGCTGTTTGCTCAGGCAAGGAACTTGACTCATAGATGTTGATGTGTGTTATGTTTTTTTATCTCGCAGGCCAGAGCCTTATGAGACCTTTTTTCCTCCCTCAATGTACGCAAACAGAAACAGAGCCCAGCGTGGCTGAAACAGTTGCTGTCATTAGATGTGAGGGATGCTCTGCTGTGCTATTGAATGTCAGGCATGCTGGCCAGAGTCCTTCATAACTTGGGTGTTTCTTTTTTTTTTTTTTTTCTTTTTGGAGTAATGGTTGATAACTTGCTTATTCAATGTTAGCACAATTTATGTCGCGAGGTCTGAATACAAAACATCTTGAACTGCAGACGTTGAGGGTGTATGAGGGGGTTGAAAGCTTAACATGTAACACCTGACAGGGAAGGGTCCTGACAGAATACTCCCTAGCAGCCTCTTAGAATGTTGTTTATAATCTTTCAAAATATTGAAATTACTTTATTCCTCCCTCTCTCCCCTCTGTTGAAAAGGCTGTTTCTTGTCTCAGCAACATACTACTGCAGTTCTGTGATGGGATTTAAATGGGCTCATGCACTCAAGCATTTACTGCAAAATAAAATCTTTTGAGATTTGAGGCCCCACTAAATTTCCTTGTCTTCTATAAAGGCATGTATTTCTTAGGAATAACAAACTAGAGACTTGTATTTCCAGATAGCCATGTCATAAGATCATTTGTTTGAGCAATGCTGTTACCTGAAAATTGATATTTGCTAGCTCAGAATCTCACCAGTGGTAATAGGATGCTAGAGTAATGGGATCTGTGCTCAGGAATGGTAGTCCTGAAAACACGTCCTGGCTATAGAAATTCAAGATGAACTTGCTGTGCGTAAAGAAACTCATACAAAGAAATGCACCTTTACATAGACTCTGAGAGAGGATTGTAGCTGTTTCCTTGTTGTGTACCAAGAAGAAAAGCAAAGACCTGGTTTTCCATGTTCTGCTTACCTTCTGCAAAGAAGATGATAGAGCTCCTGATTGCCTTAAACAGAGCCATAATTCTGGAGAAGGATTTGGTCCACTTTTCCTGAACTGTAAGCCTTGAGAGCCTTGCTAATGTTGGACAGCTGTTTATTCCTTGAATGCTTCTGCTCTCCCTCCCTTGCTGGTAGCTTTCTCCATCATTCTCAGCTGGAGTCATCTTTACTGCGTGTTTCCCCTCTGTGGAGACTTTTGAAAACGTAGTTACTTCATGAAGGCGAAGCTGTTAATCTCACTTCTGGAGACATCATCTCCTGTGAGTATGGGAACCAGAACCACACAGGGCTTTGCCTCCAGATGTTCCCTGAGTCTTATGAAAAGGACCTTGGACCAGATTGTGGAAGTGAATGAGGTCAGCCGTGAGGGAAGGCCTGGGGGGCTCAGGAAGTGGAGATAACTGACCTCAGATGTTTGATGCACAAGTGCTGTCATGTCTTAAGGCAACAGTCTTCTGAAAAGAAAAAAAGTAAGGAGTGGTGGTTTTACATCCTAGCAGAGTGATACCCATTTCTAAAGCTGATATAATTTACAAAATAGGATGGCATTTTTATCACTTGCTGGTTTTTGCAAATCATTAAGTGGCTGATGCACTGAATCTTTGAGTCTGGTTGTCAAATAGCAGTGCCTGTTTCATTAGCTACATGCACAAACCAATTCCCCAACATTTTGTTGAAAGAACACTTTATCTCCTCTACCATGAGGAATGCTAGTCACAAAAAGATTTGTGACTAGAGTCTTGCTGTTGCTTAGAAAAAAACAGTTAAAACTCTGTATAGCAAAATCTCTGATGTAAAGCTCCTTGCTGTGCTGGTCTTCCCTATTTCTGCAGGAGCTCAGCCAGTATATCATCTAGTGATTATGACTAATTACTATCATCACTAATATCATTCACATGGCATGTGGTTGGAGGGCTTAGTGTATGCTGGGTTTGCAAGCAGTTTGATTAAATAGAAATGTATCTTCTTTCCTGCTGCCCTTCCAAAAATCAGCTACAAGTCAGTAACTTTTGCTCAACTGTTCTCCTGCCAGTGCATTCACCAGCATGCTCTTTCCTCCTGGTTGCCAAAAATCTCTTTCCCTAATATCTTGACTTTCTGAGACTCTGTATGTTGCATAAGAGCCACCTATTTTTTTTTCTTTTTTTTGTTTTTACTGTAGAAGAGTCTGTAACCTTCAGGGTTTGCTTATCTGTTGTCACTGCCCAAGGCTACAAGCAGAATTTCATAGATTGAAAGGCCATGAAGCTAATTATGATTTCCAGTTGCTTGATCTAACATCATTCCAGTTTTTTTGTAGATTTCCAGTCAGCTGTTTTCCAAAGGACCATACATACTGCTGAGTATTGTTGTGAGGCTGTCATTGTTTCTTACTTTACTTACTTTGTGGGGAAGGTGGATTTCAACAGTGACTCCTCTGTGCTAAAGGGAAGCTACTTGCTTTACAGCTGCAGGGAAAAAGGACAAGAGTAGGTTCAAATCCTCATCCCTATCACTCTGTATGAACTTTTACCACATCTGGGTTTATTTCATGTATCACATGTGGTGTTACAGTGCAGATATGGCCACACCAAAATTGATGGTGTGTTACTTGCTAGTGTAATCGTACAATCTGTTAATCTAAGAACACTTGACAGATACCACCAGTTTCTGTCCTAGTCGTACTGTGAGCCAGTTATCATTTATCTTCTAATACATGTATTGTTTATGGTAAGAGTTCAGGCTTTGAAATAGTCATATCTTCCCTTTTTGCTCCTAAAGAGTCAGTTTTGAAGCACTGTATGCTACTTGCCTTGATAGATCAGACTCCAGATTTTGTTGTTCATTCCTGTATTTTCAAATTCTGATGGGTTGTCATAACTATTGCTGGATGTAATTCTGGAGTTTTAGTCCTTAGGGAAGGCTCTGTCTTGACTTGGGTAATTGACAGTGCTGGAATCTTCATTAGTGATTGTGAATTTTATTGAAGAATTTCTCTGCAGATCCTGTAAACAGCAAATCATTGTGTTTAGTCTCCCTTCAGCAGCTGTAAAGAGGCTGTGCAAGTTTCATCACCTAGAAGCAGCATGTGTGGAATACCTACAGCTACTGGTGAATTTACCTCAGCCTTAACATTTTGAATGCTGCTGTTCATTGTTTTACCTCCATTCTCTTAAAATCCCATCTTCATTCATGATCAGCCACTGTGTTTTGTGATAGGAATTGTTCCAGTTAGGTTTGGCCATGGCTGTCAGCTTGCCTCCAGCTACAGTTACTCTCACCCAGTTCTCTGTGCAATAAATGTGACCTTTAAAGCCCTCTTCCAACCACAGTTGTTGCTTCTCGTGTAACTGTTTTTGTACTAGGCTGAATTCTCGTCAGTGTTAGAAAATCCTGCTTTTGAAGCAATGATAACTTGCTGAAATACGAGCACTGTTGAACAGTCTTAGCATGATTCATTAAACTACTGGTCTTCTAACAGCCTAAACTCTGGTTAAAGCCAAGCTCTGCTCTGGCTCTGTGTTTGTGCAAACATCTTTGCCTGCATTACAGTTAACGCAGTCATTACTCACACAACGGCTCTGAAGAGACCTTGACTGCGAGATCAACTGACTTTTCCCCGTTCTAATCATGAGTTTACATAAAACTGAATCTTAACTATTTTAAACTAGCAAAGTTAATTATGGCTTCAGTCTTTCTAATGAGATACAGAATGTTTTCCCTGCTGCAAAAAGGAGCCTTTGCATGGGATAGTTGCAGCTGAAAATGATAGCAGTGTTTAGCTGCATTTTTAACTTTTGGGTTGGGTGTGGTCCCTTAAAAAAATAGTTATGAATAATGCCTGCTGGGAGCTTGCCATATTTCAATAGATTCCATATAAAACCCATTCTTTACTATTTTAAGACTCCCAAACTCTCTTCAATTAATCTGTTTCTAGAGCCATTATTGCCCTTCAGCCCCCAGCAGCCAGAGGACACACATTTTGTATTGCTGTTTGTTCTGTTAGGAGGTTCCTAGTTCGGGCACTTTTCAGAACACACAGTCATGAATCTGCAGGATAGGGAATAGTGGAGTTGTTGAACTTACTGGTGAATTGACAAATGAGATAAGGGCTGAGCAGTGCTTCTGAGATCTTATTTATGCTGTGGGCTTAATGAGAGGCCAGGAGGGCCAGAGCCAGGTGAAAATCTGTTTACGTGTTCTGGTTCTATGGTGGGGCATGGAGACTGTGTGCTGGTACCCTGCAAACCCATAGCCCTCTTTCTGTTGTGCAAATGGAGGAGTTTTGATCTCACACTGAATGGGCATGCTCTTTTCTTAGCAGTCAACACCCAAACCACTGGAACAGCTGGACTTTTGCAAATGCTGGAGCTGTAGTCAAACCTGAGAGATTCCCCTCCCTTCTCTAGGAAAGCTCTGGATTCTTTTCTTTTACCCATTCTTTCACACCTTCCCCTTTAAGAATCTACCTTTCCAAATATATTTTTCCAGATGTTCTCAAATATAAAAAGGAATTCCTTTTGTTGTACTGCAGCTGATTAGATGGATGTAGTGTGTTCTCATTCTAGGCACTGAGAATCTGCTTCTGCAGTACTACCTGGTGCCCTCTCACCCAGCCTGGCAGTACATGTCAATAAATCCACAACACCCATGTGTGCAGTGTGGGTCTGAAAGTCTCAGAGTGAACTCAGGACTCTACATGCTCTTTTCTATTTCAAAATACCTGTCTTTTTTCAAGCTATGCTGGAGATCCAGTCATGGGTCTCTGTTATGTAGCAGAATTTATTTTGGGGAGGAGGGAGTTTGTTGACTGAACAATGTGTCCTGTGTTAATAGGCATCACTCGCTGCTTTCTGGGAAGGTGCTCAGAAGAACTAAAGTTTCTGAAAGGCCTCCATACAATGGACAGTAATAAAAATTGAGGATGTAAAGTCTGGCCTAGTGCCATGTTGAAACAGAATGTTAAGGGGAGAGGAGATGCCAGATGGGGAGAAATGGCTTCAAAAGCTTTGATGAGCCTGTGGTAGCAGGTGAAAATCTGCTCAGATACCTGAGGCTTTTGCGTGCTCCAGCTGTTGGCTCTGCCCTTGAGGTATTGATGTGTGATCTACTTATGATTCAGCTCCTGAACTCTTTCAACTTTCAGAGTGGCCTAACCTGAACTGAAACTGCAGTCACTTAGCTTTTAGACCAGCCTGTTGAAACTGCTGGTGGTCTAGGAGCTGATTGAGAAGGATTTGTGACACCCCTTTGCAGGAGAGCCAGAGCAGGTGATGGGGGGAGGTACCTGGGAAAGCATGCCTAGTTTTTATCTGCTGTTCCCAACCTCTTGGGGTCCAAAAAATGTAACCCTCCTTTTGGATTTGACATACACTGCATAGCTTGCCAGGTGCCCATACTCTTGAAGTTCTTTGATGCTAGGGTTGTGCTCTAGGAAATCTTTTCCTCCCCTTGCATCCTGCTTGTGGAGGAGCTGTTTTTATACTGCCTGATTTAAAAGGAGAGAATGAGTTACAGGTGCATATTTCAACTTTAATCTTCCTTCTGGGGGGAAACTTAATTTGAAAATAAACTGCTTTTCTTTGTAGCTTCATTGTTGCTGGTTTTCTTGCCTTATAAATGTTCCACAGAGTATTTTGAGTTTATATCTGGCCCTTATTTCTGCAGATTGTCTGAGTTTTTCTTCACAAAAAGGTTTTAGTCAATGAGCAAACTTGTGATGGTCAGGCAAAATACGCTGGGCAGTTGTGTCCTCTTGATGTCGCTTACAGAAGTCCTAACTCCTCATTTCACCTGGTAGTAACAGAAACAAATGTGACTTTTTGGAGCATCTTATTTTGTGAGATATAAAAGCTTAAAACTGTCTTCAAAGCAAGAGTGCTTGCAATGGGCTATTCTGAAGGCCTTCCCTCTCTTCTACATTTTTAAATTAAAATGAAAAATTACGTCACAGTTCTGCTCACGGATATTTTAGATTGCTGACAAGTTTGAATTCAGGAATATATTCCATGATTCACTCAGAGTTTAAATCTCTTAAAATCACAAAAATAGAAAGTTAGAAAAATAATCCACCTTTAGACTTCCTCTCCCACCAAAACCCACAGAAGTGGGCTGTGTTTTTTCAGGGCTGAGATACTGGGCTGCTGTAATGTCTGATGTGGGTGGACTTGGTCTGCTGATGTTGGGAGCCTGGTAGAGGAACTGTAGGCCTGGCTCCTAAAAGGGCAAATCAGCACAAACCACTCAGGTTCTCACAAGGTAATACACTGCTTGGCTTGGATTTATTTTTTTTCATTCCCCTATCACCTGAGAGCAGTTGAGTTTATAAACAGTTTATGATGTGATAGGCATTATTACAGTTTCTGCTGAGTGAATGACCCCCATCTGTGTTGTTGGGCTGTGGGAGGGGAGTTAAGTGGCAGATGTCTTTCATCTATTGTGCTTTCAGCAAATCCTGCTTGTGTATAAAAAAAGCTTCTGATGAATGGTCTGGTATTGAACAATAGACCTGAAATCTTCGCAAGAAAAAGCAACTGTTTATGTTTACGTTCTTTAAAAGTGTCAATCTGGACAATACAGTTTCAGTACTAATTTTTTTTTTCCCTTTCAGAAAACCATAGCTAAAATTGCAACATGCTTGGAACTGAGGAGTGCAGCTTTACAGGTATAGCTCTTTTTCCTATCTGACTTCATACTTTAGCAGCAGGTAACTGTAGAGCTTTTTAAAACTCATTTACTGTCTTCAGAAATACCCAAACTTCTGAAAACAGAGTGAACACTTGGTGTTTCCAGGTTGTTGTTGTAACGGCCCAGGTGGCTGCCTTAAAAAAAACTGCAAGTGCTTACATGAGCATCTGTTAGGGCTTGTACAGGAATTTAACTGCACATTTTGTGTCTTTGGTTCTTTGCCTCATTTTCGTCCTTCAGAACTGTTTTGTTTCTCTTCCTAACTTGTGTGCAAGGGTAAAAAGATCCCCAGAATGACCTTGCACTTACTCAGCTGCTTCACAAATCATAATACACCACAAAGAAGAATGTGTATGTAGAATACAAATTACTTTTTAGCAGTCATGAAAACTGGCAGTGCTCTAGGAAAATGTGGGAAAACAATAATTGGTAAACTACTCTTTGGACTTTTTTCTGGACTGCAAGTAGATGTCATAGGAGTGAATATCTTTTTTTCTCAGCATAAGCTTATCCCCAAAACAACAAGTGAGCGAGAGAAGTTTCCAAAAGACCATGGATAGGGAAGGGATGAATCAAAGCTTGGGTTACTGGATTACCTCTTTGCCAAGAAAGAGTGATGACAGGCAAATTTTGCATCAAGTTACTCTTAGCAGCACTCCCAAATACTTTGTGTTGCTGGACAAGGTGCTGCCTTCATTTGCCCGAGAGGCTGGGATACAGCATGCTGGACTGATGAGGTGGGGGCTGACCAGTCTTGAGGCTGTGCAGAATTTGAGGAATTATTTGGTTACCTCTACCTGTCATTCTATTTTGATCTAACCTGGGGTGTTTGAAGAGTGTGGTGCTTGCTTGGAGTCACTGTGACTTTGACAAGGACCTGCGTGTTCCACTATGGAACAGCTTTGTGGGTCAGGTCACATCTGGGAGCAGCAGCAGAAGCTGCAGCCGTGTCATAACCTGCCAAGCTGGAGAGATGATGTTGTGCAAGAACAGCCTTCCTTGCTATTGATTCCCCAGCAGTAACTCAAGGATTTTATAACCTTTTGAGAGGGTACAAGAACCTCTTGCCCACTTCACTTTGGGGTGGGGTTTACTTGCTGCAGTTTGGTTATGGTTTCTTAGCAGAGGTTAAAGCAGTTAGTGAGTGTGGTCACCTTTTCCCACTCTCCTAACACTAAGTGTATAGCTGCTTTAGTATCCTTACACAGTCTTGCAGAAGGTCCCTATTCACTCTTGGACAAAATCAAGAAAAAAACCTCATTGGACCTTAAATGCTGAAAGCAATAGGCAATCTTAAGGAATGCCAAGGGTGCAATGACATAATAGGTAAGACCTGATCATCCACCTAGAAGAGGATGCCCAGTGTCAGTCCTCCTATTTGCACTTCTTTTTATGCCAGCTCTGCCACTTGTCTCAGAATAAACTAATCTTACCAAACTGTTGGTGAGCTACCTCAGAATAAAAAATGAAGAACTTCTCTGTTGCATTAGTAACTCAGATAGGCTTACTGAGAACTGTACAGGTATGTGCTACAGACAGAGGAGGAAACCATCATGAGAGCTGGAGAAAAGAAAGATGGGAATTCCTCTTCTGTTTTCAGTGAGTTCTTGGCTGAGTTTTGTCAAGATCATCCTGTGTACTGTAACTTCTGCCAATGTCACAATGTTGGACACGTGTCTTGAAATGTGAATGTTCCTGTGTGCAGTAAGAATGTACCACTAGTTGGTTTAAAAATATTTATCTTGCATTAGAGCTTGGAATATTGGATAAATCTGTTAATATTTGAGAAGTAACGTAGTCTCTGCCTCACCTGGGAACCTGCCTTTTGTTGGGTAGATTTTTTTGAGGGGGATGTAGCTTTGAGGTAACTTGGTGTGCTGGAACAAAGGAAGCACCTCACATTTTTATTCTGAGAGGGTAGCTCTGTGTGAGAGGAAGGTGTATCCCAAGATCTAACTCTTTCTTTGTACTGTCCTAGTCCACCCAGTCGCAGGATGAGTTTAAGCTTGAGGATCTGAAGAAGTTGGAACCAAGTAAGTGGTATCTTTGTATTTTGAGTGCCATTTATCATGACAATGGAAAACATGACAGCAGCAGGAATACTGACTGACCACACTGCAGTTCAACAGTCATGCTGGGTTTAGGTGCTTCTTCCAAATGTCTGTTACCATGCAGACAAAACTTGATGTGTATTAAGGAATGTAACATGAGTAATTTAAAAGTACAGTAACCCAAATGTTTCAAATAATATATAAGCAATATGGGTGCTGCTAATTTTTGCACAAAATACTATTTTAAGGTATCAGTAGTACATGATACAATTTACCTGCACATTTCTTGTTTGAACTGTGTTTCAACGCTTTGTGGTCTTCCTTCTTGCAGCATGAAATTTATTTTTTCTTTTGAAAATATTTAACTTGTGCTCATGGTAGCCAATCACCTGTCACCTCCCACTGTAATGCAACCAGACCAACGAAGTTGAGAGTCAAAGTGAGGATGTGAGTCAGTCTTTGAAGAGTTTTGTGTGATGTTGTTTTTTCCCAACTGATCCTGGGTCAGTTCTTGGTATGTCAATCCAGAAATAACTTTTTCATATAGGAAGTATCTATTTATCTGCTTCATTTTCCTTCCTGTAACACTGGCTGCTTTGTTCTCAAAGCATCCTTATGATTAGAGCTTCCACATCTAAGCCATATTATTGTGAATATTAATGTTTCTTCAATTCTCAGGGAACAGGAAATGTGGAAGAGCTTCTTTCGTGCTGACAGAAGTTGGTTTTATTTTGCTTATGACACAGTTATAACATTAAGGGGCACGCTGGGGATAAATATGATGGGCAGGCAAGTGTTTTTCCCCTTCATGAGTAGGCTGAACTTCCCTGCAGAGGATCCTGTGGGGAAGCTTGTTAAAAAGTGGAGCATTGAGCTGAGCTTCCTGATATCTCTACCAAAATATAGAATCCAAATGCTTTTATACTATTCCCTGAAAGTGCAAAGTGAGGTGTGTTACAAACTGCTGGGTCTGTGAAGACCATAACTCAGGAAAGGGTTTAACTGGGTGTTGGAATATTCGGTCTTCCTCACTCTACATATTGTATGTCTGGCCTCTGAATCCTCTGACTTGGGATTTTTCTGTATAGATACTGCTGCTCTCTGTTTACAAAGTATTTAAAATGTAATCATTGAATGACTGTGGATTTTAGACTCCATTGTGCAAATGCCCTGTGAGTGACTGAATGTTGGAAGAGAGATGGGAATCCTGTCCAAAATTTAAATTAAGGTGCAACAGTCCTGTTGCTTATCTTGCCCTCCATCAGAGAATTGATTTTTAGCTGTCAAAAAAACTGCTCAGCAGTGTGAAGTGCATTCAGCCCACACCTCCTACAACAAGCAACTATATTAAAACTGAGGAAGAGTGTGTGGCCATCAGTTTTCAAATACACTGAGTTATTTTCCTTGGAGGAGAACGGGTGCTTCTACGACTACAATTGAACATTGATGTTCCTAATGCTGCTGTCTTACTTGGATGGTTCTGGCCTCTTTCTCTCTGAATTGTGCCTTTGTTTTGTGGTTTTTAAGTGTATCTTGAATAGAGTAAATCTTAATCAGGCCAATACCAGCCATTTCATAAAATGCTCCGTGAAGTTGTCAATTTTCTTTTGCATCCCACCAGAAAAAGCTAAAAAAATCTGGGTTGGCAATGCAAATAAGTGATTCCTTTGTTAGGTCAAGCCATTCCATTAGGGTGGAACAAAAACAGCTATTCACACAAAACAGCTATTCACACAATTTGGCTTGTTTTAATTACTTTTGTGCCTGAAGCTGTCAGAATGGTTTTGGTGTTGTTATAACAACCAGGGCCCTTAGATTTACTTTTTTTTCCCTTAATCTTGTGTTGTCGAGTTCTAACTTTTCCTACTTAAGCTTGCATTTCATGCAGCTTGGAAAGTGAAGCAGTTGGCTACTTCTGTTTGTTTATAGGATTTGTCACTGAATAGTTTGTGCTGGAATAATGCTACAGGAGGTTCCATACATACAAATAGTTCTTTTGAGGCTGCACTGTGTGAAGTCATTGTTAACACACTGGATCTCACAAATCCATTTCTTTGTGGAAGCTTATACCAGTATTAGAATTCACAGTACAAATGGAGGGGCTGGGGCATCCCTTGTGCCTAGGTGATAATTATAAGACAAGTGGATACTGAGTTGTACTGGGGAGCCTGGTATCCGAATTATTTTGTCTATTCAAAAAAAAACCCAGTACAGGTATGACAAAAAATCACTGTCACAGAAAATCTAAATGGACAGTGGTCTTTACCAAGTTAATGTGTCCTGGTCTTATGGCCCATGTTGATATTTCTTTTGAAGTCTTTCAAGAAAGAGCCAACTGCTGATAAAATTGGGCTATGAGGATGGTGAAGGGCCTCGAGGGGAAGCCTTATGAGGAGAGGCTGAGGCCAGTTGGTCTGCTCAGCCTGGAGAGGAGGAGGCTGAGGGGAGACCTCATTGCAGTTACAACTTCCTCATGAGGGGCAGAGGAGGGGCAGGCACTGATCTCTGCTCTGTGTGACCAGTGACCGGACCCGAGGGAATGGCCTGGAGTTGTGTTGGGGAGGTTTAGGTTGGATATCAGGGAAAAGTTCTTCACCCAGAGGGTGGTTGGGCACTGGAACGGGCTCCCAGGGCAGTGGTCACAGCACCAGCCTGACAGAGTCCAAGATGCTTTGGGACAACGCTCTCAGGCACATGGTGTGATCCTTGGGGTGTCCTGTGCAGAGCTGGGAGTTGGACTGTGATGATCCTTGAGGGTCCCTTCCAAAAACTCTGGAGATTCTGTGATTTTATGCAAATCAAAGGGACATTTGTCCAATGTCACAAAAGAAAGGGCAACTTCTGCACAAGAGCTGCAGAACAGTATTTTTAAAAGATCTCTGTTGGGAATGCAGCAGAGATGGAGGCCATGATGCTGGGATCTACTGATTAGTTGCACTCGTGGAGAATTTTCCGTGAATCACGTTCTCGAGCAGCAACATTACAGAGGGGAACGGCTCTTTCTCCCAGAGGTGATTGTGTTTTTCAAAACAAAACAGAGATCCAAAAAAGCCCAAACCAACCTTTTAAAGCTTGGATGTCTTACACAGCATTACAAGGGAGATTCCTGTTCCTATTAACCTAATTTTTTTTCCTGTGATCTGGTATTTTTATTTGAATCAACTGAAGCTCACACTTGTGGTAGATGCAGAGAGGATTTTCCTTTTCCTCAAAATTTTATTGCTTAGCTTTTTCTTAGTGGCTTTGAATAAGTATTTCACCAGGCTGAGTGTGGTGGACCTGCTGCTTATCCTGTTGATCTTTAAAGGAGCACTTAAATTGCTGTGTTACAACTTTGCAAAGTTATTTGCCACTGGTGATGAGACAAGAATTGAAAGCATTTTAAAAACTTGAGCCACGGCTTTGTGCACCAAAAGGTGACAGGTTCTGCTTCTGAGCTGAACATTCAGCACCACATTTGCTCCCGGCAGGACAGGGGTGCTCAACCTCGGGCAGCAGCAGGATTTTAGGTGCTGTAGAGCTGTTTCCTCTTGCATGTGCTCATGTCAGCGGAGCACTTCGGGCCCTCTAGTGATGCCTGAGGTGAATTACTAGGAGGGTTTTTTCAGGGGCTGCTCCTAAGAGGAGCTGGTCACTAGAAAAGTGGAGTCTAGCACTTAGCAACCTTTGGAAAGTGGGAGGAGAGCTACTGTGACTCCTGTCTCTTCTGTATAATGTGCCTATGATCTGTAAGAGATCTCACTTCACTGAGGTTTTTCTCCTGGGGTAGTTTCACTTTCTGTTTCTGCTGTGATGTAGCTCTGTGAGAGCAGGGGAATTCTGAGAGTGAGAAAAATCCCCTTCTTTTCCTGAACCTCAGCAGTACTGGAAGGTGACTGCTGTTGATCAGCTGCTTTTCTGGTGGGAAGTGGTTGTGATTCTTCAGATTCATGTTGAGATCTGCATTACTGGTGCCTCAGAGCGAAGTTTTTGGAGAGAGAGACATGGCATTGGTTTTGTCTCTCATCGCAGCTCTGACTGAAAGCACTTTAAACCTTTCTCTGTATTTGTGTATTGTGTCTGGCTGGGATCAGGCAGTGCTTAACCTCTCATGTCATAGCACAGAAATCAGAAAAAAAATCAGTATGAGTAAAGACTGGAAAGACTTTTTGGTTTCTTTATAGTTTCCCAGAGGGATACTTTATTCTTAAAGCATTCAGATGGTGTCTGGTAAGCTAATGCAGGAGCCCAGGCTGGGTGATGGGAATGTGAAGGCAGACAGGGAAGCTCTCCTGCACTGGCTGAGTTGTAGTGTGCTGAGGCAGAGGGGCCTGGCAATGGCTCCTTAAGCATAACTGCTATTTAAGTACCTCTTGGTATTTGTGTAATCTGAACATTGTTTGAAAAGAGTTTTGTTCTCATTCAGTACTCCTAAGGGGAGGATTCCTGTGCTCTGAGAGCTCTTACTGCAAAGTGAAGCTCTGTTAGAGGACTCAGGAGTTTTTTCCTCTCTGTTCCTCCTACCAGTCTGGGATACTCATTGTCTGGTAGGAGAGTGCCTCTCCTTGCAGGTGTTCTCTTGTAAATTTTTAGGCCCTTTAGCTATCATGAAATGCTTATTTCTTTCACATGTTTTTGGCAGTTTCTCTTTCACTGGTAGATGTGTTTGGTAATGGCAGATAAAGTTGGGATTACTAAAATGTGAGTAAGTTTCCAATATAAATAGCAAAGCCGTTCTCCATGGAATGCTGAAGGTATAGGCAATGTCTCTGGAGCTTGGTGCCCAGGTATTGCACATTATTTCTCCTGAATTTCACCAATCTGCCCAGACATCCGAGGGCAGATAAAAAGAAAAACAAACAAAGCCATCACCACCAAAGAAAACCCCCAAAACACATGACTGAAGAAGCAGAAAATGTCACCAAAGCTTCGTGTTATCAGCACAGTTGGTCTCCCATGGCGGCTGCCTGAGTGTGCACCCACGTCAGCTCTGGAGATTTCAGTCTGTGTGGAGCTGATGGCAGTAACACCACCACCTGCTCTCAACAGCCACCAAAGATTGCTGCCCTCACCTCGGGGCTGCAGCTTTTTCTCATGAAGATTCTGGTTGTTGCCATGTTCATCTTCCCCGTGTGAGTGTGGTAGTGGTCTTGTGCTGCAGTTGCAGTTCAACCTGTCTGAATGTTACTGTGGTAGTTTTGATCACAGCTGTGCTGGTTTTTAAAATATGAGAGAAGAGGGGTGTTTTTTGTATGATCTGATTATTTTAAAAATTATTATTATTTGTGTGTGAAGATGCTGTGAGAATGGACATAGCTGTGCAAAGCAGTAGAATTAATGCTGATTTATGAGTATGGATTTTTATTTTTTCCCTTCTCTGCAGTCTTAAAGAATATCCTCACTTACAATAAGGAGTTCCCCTTTGATGTTCAGCCTGTCCCACTCAGGTAAGAGAGAACTTCTTGGACATCACTTCATGTACAGATATGTACTTGAAAGGGAGTACCTGGTGTGCACCTGAAACACATTTCTAGAGCCATCTGCTTGCCAGACTACTTTGTGTAAACTGGTTAAAAGAACTTCTGAATTCTGTTTGTCTCAGTATCACTAAAAACCAAGACCATGCTTTTGGTAAAATCAGTACTTGGTACATCCCTACATCTCTCTGAAATTTCCAGTATTGTCTCCTGTTTTTAGGCTCTGTGCTTTCTGTTGGTCTGAGCTCCTGCAGTCTCTGTCAGAGAATGTAGGTAGAGATAGAAATTAAGAAGTATGAAAGGACATTAAAGAGTGTTGTCCCTGCTCTATACTCAGATGCTGGCTTGTGAATTGACAGCCAGGTGGTGAGTGAGTGTTGATTCATTTCTTCTTTCTTGTGTTTTACAGGAAGATTTTAGCACCTGGAGAAGAGGAACACTTGGAGTTTGAGGAAGATGATGAGGAAGGAGGAGCTGGAGCAGGGTCTCCAGACTCTTTTCCTGCTAGAGTTCCAGGTAGGGGCGCTAGCCTTGCCATGCCAGCCTCTGTAGCTTCTCTGAGAAGCCTCTTTTTCCACCTGTAATTTGAAAAGCTTGGGTGGGGAGCTATAGGCTCATGCAAACAAACCCTAATGCTGTATTGGACAACCAAAAGGGTGGCCAGTGATTTTTTTTCTCAGCAAACAGTATCTTACTGTGAAACAGTTGTATGGAGAACTTGTGAGGGTGGTACTATCTACCTTAAATAATTAGCCTTTATTCCTGACTCAAACTCAGTATTTTCTTCCCATGCACTTTCTTAACTATGTGAAGTGTTTCAAATGTGTTCAAATGTAAATTGTGGCAATGTTTCTCCTGCAAGAAGCAGCACATCCTCCTAGAGGTGTGATAAGTTGTTGCTGGTTATTTTTGTGTGGTGTTTTTCAGTGAGACAGTGGCTTAGAGTGAAGCCAAGCTCTGAGAGGACAAAGGGGGGTTTTGATTTTCATAGCTTTAGTCCTTGTCCATGTGAAAGCACTTGTAGAACTGGATATACCTACAGAGAGGGTCTTCCTGTAGTTTCAGGTTTTGACAATTTAGATGTTGCAACAGAGGTTCTCTAGGTCCCTGGTGTAATTTCTTTGCAGAAGAAACAAGTTTCTAGTTCCAGAGCTGGCTAGCAAACTTTGTATTTCAGGAATGAGATAACAAGTAAGGAAACCAGTACTGAAATTATGGTCAGAAGAGCTGGGGTGTTGCATTACTGATGCCTGGAGAAAACAGATGATATTCAGATATGATCCCAAGCTCAGTGCTGAATGTGGTCCCTGCAGGCTGTACTGATGTGGACATGCACATTCTACACCTGTTTATGCCAAGCTCCCAAACAGGCCATAATATATGGTGCTACTGATTACTGACATTTGCTGTCTTGATCCTTGTTATTCACCATGATAAATCCATTTATGGAGGTGCCTTCTGTCTATCCCAAGCACAGCACAGAGACCTTGAGTCGGTGGTGGTGGATCAACAAGGCTGTGACCTTTGCCACAGTGCCAACAGTTAGCTCTGCAACCCATCAGAGCTGTGTGCATGTAGTGGACGTAGAAGCTGTGTATGGGCTTAAGAAAGAGTGTAAGTAGGTGATAAGCAGGCTGAGTTTACAGTTAAATCATTTTCAAAGAAGGAGAGTAGCCAAGTTGGAAAGAGGAGAGGTTTGGGGCTTATACTTTCTTACAGAAATACTCCTCAGTAAGATCATGCTTTTAAGAGGAGGTGAGAGCAACTTGTGACTGCTGTTTTTACATTGCCATCTACTTAACAGACTGCATATGTGACTTTTCTGAGCTACTTTTTCCACATTAAGGTAAATGTCCTCATAACTACAATAATCTAAATCTCTAAGGTGGTTTTGTACTATGTGTTTCCCCACTGGATGTAAATACTGTGGTGTTTCTTACCTGATTGGAGGTTGGTCTGTTGCTCTTCCCTGGGTGATGAGGCTCAAACAAAAGCAGTTTTCAGCCCTGGGGTGAGTCTTATGAGTAAAGTGAATTTTGCCTATCAAATTGACAGAGTTATGTTGCACTCCTTGCTTTGATGTGCCTTTAATCCATAGTGTGTGACTGTACTGTCTAACTGACCATGGTCTTGTCTTCTCCATGCATGGCTTCATCGTTATCACATTGCCCCATTCATCTAACCCAGGAGCCAACAAAGGTATGAGAACCTTTTAGTATGTACAGTAATTTCTGTGATCATGTTCATGTAGCTGTGGTCTTCTTCATGCAGCTCTTAGTGCCAACCCTCACAACACAATTTTTGGTAACAGTCACAGTACTGGGCATCTATCTATTGGTCTTCATTTGTCTTCAGTACGAGGAAAAGGGAAGGCCATGTTTGTTGATTCAAACAGCTCTCTAGAAGTCCTGCTGTACTAATGAAGAGGTTCTGAGTTGGGGTGTAGCCAAGAGTAGGTGTGTAGCTGGATTTTATTTACTGGAATACATATTTTATGGGAAATCTTACAAAGAGTATTTGTGTAGTTGGACTTCTGCGCTGTGTGGAGCTGAACTGAGCAATGGCTTGCCGCCTCTAACAGCAAAGGTTTCCTGCCTTTCTCCTGGTTATATATGACTTTACTCCAGTCCTGTGCTCTTCTGTGATCCATCTCACCTTGTGAGCCCAGCAGGAGACTTGTCACTTTTTCCCCTTTCTCTGAACGGGATTTGGGAGGGGAGGGCCTGAATGTCTGTGTCTCAGCTGCTGTGGGCTGCTGGCCCACTGTCTGTCTCTGGAACCCACTTGGAGGAGGACACTTCCTTCCTTGCAGGTGCTCCCGGCCCCCTCTGGCAGAGATGCCCTGTGGTTGTGTGTGGTGTGGCTGCAGCTCTCTCCTGAAAGGCCTCAGTGTGAGCCTGCTCAGGGCCCAGGCCGTGTGGCAGACAGCGGGTGGTGCCCAGCCCAGGAAGGCTGTACCACAGAGCGGGCACTGTCACCTCCTGGGGCTGCTGTGTGAAGTGGCTGCAGAGGCTCCAGCACAGGCCTGCCTGGGGCTGTGGCTCACATGAGACAGGCTACAGTCAGCTACTCTAGTCCACTGCTGGCTTGGCTGTTCCTCCTGCTGGGGCAGGAAGGAAACAGTGTTCCTTGGATACTCTGTCCTACTGTTCTCTTGTCTCCTGGAAGTGAGCTTGACTCTTCTGTCCATTGCAACTCTGCAATTTTACACATTCTGGAAAGCATTCTTCAAGAATAATTTCTCTTAAGCCACTGTTTTTATAATAAATTCCAGGCTGAGGCATCTTTCAGGTGATATTTCTATCAAGTATCACATCACTTAGTCCGTTGGAGTGATGGACAGGAAAGCTGAAGGCTACATTTGGTCCTGGCTCTTGAGGCCCATGCTGCTTTTAGGAGACAACTGAGAGATGGTGGAGCAAAGTTTTGTGCCAAAGAGAATGCAGGCTTGCTTCTGCCTTCACTTAGATTGAAATAAGAACTCTATCTTTGAGCAACTCTTCAGGAAAGACAGCAAGATTAACTAGAGCATGTGCTGCTTTGCAGAAATGAGGGATCTCTACTAAGTTTGCTCTCTAACATTTCTCCCACTGCAGTCAGAAGCCTGTCCCATGCTCAGAACACTGGGCTGTGTCTGCTGTGCTGTGTTGGGAGGTGTCTGCAGACACAGTGCTTTGGAGGCCCTGAGTCTCCTCAGGACAGGAAATATAGAAACATGCAGCATCAGAGATGGGAATGTGATCCTGAGAGGGTGCATGTGATCCTGAGTCTTGCATGTGATCCTGAGAGGGTGATTGGATGTGGGAACACTCAGGAAATCTTGCTGAAGCTGTGCCTGTAGTTCTCAGAGCAGAATGTAAGGTCCCCTCTTGCAAAGCCAGTCTCTCATAGGACAAAATCTTTGTGGTTCCCCAGCTCCTCAAGCAGAAGAGAGGAAAAAATTGTGTCAAGAAAAAACCCATATTGGATTTGTCAAAGGAAATTATTATGTTGTTTAGTGCTCAAGCCTTAGGATAACTTATTTTTTTCATTAGAAAAGCAAAACTTTGATTCAAACTTGCTCATGAGCCTGAACATTTTCTGTCCTGGTGCTTGTTCATCCAATAGGGGAGAGGGGCTTGAAGTGTGCTGGTTTTTGCTAAATTCAGCATGAAATAACCTACTCCATGTTTGATGACAGAATATCGTGACTTTTAGGGAGTTTGAACAGTCTGGATTTCTTGCCAGCTGCACTGTCTTCCTCAGCACTGTGAGGATTCATTTATACTGACCACCAGGTTTTGATGCTAAATGTTCTTGATGCAGAGCTGGGAACTCCTTCCTTCAGGCAGAAGGGAACTGAGGGGATGCAAACTCTTATTTTTTTTTTCCCCCCCTTAAGCAGAAGCCAGTAGAGCTTACTTAAGAATCAATTTTCTGGTTTCCTTTTGTACTGTGGGATTTGCAACGATGCCATTTTCCTCCTTAATCTCCCAGTCTAAATGTTCAACGTGAAGCCAAGTCATGTTCAGTGGGGTGGGACTCCTAATCAAGTGTCTGAACCTCCTGCAACTGCAGATTGAATCCAGCCTCCCAAATTTAACTCTCAAAAATGATACCAAGTGAGTTCCTTGAGTGGGTTATTCCACATGACAGCAAGAAATAACACTTTAAACAATGCTCCCCTCTATTCTTATGGCACTAGTTTTTTATCAGTTGATTCGACTTGAGGCAGTCTTGGGTTTTTTGGGGGGGGCTTTGAAATTTGTCAAATGATGTTTGGTGTCTGTGCACACAGACATTCCCATGGTGCTGTGTTCTATTGGGATATGAATCTTTGGAGTTTGTACCCCCTAAGAACAGCATCTTCCATGAGAGAAGATGGGACAAGCAAAGCCTCTGCTGTGAGATGACACCAAGGGTTAATAATATGCTTTACTCTTTCCAGGTACTTTATTGCCCAGATTGCCATCTGAACCCGGGATGACATTACTCACCATCAACATAGAGAAAATTGGTCTGAAAGATGCTGGGCAGTGCATTGATCCTTACATCACAGTCAGTGTAAAGGGTAATGATTTCTGTTCTGCCTCCTCAGTGCTGCTTTGGAGAGAGTGCATTTTCTGAAAGCTCTATTGATTTTTCAGCCTGCCAGGAAAAACGTTTGTTGGTAGTTCTATTGTGGATTTAGGGCTTCTGCTTTAATCACGGGTGGAAAAACTCTGTATTTGAGAGCTACTGGGAGGTGAATTCTGCAGGATACGCTCCTCTCTGTGCACTCAGGGGTGCCTGTCCCTGCTGAGAGCTGAGTGACTTTGCCCTACTTCTCTGCCATGACTTCTGCAGCTGACTCCTGAGTACAGATCTTCTTGGACTGTGTGTACTCCCCACACATACTGGTCTCCAGGCTTTCTGGAGATGGGGAACCATGGCCCACTGACTCCATTCTTGCCCTCTCATTCAACTAATTTTGTAGTACTACAAATATAATCTTACCAGGGCTTGAGGTCTAGAGGAATGGGTATGAAGCTGGGAAGCAAAGCTTGCAAATGAAATAAAATAAAAGTGTTAGCCTGGCTAGTGAAATGCTTTGGCCAAAGCCTGGTGGGCTGAGAGCCTCCATAAATCTGGAAGAACCTCTCTCTCTGTCAGTCCAGGATAGGCAATGTTAGGATTTCTCTGTTTCAGATGGTAACATAGTTGGTGTCTTTTAAGGCTGAGATTTTTTTGGTATTCACACTCTTTCTAGTGGAAGTATCTGTCCCCCATTTTGCATTTCTTAGCAGGAAGCCCCTGTAGTCAAAACTGCTTACCCTTGCCTTGTTCTGCTTTACTTCAGCTTCTCTTTACAATCTTTGTAGGAGTTAGATTTTTTTTTTTGTTTATCATGTAAAAATCTGTAGCTGAGCCAATATCCTCTTGTTATTATCAGTTGTGATAATGACCTTGTATGCGTCCTCTTGAGATGTGCTATTGGATATTAAAT